>NC_046658.1:81666396-81713464 GCF_010883055.1 Belonocnema kinseyi | reverse complement strand
GAGCTCCAAGGAGATTATGTTGAAAAATAAAAAAAAATTTACCCAAAAAAAATTGTTTTTATACTTCATTCTAAGGACTTATTGAACTACCCTCGTACCACTTGGAAGTTTATCATTACGAATGCCATCCATGCAAAAAGCTTGGAAGTCGGATACGGCTGAACCTATCTGGTACTGTTCGTCCGTAACTTCAAAAAATACTTTAAATCGTCGGATTACCAGTATTTTTCTATTAGTAATGTAGTCAAACCACCTTAATATTATGTTTTTCGGTGTCTCCGAATCCGAATCCAATGTTGGTTATACCTTATCTGATTGCTATTTGTTCCTAACCTCAAAAAATATATAAAATCATCGAATTAACACTAGTTTGCGATGAGTTATATCGTAAAACTACCTCATTATTATGGTTTCAGGGTCGCTCAATCTGAATCCAATATTATTTAAAACCCCTATATTGTCACTATTCGCCCCTAAACTCAAAAAATGCTTCAAATCGTCGAATTAACACTATTTTGCGACGAGTTATGCAGTAAAACCACCTTATCATTATGGTTTTGTCGTAGCTGAAACCAGTTCTAATACTCGTATAACTTCAGCTATTTACAATTGGTCCCTAACCTCTGAAAACATCCTAATTTTCTCAGATTATACGTTTGACTATCATATTGTACCAATTTGCGTTTTATAAATGTTACCAGATTATAATAGTATTTTTTGAGTATTAATAGTTAAGAAAAATCAAAAATTGATCGAGAAAAAATTAATCAAGGGACCAGAAATTTCGATTTTAAGCCCCCTGATCTACTTTCCAAGTTAAAGTAAAAAACTTGTGTTAAAAATTAGCATGGTGCAAGCGCCGCTGAACAAGAAAAATATTTAGAAGGTCATAAAATTGCATATTACATTTTAGTTGTACGCTTAAAAAGAAACTAAATTAATTTGTGGGCGAACGTCGCCTACTCTTATTGTTTGAAAATTCTTAGAGATTCGATACAACTGTTTGGTTGAAAATTCATCTTTGCAGGACGAAAGTTCAGTTAGGGGGTTACAAATTCGATTTTTTTCAATTTCATTCTTCTGTAAGAAAAAGTCGTTCTTTCTGGTTAAAAGTTCAGCTTTTTGTTCATAATTCTTCTTCTGGAGTTAAAATTTTTAATATTTTCGTAGAATCTATAACAATTTAGTTAATTTTTTTTTATTCTTCACGAAAAGATTTTTATTTTTGGCAATTCAACTATTTTGATGAAAAATCGTATATTTGATTTAAGAAGTTATCTATCTTGGTAGAAATGTATTCTCTTTTGGTTAAATGTGCGACTGAAAATTAACTAATGAACTCAGTTGAATTTAATACTTTTTTCAAAATATGAAGTATTATAATTAATTAATATATCATTTTTAATCACTAATTTTCTTAAAACTTCGCTTTTCGGTTCGAAAATGCATCTATTTTGGTAAAATTTTAAACTTGTTTGGTTAAAAATGCAACTTTTTCGTTAAAAATTAATTAAATTTGGTTCAGCATTCAAATATTTTATTTCAAACAAGTATTTTTCCATTGACTTGCCTTTGTTTGTTCTAAAATTTAACTATATAATTGAAACTTCGTTTTGTTTTTTGATTCGAAATTATTTATTTTCCTTATTCAATTTTTTGTTTAAAATTTGTATCTTAAAAGAGAAAAGTAATCTTGCTACTGAAAAAATTTTAAGCTGTTAACGCTTAACCAATAACATAATGTCGCCTTCTAAAAAAATATAGCTGTGGTACGTAAATATTAGGTTGTTTTAGGACAATTTTTCTATCTGTTAAATTTCTGGATGGTCGAATTCAACTAAATCAGCTAGATATTCAGTTTAAAACTTAGACAATTAAAGCTTCTGACGTTCATTTATCAAAGTAGCCAAATTAATTTTATTAAAAAGAATTTTTCTGCTATCTCAATAAAATATCTGCTCTCTTCCCTGTTTTCAGTGTATTTTGGTCTGTGAAACCTTTTATTGATACCGTTGAAAAAATGTTTTGTATTTTTTTTTCTAGTAAAAATTTGTCTTGTCCAATCTTCCTCACCCTTCACTTCATCAGAAGCAGTTTAATTTAATTTAACCCCTTGCACTCTTAAATCGTCTCACCTAATTTGTAAATGACCCCGTATAGGAATGTACCATATGTGAACGCGAATATTTTTTTATTTCCGTAGCAATAGGGGCACTTTTCAAATTCAATTTTTAACACCTATTCTAGATTCCCCGTAATAAATAAAGATTTAACTAGAAAAAACTCATAAAAACTTTAAAAGAAAAGAAGCAAATAATAGAGAATACAGATTAAACCACACAATTTCTGATTTGCTTGTTGCTTTAAAAAATATATTAAAGATTATAAATATATTATATTATTATATGTACTAATACAATTCAGAATAAGCGCCAGGGATATTACGAGAATAGAAACAATTCTCATATTTTCCAGTTAGAGGAAAAATTAAATAATGTGTTACTGAAAAATGTATTTAATAATGTAGCTAATGAATATTTTAGTGCGTATTTTGCCATCGAAAATATTTTAGACGCCAAGATTATTTTTATCAGATATTTAGATTTAATCAGCGTTAGGGTTACCAAACGTCCTTGTTTTCAGGGACATGTCCTGGATTTTGACGATTTTGGGGCATGTCGTTGCTTTTGCCTCAAACGTCCTAGTTTTTTAAAAATCTAGTGATATTGATGCATTTTGCTGATTTTGCAACTGCGCAGAGAGTTTTCCCCTGACTTTATTCCAAATCCGCAGGTTTAGAAACTTTTACGGCCGTTTTGTTGGTATACATTTATATTTGTACTAATGGGATGTAACGGGAATTTTTATTGGCTGAGAGATGATGTTCATCCATAATGGGACACAAACTACATTAATGGTGTGAATAATTCATGTAAACAGTGCGCTTAGGCTTAAAAGTTCAGTCAGTTTTGAAGAATTTCAGAAAAGATTGAAAGTATCATCACTGTGAAGATTTTTTGGCAAGAGTGCGAATAGTACATCATGAAACTTTGGACAGAGAGCTTTTCTGAATTCAAAATTTTCGCATGGTTAGTTTAAAAAAAAATCAAGATCTGCAGTACAAAGATATCGAAACATGTGCTATTTATTTGCTGGAAAAAAACATTTAAATTAATGGTTCAAAGTTACATGAGTAAGTCGTGAATTTGAAAAAATTTTTAGAATCATAAACTGACTATCATGAATTTTTTAGTAAATGCTCAAGCGCTCGAATTTGCACTTTTTTGCGTCCAATATTGACCTCGAAAGTTATTCCAAACTGCTTAAGATTGCAGAATTTTTTTATACGATTCCATGTCACAATGCGAATTGTGAACGAATATTTTCCCTTATGAATTCGCAATGGACCAAAGAAAGGAATCGCTTGACTGTAGAAAACATGCAACACATTCTTATTGTGAATTTCAATTTTTCCGATTTAAATTGTGTTCACTTTCAGCAATTTTTAAGGCAACCGGAAAATTCGAACCTTGTTCAAAAAATAAGTAATTCCGAAAAATACAGCTTTCTGACCAAAAGTAAAGAAGCAGAAACGTAAAATTTTTCGGTTTACTAAAAACTTCGTTATTTCCCACATTTTTTAGGATTTTGAAATGTCTTTTAGAGAGTTCTGATATTTTATTTATATATATTTGTGTAATAAACTACATGAAAAATCAAACTTCGTACTATTGCTGAATACGTTTTTTTCTTGTCATAAAACCTTTCTTATCTACTTTTACCTCGTTCAATAAGTTTGATTGAATATTCTATCGTTCTTCGAATTATTGCGCGCATGAATATTTAAAGTGTGGGTAAGTTTCGGTCAGAATGTTCCTATATGTGTGCGGGGGGGGGGGATTAAAGATGTGTCCTTTTTTTGCCTTCGGGCAATTTGGTAACCCTAATTAACGTCATTTTTGAGAATAAAAATCATAATAACACGATATGAAAAAAAATTGATTAATGTTAAACAGTGATTTAAATTTATTCTTAAGAATAAAAAAATAGCCGCGATTTTGCAATTTTCCTAAAGATTCTGAGAATAATTGAAAGAGCAGGAGTTTTTACGTGTGTGATGTTAAATCTTCCTTGTTATTGACGTCTGGTAATATGATATAGATGAAAGTGGTGACAAGAGTCAAGGACCGCTTCAAGGGATTTGGTTCTTTATCATTTCATAACAAGTTAAAATATACTGAGGATTAGACATTATTTGACTACTCAAAACTAGCAAAGTTTCCTTTTTATATTAAAATGTCATTTTTTTATTTGCAGATTTTTTCAAAGTACCAATATAATGGCTATTTTATTTTAGTTTGATTGTATACTTTTTATTTAGTCTTAGGCCACTCCAAAAACCATCAAATTAGCGACAAAATTTGACTAAAGTCAAAAGCCAGAAAGCAGACCTAAAATTTCCGAAAACATGTGCATAAAACGCGTTCTTTAGATGTTTTTGAGGTTATGTAACCGAACAAGAAAAATTTCTACCACAAAAGCTAATATGGAATTTGAAATTACTAATCTTCCCCTTTCAAACCTACTTAGATTTAGTAGGATATCCTTATTTTTCACCAAAATATTGTAATTTAAACTTTTTTATTTTAGCGTTTTAACCCATTAACGCTGAGGTGTTCAGATTTATGCAACACATTCTCTATTGCTGACGGTACGATATTTTTGCTGCAAAATATTATCTCAGGTGTTTTCGATGGTGCCCTTTCTATTGCCGGTGTCAGTTTTTTGTTACAACCCCTCGAAGATCCAATATGGCGGCCAAAATTTAGGGCTTTAAAAAAGAACAAAGGATCCCGCACAAAATACCAACAAAAAAGCGCACAGTCGTTTGGAACCAAACTTTGCACATTGATAAAAAATAAAAAATATGGAACACGTGTCTCTTCATTTTTACGGAAGCCATTTCCTAGGGGTAGAAACCGCCCCTAAAAAGCCACAAGCATGCTAACCCACCTGACTCTGGGAATATTTTGGTGAAAAATAAAGATATCCTAATAAATCCAAGTAGGTTTGAAAGGAGAAGATTAGTACTTTCAAATTCCATATTAGCTTTTGTGGTAGACATTTTTATTTTTCGGTTACATAACATCAAAAACAGCTAAAAAACGCGTTTTTGCACATTTAGGTTAGGATATCTTAAAAACCTGATGTACAGGAGCAATTTTGAGCTTAGATTCGCATTCAGCGCATCTAAATATCGACGTGAAGTTGGCACAGAAACTATGGAAAAAAGTAATTTTATCATATGGAAACGTTTGGTGGTCGTTTGGTGGTGTTTGGTAGCCCACTTTTGACGTTTGGTGGTAAAAATTGAAAAAGTTATCGAATTTTCAAATTTGGGGTGCTAACTTCACGCTAGCACCCCACTTTTTAATATTTTTGAAATTTTCCTGCGTGAATGGTTTGGTGGTCGATTGATGGTGTTTGGTAGTCCACTTTTGACGTTTGGTGGTGACAATTGAAAAAGATATGGAACTTTGTAAAAAATGACTAGCATCCCAAAATTTTAATATTTTGAATTTTGTTTACACCAATCGCTCCAAAATCGTTTGGTGGTATTTGGTAGTCCACTTTTATTGCTCAACAATTAAAAATAATGAAATTATTGTAATTTTTTTAATTTTCTACAACAATAACAAGTCTCAGCGCGCAGACGTTTCCGCGCATGCGGTCGCCCGGCGTACTCGTGTACTTGTCATTAGCGTGAAAATTTTAAAACTAAAGAATGCCAGAAATACGACAGAAGATTTTTAAAAAACCAGAAGAAGCGATTAAACGATCAGAGATGACTATCGAGAGAATAGACACAAATTTGAAAAAGCCACAGTTAGTGGACGGATTGAACTCTACTTTTCGGATCAGGGTGGAAGAGATTAACAATAATTTCTCCTTTCTGAATTCGAAATAAAGTCCAGAGGCAGGATTCGACTATTCAAACGCAGATTTTCTTTTCGTAGAAAATCAACACCAACTTTTGCTTGTAAATTCTAATGAAATTGCTTGGAATCAGGATGGCAATTTAGTTTATGCGGAACTTCTTCCTGTTTTTTGTTAACACTTGGCGACTGAAAACTTTTATCCAAGAAGATTGAGATTTAATTTAATTTTTTTCGTAGTTTTCTCTTTATTTTTTGAAATTGAAAAATCTTCTCTTTTTTTTGTTCTAAATATGTAGTAGAAGTTAAGTCCGAACTCCGTTTAAACCAAAGATTAGCTTTAGCGTAAATTTAAACGCGGTTAATTTATTTTTAAAATTGCAGTATTCTTTAAACGTAAGAAATTACATAAAAAATCTGTAAGAAGTTCATATAATAAGGAATTAATTTTGATACTTTATCAATGCTTTACAGAGTTTTAGATCTTAAGGATGTTCGATCGATGTACTAACGTCGAAATTTAATCTTTTCGTTTTACTTCATAAATTTATAATTATATTTGAAAAATGAGTATCGCTACAGAGCGAAAATATATCTAATTATAATTTTTATAGAGTAAAATAAGGAAATCGAATTTTGAGGCTGCAACATAAATCCAAAACCTTTAAGGCAAGGTCGACTAAGGGGTCAAATTTCCATGTTTGAGTAATTTTTGTACACAATAAAATTTGTTATTATGTGTACCACCATTTAGTTAACATGCGTTGTCTTCCATAATTAAACGATACATCATTTATTAGTTGCCATCTATCTCATACGAGAAGGGCGTTACTGGAGAGAATAATAATATCAAAATATGCGATGATTACTTTACAGATTCTGAAAGAAACTAATTTTTCTTACGTCATGCGACACAAAATAAATAAAACAAAGTAGTATCGAGTGCGTTTGTTTTTTCAACGTGGAAAATTGCGGCAATGATAATATTAGTTGATTGCAAATAAGTGGTTAAAATACAAAAATGAGGAAGAATTTAGAAAAAAAGAATCAATTTTACAAAAAATTATCTTATTTCTACTCTATAATGTTTTCAGATTTAGTATTTTATATAAACAATACAGATATTTTTCACAAGTGTGAAGTTGGTTTTCAGTAATGTGCAGGGCAGTATTCTTTATAAATTAATAAAATACTAGAATATTTCAGTAATGAAAAATTCGATCTTGAACTAGAGTTTAATCCGTCTACTGACTGTGGCTTTTTCAAATTTGGCTCGTATATTCTCTCGATAGTCGTTGTCGTTTAATCGCTTCTTCTGTTTTTTTTTTAAATCTTCTGTCGTATTTCTGGCATTCTTTAGTTTTAAAACTTCCGCGCCAATAACAAGCACACGAGTACACCCCGCGACCGAATGCGCAGAAACATCTGCGCGCTGACATTTGGTATTTTTTTAGAAAATTAGAAAATATACAATAATTTCGTTATTTTTAATTGTTGAATGATAAAAGTGGACTACCAAATGCCACCAAGCGATTTTGGAGCGATTGGTGCAAACAAAATTCTAAATAGTAAAATATTTGGGTGCTGGTCATTTTTTTCAAAGTTCCATATCTTTTTCCATTTTGACCACCAAACGTCAAAATTGGACTACCAAACGTCACCAATTGACCACCAAACGATTCCCGCAAGAAATTTTTAAAAATAATAAAAAGTGAGGTGCTAGCGTGAAGTTAGCACCCCAAATTTGAAAATTCGATAACTTTTTCAATGTTGACCACCAAATGTTAAAAGTGTGCTACCAAACACCACCAATCGACCACCAAACGATTCCATATGATGAAATTAGGTTTTTTCGTAGTTTTTGTGCCAACTTCACGTCGTTCCCTTAAGGTGAAACTGTAGCTACCCTATGGAATACAATTTCATAATCAGACAGAAATTCTTGAAATTCTTGTTAGGTAAATGCAGTACTTCTGTTTGTCATTAAAGCTCTGGGCTTGCTATAATTTGAAAATTACTTTTTTAATCATGCGATCGCTTTGACGGATGGCATTGATTTCGTGGAAAAGCAATCTCCTAAATTTTAATAAACGCATCAATAACAACTAATATACGATTTTTTTTTGCTTCTGCTCCTTTGTCGAAAATATCAATATGATTAGCGTGAATGCACTCAAAATGTTTATCACCCTTTGAAAACTCTCTTATTAATCCCTCGACTTTGCCTAACGTTGGCGTGAAAGCGATGCATTTGCAGCAATTTTTTACGTTTTTCGAAATTTTTCTGTGCATTTCCAGAAACCAATAACACGTGCGCAGCGTTTCGTACACTTTAAAAATCCTTTACTGTGCAAGTTCATCGTGATATCTAAATATAACATTTTTTCCATAGAAGTTGGTCCATACAATTAGTGTATTTTCATTATAAATTTTGCGGTTAACAACTCCATTTTGCAATTCACATAATTAATCTTTTGCTTGCTCACTTCTACCCCTTCATTTATATCGTCGTATATACTTTGCGAGACCGTCAAGTTCGTTTCATAAAAATTGTCTTCCATCAAACCCACCCTGTGACATCGGCTAAGCCCATCTACATGAGTCATTCTCGTTCTTGAGCGATGTTCGTTCTTGTAATCAAAGTTCGAAAGATCCAGCATCCACATTGAAATTCTTGGAATAATGTCCTTTTTTAGAAGAAGTGTCAACGAATTGCAATCAGTGAATCAATCTGTAGTACGTTTTGAAAAATAAAAAACGAGGTGAAACCTTAGATATTTTTTTCTCTGCAGATATTTTTTTCTCTGCATTAGTATCGCACCAAAACCATGTGAGCCTGCATCGCAATGTAGCTCTGTCTCGTATCGTGGATAGTACAATACTAAGATCAGGGATTCGTTCTGTTTTTCTTTCAGGATTTCTCAGGCTGACATTGGACCCTTTCCAAATACGAATTTTGCTTGCTTACGTAGACGCAAAATTTTATGACAAAATCCTATTCGACTTTTTTTCGGGCCTACCTGGCTTTATATAATTCTCGAAGAAAAATCGATTACAGGCGCTCGCCATCAGTATTGGAGATATCCGAATTGAGGTTCAGATAATCATTGTTTTTATCCGCAAAGGCTTCTACTTTAATGCTAAAGATTACTCGAAAAGCTCCCTCACTACTATCCTAGATCTGGATTAATCTCTATCCAAATTTTTTGAGAAAATCACGGCTCAATATAACTGATGCTTTAATAGTATTGTGATCTATAACATACAACCGAATATTTCTCGCACCTTTTCCAATTTTTGCGTTCATATCTACAATTCCATGAATATTTAATTCTGAAGCATCGATTCCCGCATAATCTAAGCAATATGATTTTATTACCTTCATCGCTGCTGGATTCATAAACCTTTTTTTTTCTTTTTATAAAAATCATCGACCTTCCGCTGTTGAGGCTGGTCGTAAAGTCCATGCTGAAGATTTTGCCTTCAAGATCAATTTCGTAATTGACTGTTATTCAGAAGTCATCTTCTTCTTGGTACTGGTCTAATTTGGCTATCTATGAGTTGGATGCTGAGTGTTGCTCACGTGATTGGCGCTTATCGCGCTGAAGACAATCTCTAATATTGTTCTCTGTAGAACCACTTCTGAAGCAGACTCCTTTCTTTCTTGCTGGCTGATTACATTCTGAAGACAAGTGAACCCATTTTCTGCAGTTGTAGCATTAAGTTTTACTACGGTTTTTTTGTATACGCCTTTAACTCATCTTTGCTCCCTTTAAAAGCAATATGAGGAGTCTTCTCACTTTTGCTAGTCTGTAACCTGGAATTAAATATCACCTTCTCGAATGTCCTCGTCCTTGAGCACTTTCGAACTTCTGGATGCGTGCCTGGAAGTGTTTTTAGCAAAATAATATTCGTTCGGTAGTAGAACCTCTTCCTAATCTCATTCAGCAGCTGGTATGTAGTCATATCGATGTGTTCTGGTTTTCAGTGGAGCCAGGTTATGGCCTTATCCTTCAATGTAGAACCAATCAGCACCCTGATTGCATCACCTTCGAGCCCATATGTCAACTTTA
This sequence comes from Belonocnema kinseyi, assembly GCF_010883055.1. NCBI lineage: Eukaryota > Metazoa > Arthropoda > Insecta > Hymenoptera > Cynipidae > Belonocnema > Belonocnema kinseyi. The sequence goes on along the minus strand of NC_046658.1, from coordinate 81,703,455 downwards.
AAAGCTTCACTTGCCTTTCGCAGCTTTCGAACACCCCACTACTTCCATCGAAGGAGCAAAGGAGCTCACCAATGGCTGTGGTGCTTATCCTCCGGGTTCCGAAAGTAATATAAGTTGGTGTTGACACTTAAACACTGCTGCTTGCCACTTCGATTTAACGTCGGAATTCAGACAATCTGATAATTATCATATTGCGTTCTCGCAGCTAGTTTTGAAAATGGGTGAATCTGAATTTATACATAATAATCGTTCCGTAATCCCGGAGCTTTCGCACACCATTTTAAGCTCTCTTCTGGCCATGTTTAATTGACGATCTACCTCTTCTCTCTCAGCTCGGATAACGTCTTAGGGCGGCATTTTTCAATTCAACAATTTCCCGCTTAGCTGCTTCTAGGTCCGCATTTAGAGTAGAATTTTCCATTTTCACGGAATGATGACCATTCTTCCTTGATAGGTCCCCCTTTTTCGACAGCATTCGAACTTGACTGCCCATACCAGTAACAATCAGGATCCACCTTCAGGAGAAGAGCTATCAGCTCGGCTTTATTCCTGGTCGTAACCTGTCCCAACGACTTCAATGTCTCCTTTAATAGATGGAGAGTAAACTTTTGAAGATTGGATGCCATCTTAGAATCACTAAGTTTTGCGTCTTTTAAATTTGACTGTGAAACGATACACGGAAACAACACCCTTTAAAAAAATAGACGCATTTTACGTCAATAGGTCTGATCGTCACTATAGCACTAATAACTTTTCTCAAGTGAAGTCACTGTTCACTCTTAGTAATTCCGATAAATTACCTGTTCAAAGTCATAATGTGGACGCTTTGAAAACTTTTAAAAACCTTTTCACAAAAGCTCAATTTTTATTATTATAATTAGCGAAATTTCTTACAATCATGTATATTCAAAAAAGAAACAGGTTGAACAACCACCATAGCTTTCCACTGGGAGTAACCGGAGAGACTATGACAAAGCCACCGACTGCATCCTCAGGTTGCCAATAAAGGATCCCCATACCAGGGTTTCTACTAAATAAGGACTTCACCCTCAAGCATAGACGTAAAAACCGTGTCGAAAGCAATTTTTGAAACATCAAGCTACCTAGCTCTCGTAAATTGGATATGAACGCAGAACGGTTTCTCAGCCGTTGCATGAATAAACTGCAGACGCAGAGGAAAAACCGACATTACGACAAATCACGGAAAGCAGGCACCCTCGAATAGATGATAGCGATTTCAAGACAAGGAGGAACAATAACCTCCATTTTCCTTCTAAGCCCCAAGATCTAGCTAAAATAGATGCCTTCCTTCGTAAGGTTATCTTCAAGGAGACCCTGGTCTGTCGATTGCTTATTTTATGGTGCGGCGAGAGTTTTAGCTGATTGAAATCGAAGGCTAAAGCCGGTGGCGGATTAAAAAACCAAAAAAAGCTTACATCAACGGAACAAGAAGATTGGCGGGGCCAGAGAAAATATCTCCTTGCTTAGTATGCAATTAATTACAAACATTTGGTACGCTACTATGGAATCTGGAAAGGGTCTGAAAGGTGACCCACAGACTGAGAATCTACTATCACATGATGAACAAGTCAAAGCTAACAATAAAGCAGCACATTGGTGGAAATTATTGTGTGATAACGAACAGCGTCACCCTTTAAGTCAGGGGTCTTTCAGGGCCATACGGTGAGCCCCCTCCATCTTTACATCACATTTTTACCTTTATCTCTTGCACTACGTAGATTTTGTGAGGACTTCTGGGGCAACACTAATCGCAGCGAACATAGGGTCACTCATGTATTTTATATACACGACCTGAACATTTTTGCTTTTTGAGCAAACCAACAATCTGAAGTTAGGAAGCATAACTTGCCCGAGAGGTAATATCAGTAAAGAAAGCTCTCCGAAGCAGAAACAAGCGTTTTCTTCGATAGATTTCGTCTTCCAATCCGTCAGCCTTGAACAAGGTATCTGCCACCAACATGTTTGCCTCCCCTGTTCTCACTCTACTCATTGAGAGTAGTTTCATGGACAAAGCAACAGCTCATACCCCTCGAGATAGTTACGTGTAAGAACATGCATATGCAGAACAGCTTGCATCTCAGTTCGTTTGTTCCGCGATTGTACATCCCACGCCTTCAAGGCGGGCGCAGACTTCTAAATCTCCGATGTCTTTAGAATCTAATTATGCTGAATACAACTTGCATCCTTACAAATGGAAGGAATCCTTTCCTAAATGGCGAGGAAATACATTGCTTCACCGAGTCAACGGCTCCTCCACAAGAAAAAGCATGGAAGCTTTTAATATATTACTTTAAGCTATTTTTGGTGATTTTTACTCACCCTAACTCATAATGTCATGTAACACTATTTGGTTGAAAATTCATCTTTTTTACATTCTCCTCATTTATGATTGAGAAAGTATTAGAATTGTCCGAAATTTGACACCACAGTTTTTCAACGGATCTCCACGTTTCGAGACCCCCTGAATCCGGTAATCAAGTTTTCACGATAGCGTCTGTCTGCCTGTCTGTCCGTCCGTAAGCACGGCAACTCTCGAAAAAACAAACGGATCAAATCCATCTTTGGCGCACATTTTTTAGGTCCTAAATGAAAGGACGAGTTCGTTAACCAGCCATTTTTGATAAAAATTCAAAAAGTGAGCTCACTTTGAAAATTTTTTAAACCACTTTTTTCTGAATTTGAAAATGCTATGTACGGATATTTATAGAATTAAAAAGGACAAACAATTTAACCTAATGACCTTTTTTGATGAAAAGAAAATTCTTAGAGTGAAAAATAGCATTGAAATAGCATTGAAAATAAAAAAGTGACATAAAAATGTGTGGAAAAGCGCCGAAAGTTACGAGAAAAAAATAAATGAAGCAAAACCTGTTCATAAATGTCCGTCGGAAATCAAGCACGCACCGCGAGTGTCACGATGAGAATGTGTACCTCAAAGCCTACAGAGCTTTGAGAAACTTAATATTTGACTATTCTTAATTAAGTAGACAATTCAGAATATGAAGACGCATAAAAATAATACCATCTAAAAGAGATCTTTTTGATGAAGTTTTACTCAAGCATTCTAAATGCAAAAGAGTGAATATCCGAGCGCGAAGCGCGAGATTCAACCGTCTTACGTCCGAGGCGCGCATAAACTTGCGAGCTGCGCGCGCAGCTGTTTCGAAAAAAAGTGCGTTTGAGAAATAGCAAATTGTCAAATTTAAGTAATTTACTACAAAAATTATATTTATTGTATTCATTTAACTATATTAGTATCGTTTCATAATCATATAGTTATATTAAAACGCACTAAATGTTAAATTATTACTATTTTTTTAAATAAATCTCTTAAAAAACTGAATAATTATAAAATAATTACGAAATAATTTAATTATATGCCCATTAATTTTCAAAGTATTTAAAAAAAATTAAATTTAACATTCATAAGTTTTTTACAGTGATTATTATTATTTATATCTTGTACAAAATATATCCATTAATATAATACAATTATATTCGATTGTTTATAAAATTATAGAAATAAATAAAGTTCATTTTTCTCTGTCTATTATTCAATTTCAAACGTGACGCAAGTTGTATTCTCGGACTGCTTTTAATAAATTTTCAGGATACTTAGCATTTTTATAAGCTACTTTATATTTTTCCCATGTTGTTTTGAAATCGGCATGAACAGATTCTATGCACTGCTCACTAAAGAATACCAGGGCTTTACCTGTTCTGCGACAGAAATGTAATACATGAGAAAACACTGCATGAACTTTTTGTGTAATAGACATATCCAAGTTATAGTAGCTTTCTTGAAATGCGGAAATATTTTTTTCAAGGTTTGCTTTTAAATCTTGAAAAAACAAGAATCTACAACTGCTAGAAAGTCTTTAAAACACTTGACATATTTAAGGCATTTGATACAAAAAAATCTACGTAAAATGGCTATTTTATTTAACAGCATTTCACAAGAATTGCCGGAAAATCCAGGGCTGTTAAATAAAAGTGTTTTTTCATGCATTACATTTCTGTCCCAGAACAAGCAAAATTCTGGGATTTTTTAGTGAGCAGTGCATAGAATCTGTTCATGCCGATTTCAAAACAACTTGGGGTAAATGTAAAGTAGCTTATACAAATACTTTGTATCCTGAGACTTTATGAAAAGCATTTCGAGAATACAACTCTCGTCACGTTTGAAATTGAATAAAAGACATAGAAAAACAAACTTTATTTGATTCTATATATTTTTATAAAAAATTAAATATAATTGTGTTATATTACTGGATATATTTTGTACAAGATATATATAATAATAATCACTGTAAAATACTTATAACTATTAAATTTAATTTTTTTGTACTATGTTGAAAATGAATGCGCATATAATGAAATTATTTCGTCATTATTTTATAATTATTCAGTTTTTTATGACATTTATTTTTAAAAATTAGTAATAATTCAACATTATGTGCGTTTTAATATTATTATTATTAATATTATTATAATATTAATATTATATGATTATGAAACGATAATAATATAGTTAAATGAATACAATAAATATAATTTTTGTATAGTAAATGACTTAAATTTGACACTTTGATATTTGTAAATTTCAAACGCACTTTTTTTCAAAACGGCCCGGCGAAAATTGTTGAAATTTAGCATAGATGCTTCATTTTAATGTACTAATCAATTCCCATTGGAACATCTGTGGTGAAATTTTTTCCCATTAAACCCATGTTCAGGCACACCGTGTCCTCGTCATTTTATTTTAATTTATCGAAAGTTGTATGCAGAAAATCGAAAATTCAAATATTACGCGAAGACTCCAGATTCGTGAAAAATCTAAAAGAAGACTGGTAAAATATTTAGTTTTATCTATAAAAAATAATATTAAATAAAAATCCTATTTTTAGTATAAAAACGCAAGATCAGGAAAAATGTCTGAAAAATGGATTGTTCATTTACAAATGTCTATCAAAGATCGAGCGCGCACCGCAAGTGTCACGATGAGAATGTGTACCTCAAAGCCTACAGATCTATGAGCCACTTAATCTTTAAATATACTTTATTAAGTACAAAAATCAAAACATGAAGACGCACATAAATACTGCGATCTAAAAAGTATCTTTTTGATGAAGTTTTATTCAAGCATTGCAAATGCAAAGAAGAAACATCCTACCGCAAAGCGCGAGGTAACCATTATCGAGCGTGCGCAGCGAGCTTTGAGAATGTGCCCGAGAAGCGGGCAGATTTCATCTTTTAATTATGTACTACTTTGGATTTCACATCATTATTGCACATAGCCGAATAAATAGTCTAGAAGTAGTCGAGGAAATAAGGGTTTTTCTGAAAAATTTGTTTGAAAAATGTTGCTTGGCAGGAAAAATATTTAGACGGTTATAAACTATAAATATTATATTTCACTTGTACATAAAAAAAAATTAAATCAATTTTGTGATCCTAAGTCATCTACTATTATTGTTTGAAAATTCTTAGAGATTGGAAACCTGCCGTTTAAGGGAGATTCGTTGAATTCTTCTGGAGTCATCTCTGCAACCTCACCGCTGTGCATGTTTGTTTTGGCCCGTTTTTAGCCCTTCTTTCTTAATGTAAATATTCCCCGAAAAATTGTTTGATTTTTTCCACTATTGCTAAGACATCACCATTGGACGTTGATAATACAGGTTGTATTCCAGTTGGCATTGGCGCACGGGCATTATAACTTTCTCGCACGTAAATCGGTTTATCACGAGGGAAAGTGTATCCTCTTATTTCTAATCACCGGTTCGGAATAGTGTGCGGAATGAGATTTAAGAAATTTAAGTTTTAAATATGAATTGTGTTAAACAGTAGATAAATTAAAATTAATGAATTTATTTTACATGCCAAGAATCTAAATGCAGAGTTCATACTCTTTCCGCTATTCACCTCTTCTAAGCCATAAAAAAGCAAATATTTTTGTTATATAATCAATTATTTTTAATTGAAAAGTCTATTATTATATTTTTCGTTCAGAAATCATCTCTTTAGTTTAAAAATTAAAGTAATTTGTTGAATACACCATTTTATTGCTATAGACTCTTACTTTTTTGGTTGGAAATTATTTTTTTAAATAAAAATTTGGATATTATAGTATTGGTTAGAAAATGCAACCCTTTTATTAAAAATTGGTCTTTTTGATTACAAAATTCCTCTCAATTGAAAAAATAGCCGTGTTACTTAAATATTAAGCTTTTGTAGCTCAATTTTTCTATCTGTTAAATTTATTGATGCCAAAATGTAGCTAAAACGGCTAGATATTTAGGTGAAACAGCTATACTTTCTTAAAAGGCGAAATCCAGCTTTAATACTTGGTTAAAAATTAAAACTAAGTTCATAATAGTAGCCAAATTATTTTTCTTACAAAAATTTCTTTCTGCTATCTTAGTGAAATATTTTTTCTTTTCCCTGTTTTCAATGCATTTGGGTAGGTGAAACCTTTTATCGATATTGTTTGAAGAAAAATGTTCCTGTTTTCTTATTTTTTCTAATAAGAATTTGTCTGCATAGGAATATGCAATATGTTCACGCACATATATTGCGAATTCCGTATTAATAGAGGCACTTTCCGAAATCCATTTTTTCACACATATTCTGGATTCCCCCAAATAAATGCAGATTAAATTCGGAAAAACTCAAATAAACTTTATTAGAGAAATACAGTTTGGAGAGAATGTAGATTAAATCACACACCTTCTGATTTACGTGTGGCTTTAAAAAAATGTATGCAAAATTATAAGTATATTATATTATATTCACCAATAGAATTTAGGATAACCGCTAAGAATATTACGAGAGTAGGAACAATCCTCATATTTTCCAGTCAGAAGTCAAATTGAACAATACATTAATGAAGAATTTATTTGAAAATGTTACTAATGAATATTCTAGTGCTTATTTTGTTATCTCACATACTTTAGACCTGAAGATTATTCTAATCAGATATTTACTCTTAATTAGCGTCAGTTTCAAAGAAAAAACTCATAAAAATACGGCTTAAAACATAAGACTTTCAAATGTTATGCATTGTTTTTAATTGATTTTCAAGAATTTAAAAAAAAATAGCCGCGATTTCGTAATTTTTCTAAATTTTTTTTATAATAATTGAAAGAGCAGAAATTCCTACGTGTGTAATGTTAAATACTTAATGTTATTAACAACTGGGATCATGACATAGATGAGAGTTGCGAGAAGAGTCAACAAAAGCTTCTTGAGAATTTATAATTTATTGTTTAATGATACTAAGTTTAAAAGTACTGATGATTAGACATTTGACGTTTCAAAACTTGCCCAAGTTTCCTTTTTAGATTAAAAAGTAATGTTTTATGATTTTCACTATCCTTCAAAAATCCCAATATAATGGATGCTTTACATTGTTTTCATGTAATACTTGTAATTATAATTCTTTTAGAGAATAAAGTAATGATAAAATTTGTTGCAGGAAATGTTTTAGAGGGATAACGTTTTTATTTAGACAACTTCGCGTTTTTAAAAACACATATGTTCTCATGGAAAAACAAAAGAAAGTTTAACTGATAATTGGTTAAAGTTTATCCTGTAGATTTGATTTTTGTTGCAACGAACGTTTCATCGCAAATCGATGTAAAATTTATCTTCTGTTTTTTCTGTGTTGTAGAGTTAATGAAAATCAAATATCAATATTTATGATATAAATTATTTCGTATTTCTTGCAGGGTTTCTCTCTAAAAGTGATGTAGAAGAAGGTGAGATCAAAGAATGTGCATAAATAGAAAACATTTTTAATTGTTTGTAAAAAATGAGATTTTGATTAACAAATTCATTTTTGCAAATACAAAAGCATATTTCTATAATAGAATTTCACAGATCAAAATGCTGAATTCATAATTGTTAATATCCGTTTAGCCGTTTACGAGAAAAATTTTAGTGATGTTGAAACATTATAATTTTCTTGTTATTAACATTTACAAAAAAAATATTTTCATCATCTAAAGCTGAAAAAATATCTTTTAACAAGAAAGCTAAGAAAATATCAACTTAACACCTTAAAACCAGAATTCCAAATTCAAAGTAGTCAACTTAGAAAAATTCAAACTTGACTAAAAATTGAACGTCGAATACAAAAAACTTGGTAAGCATGAAATTTCAAAATTTTAGATTTTGACTAATCTCCGTCTATGCGCATCTTTATATCCGTGAACCGATTTTTAGAGAGCCTATGAAAAAGTAACTGTGTGCGTTCTCAAGTTTTTGATAGAGGATCTCCGTTCTATGGGTTTCTGCTGGATAAGGTTACAATAATCATTCAGCAGTCGCGAATAATTGTCCAGGGATAGTAACGAAGGCATAATTCCCAAGCGGAGGCCTAACAACCGTGCTGAAAGCTGAATGTTACCTATGTGAGATGTCTCAAATTGTGACTCTCTGATATCGGATGAACTCCAAGAGTATGCAGCCTTATACTTGTGTACATGGTTTTACATAGATAAACTTTTATTTGTCAGCCTGCTGTCCTTAAAAATGTCAGTTTCTTACACTTCCATTTTTTACAGAATTTTCTTACACCTACCTCTTAAAAACTAGCATCCATCCACACCTTATCTCTTAGCCGTTCACTTTTATAGCCTATACACAGAAAAATAGATATTGAAAAGTAGATATTTAAAACTTTGATGTTTCACCATAATATTTAGATATTGCAGCATAATATCTAACATCTTCTATTCAACATACAAGATATTAAAGGGCAGTATCTGTTCATATTAGAAGTATAAAATGTGTAATATTAACATTATTACTATCTATGATATTAAAAAAGGGAAATTTTATCGGAGCAATGTCGTTGACGTGCGTCGTGACGACAAAATATATGTATCTTGAGCATTCGTCGTGTGTGTTGTGCTTTTTCGGATATATATTGGGCTATAAGGTTTGGTGGAAAATGGATTAATTGTTTTTGGATATATCATATATTCTAAAGTAAATGAGGACTGAGCTACAAACATCTTTTATATTAGCCTTAAACAGTGTGTTATCCGCTCGACAGAAAAATTGCATAATTATGAAAAAGGCGCATGCTTGAGGATTCGGATATCAAAAACAGAGGACTACGATATAAAATCTTTTTGCATTTCATAGAAAATGGCATGTTTCACAGATAATTTTTGCACAATTACAAAATATTTCTTGAATATCTTAGATTCCAAATTTAAATCGCTAAATCATAAGCTAACTACCACACGTAGTGGAAGAATCCCAAGTAGTGTGTGTGCCATACGTGTGATGATGTTTTGAAGGGAATGTCCACTTATCGGATGGCAAGTTATCGGAGCTGGACTGTATCTAAATAGTATGTGTTATATGTATTGTAACAGAACTGTTACCATAGAATAGAGCTCGACACGGTCCTGCACGAAAGGGTTGCTGGGCCGCATCCGAGATGACCCGAAACCCCCCGACGGGTCCCGAAGTTATGGGCGACGGAACGTACCGTCGTCAGTCTTGGCTCGTTCGCTCAGCCGAAAACCGATCCTAGTGCTAAGTGAGTGCTCTCGATCCCGCTCTGAACTGCCTCCTGAAAAACCCCTCCATCCCGACATCTCACGCCCCGTATTGTCCCGTAGCTTGGATATTCAACCCCAGTTTCCACTACTCTGACCGGAAATACTAGGTTCCGATCTACCCACCGGTTACAATCATGCAAGTGGGAATACGGCTCGCATTTTGACCCTTAAAATAATTTCAACTTTTATTGTGACTTCACCTTCTTCTCGGCACTCCATATCCCTATTTCCCTCCTCGGCATTACCTCCGTAATAGTATTTTTCTCTGTATAGCCTTCCTCGCATCGCCTCGCCTCGTAAGCATGATGCTTCTTTCTCTTTCCCCATTCCACTTTCTCCTTCCTTCTCTGCTTCTCCGTTTCTCTTCTCTTCTTTTCTCTTTTGTCCTCCCTTACCTACATGCTTGTCGAACTCCTTTCGACCTTTTCACACTCTTCTAACCAGTACTCCACTTTTGCAACCCCCTTTCTGCGCAAGTCACACATCCTTTTCTCTCTAAGAATACAGAACCTTTTCTAATCCTCAATGCTCTCTCTCCTCCCCTTCGGTCTTTCGTCTCTCCATGCCATTCTTTTTAATTATCCCATATACCTTCCTTCCTTTCTCGTCCATTTGTTTCACTTCGTCCATCTGCAATCTATTTGTTCTAAAATACCTCTGCCTTTCCACCTCCATCTTCCCATTCCTACGTCTGTTCTCCTTCTCGCAGCAACACTCCCTAACCAGCTTACTTCCCCTTCTTTTGAAAATTCCTCCTCATATTTGCCTCCCCGCTTACGCTTCACCCACACACCTTCACTCCATAAAATATGACACTCATCAACAGCGATTCAAATAATTTTATTCTCCTTAAAATATCAGATGAAAACAACCTCTTTTTCAGCCCCCACACGTGCCTTATCACCACAAGAAGCCGAGGTACACAAACTCTTTCTTTTCCTTTACCGCTTTTCCCATCCACTTCCACTCCTAAACATCATAACACCATAACACTCGATTTGTCCGCATTTAACTCTAACCATTTTTATCCAAGTAACCCCTCACCCTCTTCATCATCTTCTTTAAAGCCTCTTCGCTATTTGCTAGCAGCACTGTGTCATCAGCATATGCGAGTGACCATATCCTGACTTCTCCTACCCTAACTCCTCCTACCACCCACAGCCGCTAGCTCATTTTCCATATCTGCGATGAAAATTGGAAAAAGCGTTGAGTTAAGCGGACACCCTTGTCTTAACGCCCCCCCCCCATCCATTCAGGAACCCTCCGAAATTCCCTTACCCTCTAGATCAGGCCTCTCTCCATTCCCCTATCTTCTATTGCCTCCCACAACCTCCCACTAGCAACTGAACGGAACGCGCCATTTATATCTAAAAAAAACGCGTACACTTTCGCACGCTCTTTAGCTAATTCTCTATCCACCACGCGCAACAAAAGGTAAATATTTTCGTTGGTACTCCTTCCCTCTCTAAAGCCCGCCTGCATCTCCGGCAGTATTCCTTTCCCCTCAACATCCTTCCGTAGCCTATCTGCCAACACCATTTCGTATATTTTGTACGCCGCATTCATTAGGTAGGAACAACAGCTCTCTCCACCCTCTTGGGAATCCCTCCCCCCTCCATACTTTTTTCACTACCTCCATCAGCCTCTCCCTCACATCTTTTGTGCAAAACAGCCACGCTTCGTTCTCTACCGCGTCCAGCCCTGCTTCCTTAGATTTCTTCAACTTCCTTAACTGCTTCTCTATCTCCTCGTAATTCAGCTCCTGTCCATTTACCTCCCTCGTTTTTCTAATCCCCTCATCTCTCTTCCGTGTATCTGACCCCTGAAATGAATCTTTAGAAAATTCCCTCCATTCCTCACTCCCTATCTTCACACTTATCCCCACACTACGTTGCCTAAGCCTATTAATTATCTTTCTCACGTCCCCTTCTGTCTTAACACTTCTGAACTCCTCTTCCAGATCTTTTTCCTTTCCCTGCTCTTTCTTCTTTCACGTCACCCGAAACTCATTTATCATTTTTACATACTCCCTCCTTTTCGCAGTTCCTTTCTTCCACTTCCTGTACTTTCTTTTCACCTTTCTCTTCATAATTTTACATTCCCTATTTCACCACGGCTTCACTATTCCTTTTTTCTTATTTCCAAATACCTTCTTTTGTACACAACCTTTCACTTTTTCTTGTGGATCCTCTCATATCCCTTGTACCGGCTCCCGCTTAAAGCTTACCTTACACTGCGAATTTCTCTGTCTCCTACCAACCTTGCATATTCATAATCACATTGTCTATCTCCGGTACTTCCATCTTACTCACACACGTGTATTCTCTCCCTTTGCCCCCGTTACGATTCCATTTGACACCGCCCAGCCTCTATCCTCCATCCAGTCTCTTGGAATCTCCGCCTCTTTATTTATTATCTTATTGTTAGATTTTCTTCATAAGCTGTACCCTTCCCGGTACAGGCCCCCTTCTCCCGAATTCTATCTCTCGCTCTCTCTCCTAGTAAGTCTTCTACCCTTTCTTTCATCTTTTCCACCTCATTCCAGTTGTAGATGCGATTCAAAACGATTAATCGCACAGACATCCGATAATGGGTCGACAAACCGTATTGATCATCCTAGAGTTTGAGGTGCTAAAAATAATGTAAACAGAATGCATCAGTATATATCAGTATTTAATTAACTACATAACATCTGGTAGGCCGTTTACAGAAAGAGTCCGAAAGTTGGCCGAGCAACAGAGGATCTGCCATAAAAAGCTGAATAAGTCAAAACTGCTTATAATAAAAAAAAACATTGTTGGCAAAAAACGGGTGTTATCTAATGCATAAAGTAAAATACAGAAGATGGGAGTAATTGGTCAGGAAGAATCAACAGCTTTTTGCTGGCTCATTGTGCCTCTTGAGCGATCTCCGTGTTTCTGTAAAGAATCCAGTAAAGCCAAAGCTTTGCAAAAACCTAATAACATCTGAGGAAGAGTGCTGATTAATCATTGCCGAACAAATGAAGAAAGCAGTTAGGGAAACGAAGAACTTCTCCTCTGCAGTACCAGATGCTATCAAGAACTTCTGTTGAAAGAAGTATACTTTTACACTTCAAGATCGGATGGGCATCTTCACCTCATATTAAAAATCGGAGACGCCCATCCCGCAGGGACTGGTGTTACGAAGCACGATACTTCTACCCTTATCTTTTTGTCAGAAACCTCGAATGTTCATCCGCACATAGTGCGGAACATAGAGATTATCACCCCTTTGGAAAACTAGATTTACTATATTATCTCAAAATTATCGTTTCACAACAAAAAGTTTCACCTTTCAGAGAGACGTCTTTCAGGGCTACACCATGAGGCCTCTCCTCTTTCACATCACACTTTTGCCTCTATCTCTCGCACCACGCAATTTTCCTGGGTGACTCAGCATTAACACTAATTATCGCGAGCATAGGGTCATTTATGTATTTTATATGGATGACTTAAAACTCTGTGCTTCTAGTACATAACAGAGATTGGTATAGACTTTGGATTGGACAAGTGTAACAAGATTTATCTCAGGCTAGGACGTATTACTTGCGTTCCCAGGGATCAAGAGCTTGTGGATATAAGTTTTATCAGAGACTTCGACAGTGGAGAAACCTATGCATACATAGGCGTGCCCGAGAGCCACATTCAGGATATAACATCAGTGAAGAAATCTCTCGGAAGCAGATACAAGCGTCTTCTTCTCTAGATTTCTTCTTCCAATATGTCGACCTTGAACAATGTGTCTGCGACTAAAATGTTTGCTGTACTTGTTCCAACTCCAATCGTTAGGGGTAGTTCCATGGTCATAGCCCCAGCTCACATCCATCGACATTGCTGCCCGTGAGATCATGCATATGCAGAAAAGTTTACGTATCAATTCGTCCGTTCCGCGATTGTACATAGCACGCCGTCAAGGCGGGCCAGGAATTCTAAATCTCCAGTGTCTTTAGAACCTAATTATGCTGGATGCAACTTATATCGTCGTAAATGGAAGCAATCCTCTCCTAAATATGGTCAGGAGACACGCTGCTTCGCAGAGCCAACAGCGCCTCGACAAGAAAATGCATGGAAACTTTTACTATCGTAGGTGAAGCTATTTTTAATTATTTTTGACATGTGACATTAAAGGTAATCACCTCCTTTGCCCGGCACTTTTAGTTTGAAATACGAATTATAAATTTAATTGTCTATAAACATCAATCTATCAATGAATAGTGAGTTTAAACTATTTGCTACTAAAGTAATAAAACTTCAAATTAAATTCTTTGGACATTTTTTTTTATTTGAAGACACTGATATATTTTTTAAATTGACTTAAACAGCAGAATAACTTAACAAGTTAGGTTCCGTCCATTAATTCATTGTTCATTACTTAAATCATTCTTATTCTCCCCTGTTTTTAAGAGACTTTCATTTTTTTCTTGTTTATTCGCTCATATTTTAACTGAATTGATAGAACCCAATAAGAAAATCCAAACTTCTTTGAAGGTAAATTTTATTGTTGAAAAGTCTACTATCTCTTCTACTAATTGATTTAAAATTCAATTCTTTTGTTGAAAATAGTTCAAATTTTTAAATAATGTACTTCGTGGATAAATCATATTTTTCTGTTGAAAATTATTCCTCTTATTTAAAAACCAACTGTTTGGTTGGTAATTTAACTTTTTGGTTGAATATTGAACCCTATTTTCAATTAATTTTCTTAGAATATACATTATTTTAGTTGAATATCCATCTCTGTGGTTAAAATGAAACTATTTTGCAGTAAAAAAGTATTTTTTCTAGCTGAGGATTATTTTCTCTTACTAAAAATGTAAAGATTCCATTTTTGGTTGAAAATTCGTCTTTTTTGTACAAAATTCATCCTTTTGGTTAAAAATTTATCCTTTCGGGTTAAAAATACAACTGCTAGATGAAAAAGTAATTTGTTTTGGTTGGAGATTCAACTGTTTTGTTGAAAATTCCCGTTTTTGGTTGAATGCAACTATTGTGATTTGTTGAGGTACTCATTTTTTGTTTTTAAACAATCAATTACTTGGGTTAAAGTAATACATAGTAATAAATATTTCAACAAAAAAATATTTTTATTTTTAATTAAAAGCAGTTCGGTGCAACAAAAAAGAAGGATTTCCAACAAACTACAGTGAAACTCTGAGACTGTGCCGGTTTTATGCTGGAGCAGATCGAAAATTAACCAGATAGAGTGCCGTTTCGGATGAAAATGCTTTTGTTTTTTCACTATGTGTAACCACCGTCAATTTTTGGAAGAACTATATCAGGGGGCCCTATCTCAGAGTTTTACTGTAGTTGAATCTCTAACAAAAACAGATTAATTTTGTACCAAAAAGAATAATTTTCTACAAAAAAGACGAATTTTCAAATAGATACATACATTTTCAACCAGAAAAGATCAATTTTTAACTGGAAATAGAATAGTTACAATTTCAGTAAAGAAAATTAATTTTAAACTAAAATGATGAATCTTTAAAAAATGAATTTTCAACCAAGTACTTGAGTTTTAAACTAAAAAAGATCAATCTGTAACCAAATAGTGAAGTTTTAAACTAGAAAAGATAAACTTTTAAACAAAAATAGAATAGTGCAATTTTTAGTTAGAAAAATTAATTTTCAATTAAAAA
Organism: Belonocnema kinseyi; assembly: GCF_010883055.1. NCBI lineage: Eukaryota > Metazoa > Arthropoda > Insecta > Hymenoptera > Cynipidae > Belonocnema > Belonocnema kinseyi. The sequence goes on along the minus strand of NC_046658.1, from coordinate 81,688,200 downwards.
TGAAACTAATTTCCAACAAAATAGTTCAACTTGCTACCGAAGAGATAAATCTTCAGCGAAAAAGTGCATTCTTAAAAATGTAAGTGTATCTTTTAGCCAAGAAGTTGAATTTTTACAGAAAAATGAAAGTTTTTAACGAACGTGTTGCATTTTAAACGAAAAAATTAAATTTACAAGCAAATAGTCGAATTTGTAACCAAAGAGATGATTCTGAATCTAAGTATAGTAGTAGACTTTTCAACAAAAAAAAATAAACTTGTTTCCAAAAAAAATTCGAGAACAAAATGAAATATGTTAAAAAAGGGGAACGAAGCCCTCGCTAAAATTGGAAATCTAATTTATGAATGGTCCCTAATGTGTTGAGTTAATCTGCCGCCTAAGTTTATATTTAAATGAAATAAATGTTCTGAAGTGAAATAATGTCTAAGGAATTTAATTAAAAGTACTCTCAGACTAGTAACCAATACTTCTTACTCATTATTCACTGTTTTACTGATAATTCTATAAAATTACATTCATATTTAAAAATACGAGGTTGGGTTAACTTCAATTTCACATGACATTTTGTTGGTGGGTTCACCGAAATGTCGCAAATTGTCCCAAGAAGGAAGGGTGAGTCAAAAAGCACTAAAAATATCGGCACGTAATATGTGGACGTTTTCTTTACCCTCATTGCTCAAGAGAGTAAAAAGTAGGGACTTTTTTAGGAATATGCTTTCTTTGCACACATGGTTGGCAAAAATGTATCCACGTGACAGCAATGAAAAATGAGATTAATCCTCCCTTTCTCTACCATGTGCTACTACCCTTCTAGAGAGTACCAGGTGAAAGGTGTATTTTATCGACTGTCGTAAAACTTTACTTGCTCACGATTATATCCGTAACCAGCAGGATCGATTCGACACGTTCCATTTCCGGATCCAGTGTGAATCACACAGTCACATTTTACGACAAAATAAAAGAAAGGAAACTAATTAAAGTCTTCTGTATTCATTTGACCACACAAAAAGTACCAGCTATACCTAGAAAAGTACTTTTTTACGTTCTCATCATTTATGATTGAGAAAGTATTAGAATTGTCTGAAAATTGACAACACAGTTTTTCAACGGATCTCGACGTTTCGAGACCCCCTGAATCCGAAAATCAAGTTTTTACGATGATGTCTCTCTGTCTGTCCGTCCGGCCGTCTGTAGAAACGATAACTCTCAAAGAAATTAACGGAACCAAATTCATCTTTAGCACACTTTTTTTAGGTCCGAAAAGACAGGACGAGTTCATTATCAAGCCATTTTTTGATAAAAATTCAAAAAGTAAGCGAAATTAAAAATTTTTTAATACCACTTTTTTCTGAATTTTAAAATTCTATGTACAAATATTTATATTATTAAAAAGAACAAACAATTTATCCTCATGACTTTTTTCGATAAAAAAAATTCTCAGAGTTATCGCATTTTCAAAATTTTGTAAATCTACCGAAAATCCAAATTTTAAGCCAAAAAATGCACAATAGGAAAAAAAATCAAGAGAAGACCAACATTGCTTTTTGAAAGCCCTGATCAAATGTTATATAAATACAAAAAGTAAATGTAATTATTATTTTATAATGCTGTTCGCGCCAAGATTGAGTGCGCCTAGGGTGCGCGCTCGTTTTCGTACATTTAATGCCTATACTTCAACTACATTTTTTCAAATATCATAAATATTATAACTTAAATTCGAAAACTGTGATTTAAACTTCTCATGAATTACAGCTATAAATTGTAACTGAAATTTTTTCGATTTGTTTTTAAAGAAGGTTCGCAAAGTACCTACGGCTTTGTCAATTATATTCTCATTACGAAACTCGCGCTTCGCGATCGATAAGTTGTGTCCAATTGAAAAACTTAAGGAAGATAATATGTAAATCTTGGTCAAATTTACTAAAAACACAATTTAAACTTACGGATCTCTTAAAAACAAAAATTTCATATTTTTGAAAATGATCCAACTTTTCGATTTTTTGTCTAATTAAGAAATTCCATTAGAATAGTTTTGAAATACATATATTTTATATCTAGTAGAAATATGGATTGATATTTCTTAACCCATTAAAAAAATTCTTTCTTTCTTTTTTTGAAAATTTTCAAAATGTTGAAAAGCATATAACTTTTTGAAAGTTAATCGAATTTAAAAATATCATAAGGATAATTTTCAAATCTTTTTTCCGCGTACCAGAAAATTTGACAAAAATTTCAAAACCTTATAAAAAATATTTATTCAAATTTTGAAAAAACTTTAACTTTTGGAATTTTAATCTAATCGAAAAATTTAACTAAGATAGTTTCTTAATAGATTTGATATCTAGTGACAAATTTTATTGAAATTTCCTAATCTGTCAGGAAAATATTTTTTTCTATTTTTCTGAACTATTTCAAAATTTTCGGAACTATATAACTTTTCTAATTTTCCTCGAAATGAAAACTTTCATCTAGATAATTTGCAAGTATTAATCCCTTCTATAATGAACTTCAAGAATAACTAAAAAATTGTTTTTTAATTTGCAAATTTTGCAAATGCTCTACATTTTTTAATTTTGCTTGGAAATATCTGCTTCACGAAAGCTGACTCGATTGGACAAATCCTTCGAAAGCCAGCGTGGCTAGAACATTCAGGTAACCATACATACAGAAAGACGCCGATAAAATTTTATGATTTTCAGATTCTGTGCGTGCCGAAACGTAAAGATCCATTAAAAACCAGAGTTAAAAAATTTGACGATTACATTACACTCCCATGAATGAGAATGTAAAAATGTAAGTGTGAACATTAGATCTTAGTATATTTAAATTCCATACAATTTAAAATTACTTTTCCGATAAAATTTTGAACAATAACATGTAATATTTTTAAGCAAAATTAAATGGTTTTAATAATCAATTATTAATAATTGCAGCAAAATCTGTTAAATATTCTTTCAAATATAATTTTTGCAATTAAAAATTATAATTTTCGACAAAAAACACTAACATAATCCAAAATTGTTGAAATATTCTAAATCTTATTCAATTTATAATATTTTTTTAATACCAGTTTTTTATGTAAAACTCTAACGTGACCTAACAGTGTTTAAAATTATTTAACTTTTTTTAAAATTTGATGATTTTTTTTATTTCAGTTTTGGACAAAAAACACCAACACCATTCGAAATTCTTTGAGCTTGTAAATTTTATTATTTTAAACAACAATCTCTAATTCAGTTATCTAAATTTTTCGAATAAAAATACCAATTCGAATAGCAAAAAACTAACATAATCCAAAATTGTTAGAAATATATAAATTTTTTTTGTTCCAATTACAATCACTTTTTGTTTCAAATACGTTTAATATACCAATTATTGATATGAACCACCAACGTTGCCTAAAATTGTTAAAAAATTATAAACATTAAAAATCTATTAATTCGTAGACTTGAAAATTGAAATTGCTGAAAATTTTTCAATTCTTTAAAATCTAATAATTTCTTAATAAAAATACTCATTTCTAGCTTGAAACGCTAACATAACCCAAAATTGTTTTTAAAACTGTGAATCTTGATGAATGGGATTTCAAAATGCTAAGATCCGGAGAAATAACTAACACATCCTAACATTTTTAAGAATTTAAAGTCTTCTTCGAAACATTCTGATTGTATACTTAAAATCCTTTAAAAATATAATTATTTCTAGATCCTAATTGAAAACATTTGGATAGTGCAACCTACAGTGGATAATAATGAATAAAGAGCACAAATAGACAAAAATAATTATTTTTTATATAAATTATTTAATAATTACATTGACCTAACTATTCATTACATTAATTGACCATTTTATATACATTAATATTTTTAATTAATTATTATCTACTGTAGGTTGCACTATCCGTTGTAGGAAGGTTTCCACTATATGTATTCCTGACCGGTAGCCATATTTGATTTATGCAAAATTAATTAATGCAAAATTTCGACAAAATAAAATTGTTTAACTTGAAAGGTGAAAAGGTCTCCGTTGAAAATAGAGCAATAAATCATATCTTTTATAAATTCTAACCAGCCGCCATCTTAGATCTCTTCAAAATTCATTTTGTATCCAAACAGCCATCATTTTAAATTTGATCAAAATTTAAATTTTTGTTGTTAGTACATACCATATAGCTACTAACAAGTTGTTTCGTAAAATTCAGGGCTCTTGTGTAGAAAAGTATACAAAATACTTTTATTTTTCATATTTTGAGGGTTGGCCATTTTAAACATTTTAGAAATTATTATTTTTACTTCACAATCTTTTTTTTTTATTTTCGAAGAAGGTTGCGATTCTTGGTTTATAGAAGAATTCGACGAAAACTGATCATATTTTTACCATTGGAACAAATCTTATCCCTGGAAACAAAAGTATTTCAAACAAAATTTTGAAAAAAAATACATAGTTTTTATATGTTTTTATCAAGCTGATCGATTTCGAATTTGAATCTTTTTTCGTATCCAATAATTATTAAATCTGTATCATTTTTCGAACTAACCGCATAAAATATAAAGAAACAAATTTTAAATAACTATAATAAAACCTTCTCGATGTTCATAAAAAGTAAAAACAACAATGAAAAAATTGTAATACTTTGTGAAATTATATAAAAATTCTTTTTGAGATAAAAAATAATTCCTTATGTACAGAGAAAGAATTTTCCATTGAACTGAAAAGAAGTTTGATAATAAAAATCCTATAAATCACGCAAGGGAGTGGCGATTTTCAGAAAATATTGCCATCCGAAAAGGGGCATTGAACAAATCATCTGAAAAGTAATTGTACCCGAAGAAATAAACTAGAGAACTTTCTCGTTTTAGAATCTTTTAAAGTTGAAAGTAAAGAATTTTATTTTCCATCAAGTAAATTATGGAATATTTTTAAACTCATTTCATGTGCACATATCTTATTCCTTAAATTTGTATCGCTGATGAAACTGAACGTCATGCAAATAAAAATTATATTGTGAATGAAAATTCAATATAAATCTAAGTGCAATGATCATAAATTTTACAGCATCACCACAAGATATAAATATTAATTTTTTCAGTTACAATGACCGAAGCACAATATGTCAGTTTTATTTTATGTGCCATTTCAGTTCAGAGCAATATTTTTAATATTATTTATTAAAAAACCTTGCAAAAAATCAAATAATTTAGGTGTAGATACTCGTGTAGAAAATTATCGGGCCAGAAATACCTTGAAATTTTTTGAAAATATTTTCAAATATTTGAAGAAACTTTTAAATCGCTTAAAATAATTGGAAATTCTTTCTAAACAATTAAACTCTTAGAAATTTTTTAGAATATTTTTTAAATACCATAAATTATGTCAAATTTATTTAAAATGCCTTGAAAATATTGAAATTATTTTTAAATTCTTTTGAATCTTTTACAATACCCTAAAACCTTCTAGGTCATTTAATATATTTTCATATCTTTTTTAATTTTATGAAACTCTTTCGTATTAAAAATTCCCTGGAATATTTTTTAATTCCTTTAAACGCTTTCAAGTTTTTGAAAATTCCTTGGAATTTCAAAAAATACCCTACCTTCTTTAACATCCTTTTAACTTCTTTCAAAATATTAAATTCTATTCTAAATATTTTGAAATTCTTTTAAATACGATAAAATATTTCAGAACTTTTGGAATCTTTTGGAACCTGTGAAAGTTTTTAAAACTAAAACAAATCTGTAAAATCCCTAAAATATTTTTAAATACCCTAAGATGTATCTAAAAAAGTGACTAAAACGTAATTTTAGGGGAAAAAACGACTGAAAGTGATCGCGTGGCAGCTCTGATTATTATTGACAAAATTTTTGTCAGAAATTCTCTGATTTTTGAAATTTTTTTAAATTCCTGACTTTTCCTTGCCTTATCCTGACAAAAAACCCTATGAGATTTTTACATCAAATCTGATTTGACTAATGAATTTTCTTTGCAACTTCAGTGTCAACTCAAATATATCAGATAGTAAAAAGTTATAAAATTCCACACCTGTAATTTTCAGGTATTACTTTAAAAACATACAGATATTATTACATTTTTAATGACATTCAAATTTATGTTCGAGATAAAATCAAACAAACTGAATTCATTTTATAACCTTTTTATTATCCAGTGTAATCTGAAGTGATAGTATAATCTGTAATAGTAATAATAATAAATCTGTAAAATCTTTAATAGTAATAGTAATAATCTGAAGTATATTTTTTATTTATAAATTTTATGAATTCATTTGTGAAAGATAATTTTATTTAGTACCACGTAATCAACACTATTGCAAGTGCTAAAAGTGCTCAATTTTTATTTCTCGAGAGAGTGTTAAATTGGCTAAGCGACGCAATAACAGCATCTGTAAGCACTACTTTAATAATACTGAACAATGAGTCTTAAACAGTGAAGCAATGAACAGGTGAGTCTACGGGAATTAGTTTATCTAATATACATACGCACATTAAAAATCGGATGCATGTAATTTAATTTATATGTGTGTGGTTCTCATTTGAATAACAAAATTTTTATTAAATAAATCAATTTTAACTCTAGAAAATATTTCATTTATTTAAAAAATAAATCTGTATCTGTATACAGCAGATGGTTACAACTCTGTTGGAATCTAGAATCTAGATAAGAGGGAAATCTTTATTTTATATAAATGTCGTTCTCAAATTTATTATTAAAATCTAACATATATGAATAACGAAACAGTTTCTTTGCATTAAATTATTTTAACTTCCGAGGGTTTAAAAATAAACAATAATTTATAAGTTTGAATAGTGACAATTTTTAAAAGTTCTAATTAAAATGTATACATCTTATGCATTACAAACTGCAAGCGTAATGGTTGTAATCTTTACCTGTGAAAAAATTCCTCTCTCGCCCCGGTGAGGCGAACCCCACCGAGGTTAGAGAGGAATTTTTTTAGAGCTAACCCCAAAACCATTTTGGTTTAAACAAGTAGATCAAAAAACATCACTTTATCATCAAAAAACCATAAAATATAATACTCATAATGAAACAATAATTTTAATGGTATATTTTAATTATTTAAGATCGTTAAAGTTAAATAATTACAAGTTTTAATTTATATACTAGAGATAAATTCAAAAAGTTATTATACAAAATTAAACAACTCGGCTTAAAAAGGGTAAAAAGTTATGCAATTATCTTTTACGATGGAGAAAAATTAGAAATGTGTCAAACTGATTTTTTCAAATTAAAGTTTAAATTTCAAATTTCAAAGTTCAAATTTAATTTCTAGAATTAAAAAAAATTCACTATGGGCTCGAAAAATTGTGGTAATTTTTTATGTGCAGTAATTGGTATGAAAAAATGTTTGATTACGTTTTTTATGATTAAGTTAATTTTTTTACTTGTTTTATCACATATCTTCTAATGCCAAGAACTGTACCTATATAAAAAAATACCATAATTTCCAAGCCCATGGGGAATTTGATTTAAATTCTACAAATTAAAGTTGTGTGACCTAATTTCATGCAAGCCTTCAAAATGCAATAATTTCAGATAGTGGGTCTAAAAAATTAGACTCTTTTATTTATTTTAGACCCAAATATCTCTAATAGCTTAGGACAAACCAAAACAGTAACTGTTTAAAATTGTAGAATTTTTAATTATAAATCTTTAAATTTAAAGACTTTTTATTTTTGAAAATCTGCAATTAAAAATTATGCAAATTTTAGGCTTCACAATTATTGATTCTGTAATTCAGATGATTTATTTGTGAAATTTCTTTATTTTGGAAGATTTAGAATTAAAAACTCATGACTCTTTACAAAATTTAAGAATTTTTATTCGTGTATCTTTAAAATTAAACTCTTCCAAAAAAAGAATATAAAATTGCCTCTTTTTCTACTATACAAATTAAATATTGAAAAGTCTTCGATTATAAATATTCAAAGTTAAAGAATTTCCCTTTTCAAGTCTTCGACACGGAACTGAATATTCCAAAAAAATGTTAAAAATTAAACATTTTTAAGCGATAAACATTTAAAAAATGTATGAATCTTCAATTTTACCTTAAAAATATGAATCATGAAAATTGGATAATTTTCAAAATTCAAGCATTTTTAATTTTCACTCTTAAAAATTGTGGAACTATGAATTTTAAATCTTTAAAATTGAAGACTTTTAATTTTTTATTTTGCAATTAATAATTATGAAAGTTTTAAGTTTTACAATTGACAATTAAGCATTTTGAAATTTTATTACTATATTTATGAATTGAGAGACCCCAACAAATTTATAATACCCATTTTGATAAAATGGAGAATATTTAAAATTTTTTAATTCACGATATTGGACTAGCCGACTTGAATGTAAAAATTATGTCATTCAATTTGGATTCAGCGAGCCCAAACACTTTAGTATACACATTATTATGACAATCTAAGCAGATTTTAATGCAGAAATTAATGCAGATTCTGAACAATGAGCGATAAGTTTTCCAAAAAATTGTTATTAAAAATATGAAAGAAATATTTGGAGGCGAGAATACTGTCAACCTGTGTATTCTAGCATTAATAAGTAGTTTTAATAAAAAAATACATATTTCAATATACGTTTGCAAAAAAAATTGTTCGTATTAAAAGTGACCTTAATATAGAAAATCACTCATCAAAATTCAGATTAGATATCGTTCGATTTCCTCGAAGATCTGTTTAATTTACAGCAGCCTTAAAAAGCGGTACTAACAAGAAATTGCTTCTCGTATTTCAGACGTCGATCTCAACTGCATTTCTTCATTTTCTGGAGTCTTTTATGCTTATCCCGCCAAGCGAGAGTAAAGAACATCTCTTCCGCCGTGGCAAGGCAAATTCGATCCATTGGATTTCCCGAGGGTAGCGGAATGGGGGTACTAAATCAATCATTCACAGTCTCTTAATAGGTTTCAAATGCACCCTTCCTAACCACCCTAATCTAATGCCATAATTCACAATTACTTTACATTTTTTTGAAATTTTTGAACAATTATTTTTTATACATACATATGGGTGAAAATCATGAAAATGGAATAATTTGATCGGAAACTTAATCTACTTTTACTATGACATAACCATTACTTACAAACCTTTACGCTTCTAAACAACTTCTGTTTTCTCTTTTCTTTCACTTCTCTTCTATTTCAACCTGGCTATTTTTTCACATTCACTCTTTCATTCTTTTGCCATTCGTTCCCCTAGTCCCCTCCAATTCGTTCATGCACTCCTCACCCAATCCACCCTACCCAAAAAAATGTTACTGCCTTCTCTTTCGACCTTTCTTTATCTTCCATTCCTCTTCTACATCCTTCACATACATTCTCCCATATTTCCTCTTCCCATTCGCAGATTCTGCACTTTTTTATCTCTTTTTTTCCCAATACATTCCTTCCCTTACCTCATTTCCCAATATAAATCTTGCTATTCTGGCCTATCTTCTCTCTCCCCATACTTTTTCTGAATCCATGTGTGCCAGTGTATATATTTTTTTTCCTATCCAAACTCTTCCCCATCATTCTCTCTGCATCTCTTCATCTAAGTTAGAGATTAATAGATTAAATAAAACTGAGATCAGAGGACAGCCATGTTGTACTCTTATCATTACCCAGAAGCTGTATCCTACTGACTCTGCTACCTTTTCCTGAACCCTGTCTGATTCGAAGCCACTGTCTTTCTTAAACCTCTCCAATTAAGGAGTTACATTTAACTTATATAGAATTGGCATTAGTATCACGCACTTTTAATCTTTTTAAAATTTTCTCTGACCTTCAAATTAATTTAAAAAACGAGATCAAGGTCAACATTTTAAACGTTGTTGTTACATTGGAGTTGATTGTTCCTCATACAGGTACATTAATTACGATTATTCTATCAGAAAACGTAATCGAATATCGCAACCACAGCTTTACACCATTTCGGAAGTAACATTTCCCGCTCTTTTCGAATCGGGTGTCAAAAATAGGGGTTTTCATTGTTTAAAAAACACTTTGAAATTCAAATGAATTGAAAATCAAGTTCAATGTCAAAAAGTGGACTGGGAATTAATATTGTTTCAACCATAAAAAGTTTGTTAATTAAAAAAAAATTAATGCATAGAAAAAACTGGAGTTTATATCAAAATCGGTTTGTGGTTTCAAGAAAACTTTCACAAACATAAACCCTCATAGATGGTACCATGTTATATGTGATTTTCATATAAAATTAAAACTGCAACAAACAGGAGCCTCCAGTTTTACTGTGTGGGATTGCACACAAGCTCCTAAACTTTGTAAAGATTTTAAATAGGAATAATAACAATATTTCAAGTACTATTTTTAATACTTTTAATTCATCTAAATCTAGTAAAAATTTATTTTGATCGTTTAGAGTGCCCCAAAATATTTCAAATTCTTCTAAATCCATTCAGTTTATATAAATCTATTAAAAATTCTTTTAATTTTTGAAAATACCGTCCCTGGCGGACCGAATTAACGGAAAGGATACGCTACAGCGCACCCTTATAGTTTCCACATTGCATCCCTTCCGTATCATGCAAAAAAAGTTTTAAGAAAACAACAATATGGATATTTAACTTGTTTCAATTCTGATTCTGCGTTAAATTTTCCATTAGAATGTCACGGAGTAATTGCAATAGTTTTTTTCAGCGTAAAAAAAAAATTCGCCCGCTTGGCGATAATATATTTATCTCGCGCTCCGTGCTCGGTCTTTGTATTACCCTGCGCATTTGTGCACAGACGGCAATGCGAAATTTTCTACATTGTATGTTAAAATCTATTATATCAAATGTCTATTTCATCGGTGTCTGTCTGTCTGGATGTCTGTATGTATGGTTGCCTGAATGTTGTAGCCGCGCTAACTTTTGAAGGATTTGTCCAATCGAGTCCGCATTTAATACACTTCTGAAGGTCCCCAAAATAAAGGCTGAGTTCGTTAATCAGATATTCCGAACCAAAATTTAAAAATTGAGAGCATTTTTAAAATTTTGAATAATTTTTTTTTATAATGAATTTTTCGATAGGCTCAAAAATTAAAAAATTATAGCATTTTCAAAATTTTCTTTTGTTTTTTTTACTTATAAAAATTTTTGTCAAATTTTCTCATAGATGAGTCAAAGACTTGCAAATTATCCAAATAAAATGTTTAATTTTTTTGAAAATTGGAAAAGTTATATACTTTTCAATCATTTTCCAAAAATAGAAAAAATGATTTTTTTCATAAATCCAAACATTTTATTCAAAATTTTCAGTAGATACCAAATACATTTCAAACTATTCTAGCCGAACTTTTCGATTAGCACACAACTTAAAAAATTAGAGCTTTTTCAACATTTTAGACCATTTTTTTCAAGTATCAGAAAATGTTGTCAATGTCTTCGATACTTGACCAAAATACTTGCAAATTGTAGCAATGACATTCTTAATTTGGATGAAAATTAAAAACGTTAGTGTAATGTAATCGTCCAAATTTTCGATCTCTGGATTTTAACGGATCTTTACGTTTCGGCGCGCACAGAATCCGAAAATCATAAAATTTTGTCGGTATCTGTCTGTATGTCTGTATGTATGGTTACCTGAATGTTGTAGCCACGCTAACTTTTGAAGAATTTGTCCAATCGAGTCCGCATTTGATACACTTCTGAAGGTCCCCACAATAAAGGCTAAGTTCGTTAATCAGATATTTCGAACCAAAATTTAAAAATTGAGTGCATTTTCGAAATTTTGAAATCTTTGTTGTTGAAATTTTATAAATTTTTGTCAAAGTTTCTTATAGATGGGTAAAAGACTTGCAAATTATCCAAACCTTTCCGTTCATTCAGTCCGCTAGAGCTAAAACATTTTTAATCACTTACGATCTCTTCAATCTTCATAAATCTTATGAATGTTCCTTGAAATTTTTATAAATACCTGAAAGTATTACAAATTCTTTGAAATTCTTTCAATTCATTGAATACTATTGAAAATTAATAATTTTGATGTTTATTTTTTTGCCTACATGTTCTAGAATTAATACTTTTTTAATACTGATTTTTCAAATTTTGAAAAAATACTCTCTAGCTCCGCTGGAATTCAAGACCAGATTTTTCAGATTTTCGATCTGATGCCTCTAACCAAAGAGAAATAAATCTGAAAGGCCTGGGCTCGAATTCCAGCGGAGGTAGAAAGCATTTTTTTCACAATTGGAAAAAACAATATTAAAAAAATATTGAATCTACATCATGTCGACGAAAAAATTAACATCATAATTATTAATACATTCACGTGGTCAAAAACCTTAACATCAAAAAAGAGCAATTGAAAATTCCTTGGAATCTCGGAAAATATCGAGAAATATTTCAAATTCTTTGAAATCCCTTTATTTTATTTTAATCTATTGAAAATTCTTCGGAATCTTGAAAAATGCCCTGAGTCATTCCAAATCCTTAGAAATATGTTCGATTTATTGAAATCTATGGAAAATTCTTTGGAACCTTCTAAAATACATACTTCAAATTATCCGAAATCCTTCTAAAGCCTTTTAAATCTTTTTAATTGATTAGAATCTATTGCAAAATCTTAGAAATCTTTAAAAATGCCCTAAAATATTTGAATTCTTTTGAAAATTTTCAAAGCTCTTCATAATATTCCTTAAAATTCCTTAAAATATTTGAGGTCGTATCAAAGCCTTTGGTATTCTGGGAAATTAATAAAAGTACCTTATTGAGAGCCTTTAAATTCCCGTAAAATTATTGAAATCCTGGCAAGCCGTATTAAGTCCACTGAAATTCATTAAAAATCCTTTGAAATATTTGGAATTGTCAGAAATGTTCTGAAATTTTTTTCATTCATTCTTACTATCGTTTCATACCAATTTAAAAGAAATGGCAGAATTACAATAAATAATGGATCGCTTGTTTTTACCAGGAAAAGATTCTCTGCAAATGTACTGTTTCCAATTTTGAGAATAAATTTTTCTCTGCTAAGCTGGTTTAAACCATTTTTTCGTAAGAAAACATTTTTAAAGCAAATAACTATAGTTCACGATGTATTTATTTTCAAAATTGAAAACAGTAGAGTTATACGAAATGTTTTCTTCTAAAAAAATAAGCCATGATTTATTAAAATGCAACCATATTTTTAAGACTAGTAAAAAGTAACAGTACGAAAAAATTCGATTACAAAAATCATTATTACAATAAATTTTTTTGTAAGTTGTATAGTTTTTCCATTAAAAAAATCATGTTGTTTCAAAAGACATAGCCAATAATTTAAATTCTTAAAATCATAGAAAACTGTTTTCTAGAAACTTAATTTTCAGCAGGAAACTATCTTAAAATATCCCAAAATCATATACATCCTGTATCAAATCCTCCCAAATCTTCAAAAATTCAAGGGAAATTTTTTTAAACCGCAAGGAGTTTATGAAATCCTGTGAAATACCCTGAAACATTTAACATCCTACGAAAACCCTTAATTTATAGAAATATTATAAAACATTAAGAAATTTTGTATACCTATCTATCTTGAAATCATTAAAAATACCCTTCAACATTTAGAATCCTTTAATATCCTTATAAAGTGTGGAAAATATCTTCGAAATCCGAGTAAACTAAAAAAATTTAATTAATCGAAATTTTTGAAATAATTACTAATTTCCTAATCTCCTAATATCGCAAACCATTATTTTTACATTCATTGTTCGTAATATAAATACAAAAATGATGTTTTATGTTGATCTGAAATACTTTTTCCATTAAATACAGAAATTTTTTGTATTTTTTATTTTTCAGATATTTTTTGCTATTGCAATACCAATAGACATACCGGATAAATCGATTTCCGTTTCCAATTACTTTGAAGCAAATTACGGACTGCCAGGCGATAAAAATTCCAGTTATTTCGAAGAATATTATCAAAAGAGAAGTATCGACAGACGTTTCGCTTATAACATCCTGGAAAATAAATTGAAAAGGTTATAATTTTCATAGTTAATTCTTGCAACTATGTTGAAAATACATTTTTCAATTTGAGGAGATTATGAATAATTTTAATTTCAGTGCAGGATATCCAGCAAGAACTTGTCTACTGCGCACCATTTGTGAGGCTGCAGAAATTCCCTTAATCGAAAACGGTTTAATCGGAGACATTCTACAAATACTTTTTACGTGAGTATATATGTACATCTTTCATAAAAAATTAATTAAAAACCTTGATCCTAATCGAAAATCTCTTAATTGAAATTTGTTGATGCCACAGAAATATTTTAATTGAATTTATTTTTATTTTAAAACATTCCAAAGATTTTTTTACTATTTGAATTCAAAAACAATAAATTTGTTAAATACTGACCCAATTGTTTCAAGTGCAACAATCAGTTCTATATAATTATACTTCCAAAATTGTATTTGCAAACTGGAGATACATGCTCATTTAAATGTTCACTGATTGCTTATTTTTCATCAGAAAAACAAATTTAGCTCTCTCTTGTGTTTCAGAACAAAGAACTAAATTTAGACTTGCATTTATTTTCCAATCAGAAACAATGGAAAATTATTTGTTTATGGTTCAACTCTTTTCAAACTCTGTTATTATTAATACCTTTTTAGATAATTGCTTGAATAAAAGCAGCGCTATAACGTTGCGTTAAGTTGCGTTTTTTTCTGAAATATTTAACTTTCTGTCCAGTTTTCGCTTAGTGTGAGACAATAATTAATACAATTTAACAAATTTTATTGTTTAAACAAATTTTTATTGTTCATAACTAGGTAGCGGACCAGATAGAGTAGAAAATTTGAATATACGAAAATAACATCACACTGCTATAACTGAATATTTTAATTTCAAAAGTAAAAAGCCTTACAACATGAAAATCATTCTTTATTATTAGCCCAAGCATCTGGTACTTTTAAACCGTATTAAGTAGGTAATACCCATTTTTTTGCTAAAGCGGTTTATTGAAAGGTCCTGATGAAAATTCCAAGTTATCTAGAAATTACTATCATGAGTCCCGGAAATATTTTCGAAAAAAGTTCCAAGACTTTGGAACCTATTACCTTTTTTCGCTATTTTGAGATATTTGTAGCCAAAAAGTAGTTTCAAACCAACTCGTTTCGTACTTGCGCTACAGAAAAACTTTATGTGGATAAATGTAAGACAATTACTATGTTATAATTATCTACGGAGATTTGATCAAAATGGTGGTTATTATCTTTTATAAACATATATTTGATCAATTATTTTTGGTATTTTAGTTGGTAAAGAATTCTTGAATATAATTTTGAGTGTATTTGGTATTAGCGATTAATTAATAATTAATTATTGCAGAGCAATTATAAAAAAAACTATTGTAAATCTTTTATTATGCCAGTTTCTATTTAATTATATGTGTTTATAACATATTTATTGCAAAATTCACTTATTATTTAAATCGATCATTTTATATCATGATTTTTTGTAAAAACTCTTTGATAATTAACAAATAATTAATCGCCAATACAAAAGAAATTAAAAACTATATCTACATTTTTTGTTAAGAACCTTCAAAAATCTAAATTTTTTAAAAATCTTTACAACTTTTTAATTATTTTGTAATCTTTTCAAAACTTCTAAATATCTCTTTAACTTACTCAAATTAAATAAAATATACTTACAAAATTGAACATTTTTGTTTTAAAATTTTGTATACACTCTTAGAATTAATTTTTCAAAATAAAAAATAATTTTAAATTTGCCCATGAATCTTAAGAAGTCTTGTTTATTCTCTTAAAAACTTTAAAAAGCCTTAAAACGGTTCTGGATTCTGTTTCAAAGATCCACTTCTTGTTTCAATTTTTTTATTCTTTTTAAAGCTTTTTTAAGCTTTTAATCATTCTAAATATTTTTTTAAATTATTCAAATTTTTTACTAACATTTTTTTAAAATCTGTATAAACTTCTATACCTTCCAAATATCTTTCAAAATAATTCTGAGTTTTCCTACAAACAATTTTTGATTCTGCATGATTAAAAAATTGCCGTAAAATCTCACGGATTATTTTTTAACATTTTTGAAAAACTTTTTAAATGTTTTTAAATATTCTTTTAACCTTAATTTGTCGAAATAAAAATCTATTTGACATTCTCCCAGAAATCTTTGACAATTTATCTCTTCTCTTGAAACTTTTCAACATTCTTAAGGAACTTCTAAATTTTTTCATTGATATCTTCAAAAATCTACATTACGTTTGAGATTTTTGTAATCTTTTCAGGTTAGCAATTATTTTTTAATATTTTGAAAACTTCTAAATATCTCTAGAATTTACTTGAATTTTTTCTAAAATTATGTAACCGTGCGAAATTCAACATTTTTGTTTTAAAATCTGCTACATTCTTTTTGCAAATTTTAGGAAATCATTGTAAATTTTTTGAAATCTTCTTCAATTTTCTATTAAAATGTATCCTTCAAAATAAAAATCATTTGAAATTTTCGTAGGAAACTTCTCGTTTTTCAAAATTAAAAGAAATATACATTTTGTCTTAAATATTTTGAAATCTTCGAAAATTTGAGATACTCTAATTTTTTGCCCATAATTTCATTTTTCTCTTTTCTTTAAAGTATAAAAAAGTTAAAAAATTATACTATGATATCAAAATATTAAGAACGGAATTATTTCCCATTATTTAAAACTTGTTTACAATTAAAATGTTCTCTTTTATCAATAATATTTAGAAAAAAATTAGAAATAAATATTATCATGAAATAAAATTTATCCCGGATAATTCCCGTTTCCATTTAAATTCCCGACAATTTTCCGATTGTCCCGTATAGTGGATACGCTGGATAATTATTGGGAAATTCTAAAGAATCAAAAATAAACAGAAGCGTTTTTTTCTTTCAGACCCTCTGCATCGCAAGATGAAAATTTACCAATGGAGATCAAAGAAGCAGAATTTGCGAAGAATTGCGCGGATGTTTATAGCGATTGTCCTATTAGTTTACTGGATATGATAAGTTAAAAGAAAACTTTAAGAAAAACATAAATGTAAGAAAATTGAAAAATTTTCAATAAGAAATTATTATTATATAAATTAATAATAATATTATTAAATATTATTATTAATTTAAAACATTAAATAATCAAACTTGTGATAACCAACGTACATAGATTAAAAAAGTTATGTGTCCGTTCAATAACTTACAAATTAAAAAATAGTGATAATGTGCAATAACTCAAGACTATTATTACAATATTAAAATTAAGACCATCTTATTAAAATATTTTACCAAACACTTTCTTTAATATGGAAACCAATAAAACTTGTATATTAAAAGATCTTATTTTACAAATGTATGTATAAATTTATGCAATATTAATTGCAAAGATTTACAATTTCTATAAAACAATAATGAACATAAATATGAACAAATCAACTTGTACTGAACCAGTCAGACCCCATAGCACCGAAAAATGCAGCTGCTCCAGATTTTATAGCCGCTCCAGTAGAATCGTTCCGAGCATGCTCCTTAGTAGAAGTCTTCTTTTTCTGTTTTTGAAAACAAAACAAAAAAATAATATATTTGACAAAAAGTCGTGTACATCGAGCACACAATCCTAAATCATAATACATATAAGGACAAATTGAGTTTCAAACGCTCGTTAGTGAAAACTACAATCATCTCTCCATAACAATTTTTTTTTAATTAAATTTTTTAACTGCTTAAGGGCTGTTCAGAACCTAAGTCACACTGTCCGGGGGGGGGGGGGGGGGGGGGGGGTCAAAATGTGAATCACACATGGAAAATATAAATCTGAATAACAATTTTTTTAAATTCTTAAAAAAATGAAAATTAATTATTTTATTTAACAATTAAAGTATCTAAATACTGATTTCACACTTTCCCCTATTTTTTCGCTTTAAAAAAATTCCTCATCTGTTGAACAAATTAACTTTGTTCTTGAAAATTTAACAATTTGATTAAAAAATTTTGCTACTTCAATGATAACTCATCTTTTTTCTTCGAAAGTTTATCTACTTCATTGTAAATGCAACTGTTTAGTTGAAATATATATACATATTTCTTTTTTAATTCTAAAAAAATCCAACTTCCTAGGTTGAAAATTAATTTCTTGAGGTAGGAAATTCATCTTTTTTCGTTGAAAATTGAAGTAAGTTGTTCAAAATTAAACTGTTTTGATTGAGGATTCGAATATTTTGTTGCAAAATCGTATATTTTGCGACATTCAACTGTTTTTGATTGCAAATTTAACCACTTGATTGAATCTTGAACTACTTTGTCAAAATAAATTTTTGTTGTTAGGCGAAGATTCATTCCTTTGGTAAAAAATTTAACTATTTTCTTGGAAACTCGTTTTTTCTTGTTAAAAACTAATTTTTTAAACTGAAAATTGAACTGTTCTATTTTTGTTTGAATATTGATATTTTTAGTTGAAAATTCAACTATCTACTTGAAGATTTATATTTCTTGTTGGAAATCCGTCTTCTTTTATTTAATTCAACTGTTTTTGATTTGAAAGAACAATATTTTGTGCTTGAAATATCGACTCATATTTTGTTCATTAGAAATATTATTTATAATAATTATGTACAGAAAGTATAACTCAAAAAAAGTAATATTCCACGAACTTACAGAGCATAAATTGATTCACTGATCTTGATCAATTCATTTTATTAATTGAAAATTTAAGTATTATGTAGAAAATCCATTTCTTTGTATGTTTGCAGATTAATTCTTTCAACTGGAAATTTAATTGAACCATGTTTTGTTAAAAATTCATCTTTTTAAGTATAAATTTCAACAATTTAATTAAAAACTTATGTATTGTTGTGTATATTTTTCTTATGTGGAAAATTAACATTTTTGACGAAAAATTCAACTACGTAGTTGAAAGCTAAACTACTTTGTTAAAAATCATTTCGTTATTTGAAAATCCATCTTTTTGGTTGAAAATTTAAATATCTTGTTGAAAAATCGGCACGACTGAAAAAACTCGAAAAATAATTTTCTCGACACTGCAAATCCCGAATTAGAAAATGTCCAAATAGTTAATAATATTATCGAGTTGGAAAATTTCTGAATTATTAACATTTTCGATAAAAAATTACCAAAATATAAAATTTCCAAACTAGAAAATTCCCGAATTTAAACAATTAACATATTTTTTACATATTATTTATTAGAAAATCCATAACCAAATATTTTGAATGAAAAAGATATTTAATGTTGAAAGTTTCTAAAATTATTATTTGATTTTAAAATAACAATAATTTTAAAAAACTGTATATAGTAATACTTAGAAAATAATTTTAATTGTTTAATTTCGGGACTTTCGTTCCGGATATTTTATAATTCTGCAATTTCCTGTCGGGAATTTTATTATTTGGGAACTTTTAATTTTGGTAACATTATTAACTGCTCAGGAATTTTATTATTGATGAATGTTATAATTCGGGAATTTTACTGTTCGAAAATTTTATTATATGTAATTTTTCAATTGAGGAATTTTACATTGTTGGTAATTTAATTTTTAGGATTTTTCAGTCCTCACGGAAATTCGCTGTTTTTTCGTTTTGTTTTTTTATCCATTTTTTCAAATGAGAATTTAACTACTCTCCATTTTTTTAAAGTTCATTATTTCATTACAAATTTAATTATTTTGTTACAAATTTAACACTTTTCTTGTCTTTTCTAATAGAAACTTCGCCTCCTTAGACTAAGAATTCAAACTTCTTCCAAAAAATTAATCTTTTCGGCTTGAAAACTTTAATTATTTGGTTGAAAATTCAACTGTTTTTGGTCAAGAAATAATTTTGCTGTTGTTGGAAATTCATCTTTTTAAATCGAAAATTCAAAAGCTTTGTTAAAAATTTGACTTTTTAGATTTGAAATTCATCTTTTTGGGAATGAAAATTCGTCTTTTTTGGATAGAAACTTCACATTTTTTTAAAGAAAATTTTATTCGTTACAAATTAAACTCTCTTTTGATTAATTAGTCTTTAACCATAAAGATTCGACTATTTGGTTAGAAATGCAACTATATCTGTATTAAAAGCGAATTTCTTTTTTGTCATAAAATGCATTATATTTCGATTTGAAATCTTAGAAATAAATAAATTTTCTTTCGGAGAATTTATTCTCCTATATTCGCGAAAAATCACCATATTTCCCATATTTTGAGATCATTTTTGCCTTTGAAGTCTTTTAAATATTATGTTTATATCTGTTGTATTTATTTGAGGCATTTATTAAATGAAACCTGGTGTGAATATTTTTACAAAGAAGTACAAAAAACCAAAATATTTTTTACAGCAATCTACAGATACATTTTTTTTGAACGTCCTGTAACATTTTAAAAAATTACCTTGAAATCTTCCAGATTCTTTTTTGAAAAATTCGGAAATCTTTTTAAATATTCTTTTAAAATCAGCGTTAAGAAATCATTTTTAGTTTTTTATGAATATCGCTAAAAAAATGTATTCTTTTGAAATATTTAAAACATTTAAAAGGCTTCTAAATTTTTTGTTCGTAATCTTCAAAATCTTATATTTCGTTTTAAACGTTTTGTAGTTTTTCAAGTTTTAAATTATTATAAAATCTTTTCAAAACTTGTTAATATATCTTAAATTTCGTTGATTTCTTTTCCGGATTAATAGTTGTTCAATTGTTATTTATTTATTGAAATTTTCTTTATCTTTTAAAATATTCTCTTACCATTAATAATTCAAAATAAAAAATCATTTTAAATTTCCCCACCAATCTTAAGACAATTTTTGTATTTTCTTAAATCTTAAAAGATCCATAAAAAAACTTCAACATTTTATTTCGAAATCTTCAAAATTTTGGATTTTTTATGAGTTTGATATTATTTTAAAGATAGAAACTAATGTTAGGTACCTTTCTAACCATTTATATATTTAATAAAATCCATCGCTTTCATTATTAATTCAACAGTTATGGCTGTATCATTAAATGTTAATATTTTGCAAAATAAACTTATAAACATTTTTTCTTTTTTTTTCATTAAAATGCATTTCCCTATCTAAATTAATTCGCGTTAAATTATTTTCAAAAATGAATAGCATCTCTAGGTAACTGTAATTTTTGCTTGATCTGTAATTTATTATAACAGCAAAAGTTCTTGGTGAAAGTGTATATATAAAAAAAATTTTGTTTCTTGTAGAAACTTATATGTAACATATCCTACAAAAATTAATTAATGCTTAGAAAAATGTATCATTTTTTTAATTGTTACATTTCTACAATAAACTAACAGTATATACAACCAAATTTAAAGTACAGTTTCACAATATTTCAACTTTGGTGAAATCTTGTATTTTTTTTTTTGTAAAGATTTGTAATTTTCTTTAATAATTTACGTCAAATTAAAAGTGATTTTATGACGTTAAACACCCAAATCAAAAATCCTGTAGTTTTATGTAATACTTTGTATATTTTCACAACAAAGTCAAAAAAATAATATTCAAAAGTTATGCAAATTTTTTAATTGTAAAACCTTATACTTTATTGATTATTTTTTACTGTTCTACAAGGAAAAACAAGAAAAAAATAGCTATTTGTATTTATTTGTATTTTTTGGTTAATTTTTGTACCTGTGTACAAAAAAGTGCATTGTGATTAAAAAAATACAGTTCTGGAAGTAGTACTTTCTTCTAACAATTTTTCCCACTTAGAAGAGACATAAGAAGTCACAGAAACACGAGAGCCTGCATAAAAAAATGCATGGACATAAAAGAAGCTAGAGAAGTATGCCAGGACAGGAAAGTATG
>NC_046658.1:81654449-81666296 GCF_010883055.1 Belonocnema kinseyi | reverse complement strand
TCAATCTGAAAAATCTCTATCCCTTCCACACACTACTCCTTTCCCCTACCGAGTGAGTCACGCCTACCCCGAAAGGGAAATGGCTTAATGGTGTAATAAAAATAAAAGGAAGCTGTTGGTATTTATGAGGGGTGGGGCGGGAAAATTTTTTTTAATTAAATTTTTCCCGAAGAAAAATCTTCTCCTTTGCTCCACTGAGAATCGAGCCGCAAAACTTCCGATTGCCGTTCGGGTTATTTTCCCTTAGGCTACTAGAGAGATCGAAAGAAAAATCCTTTTTGAGAAATACACACATTATTTTACCAGGTTTTACGTATTCAAATTTGTCAAGGAATCTGTATTATTATCATGGAATAATACGTTTTTCTGAAAATATATCTTCTCTTTCGATCCGCTAGGAATCGAACCACAGAAATTCTGAACACCTGGAAAAATAATGCGTGTATTTCTGAAAAAGGATTCTTCTTTTGACCTCTCTAGTAGCTTAAGGGAAAAGCACCCGACCGGCAATCGGAAGTTCTGTAATTTAATTCCCAGAAGAGCGAAGATCTTTTTTGAGAAAAAAATTTGTAATTCATAGTTCCATCTAGTCTGAAAAGACGTTAAGAATTTCTGTTATCCTCTGATGATAATGCAAATCCCTTGGTGGACAAAGTGTTAAAAATTGAGTATTCTCATGGACATAGGGAACACTGGACTAGGCCAAAGATATTATAAACGTAGATGCGGTACGGGGCGTCAGAGTGGGGAATTATATATACATAGGACATCACATTTTCTTCCCTATCGAGGTGATGCACTCACCGTACTACGAAGTCGAATTCTTGTTTTCTCATTCTTCATAAAATATGACGGTAAGGCAGTAGAAAGATTTTTTGAGGTTAGAAAAGTTTGACATGTATGTATATCACTGAATTTTTTCAGATCTGAAGCCTGATCCAGGTTTTCGGTACAGTCTTTTTTTTAATTATAAAAAAAATGTATTGAAAAATCATATTTTTAATAAAAAAAAAATTATTATAGAAAGAAATTTCGAGATAAACAAGTGCTGCAAACATTTTTCTTCGACAAACATATTTTTTAATTAAAATAATCAAATATTTATACCAAAGAAACAACTTTTTTAATGTTTGAAGTGTTTGAGCATTATTGTTTAAATTTAAAATTAAAATAATTAAAACAAGATATATTTCTGGATAAGATATTTTGGTTGAAAATGTATATATTATTTTTTGAAACACAAAAGTTCTTCCGAAAAATCGAAATGTTGATTAAAAACCACGTGTTTTTTTTATATTAATTTGTCGGTAAAATTTTCGTATAATTTTAATTTTAAATTCAAACAATAATTTTTAACACTTTAAATATTAAAGAAAAATATATTTGATAAAAGTATTTTATTCTCGTATTTTTAATAAATAATTAATATTGATTAAGAAACAATTTTATTTTAAGAGTTTTATTATTTGGGAATTTTCAAATTCGTTAATTGTATAAACTGTCGAAGAATTTTATTAGTTTTGCAATTTTACTATTCGGGACAGAGAGTTTCACCGAGTCGGGAATTTTATTTTTCGGGATATTTCAGCCTTCCCCATAAAATTACAGAAAATTTGCTCTAATTATAATTTCGGCAATCGATCTTGTTGATTTTTTCCTACAGTATTTATAAAAAGAAATGTCTGTGGAAATTTTTGATATCACGAAGTTAAAGATAATCTCAATTAAAAGTTTAAAAATTCGCTGTATATCCAATTTTTATTCTTGGGTCTTGGCGATTTTTTTCTAATCCATTTCAATGACTGGTAAACGGGGGTGATTTTCTCTTAGAAAATAAGTGATTAAAATTTGAAAAAATTGGGTAGCCTTTTTTGATATCTAGGTATGTAAAAAAGGAAACTTCCGAAAATTTAAAAACTATTTTAAGAACTATTTATACTCTTTTAAGATGCCAATAAAATTTACACAACACTAATTGTAAAATTTGCAAATTTTTAGGCGTTCAGTTTAAGAACTTGAATTTTAACGTTAAATATGCTTCATTTTCAGAATACAGCCTTATTGTTTGAATTTTCAGATTTTTCGTTATTAGTTATAGGTTAAGTAAAAAATAACATTATGGGATCCGAAATTGTTACAGCAAGAAAAAGTTTAAATTTAACATTCAAAAATGCGAAAATACACCACTTTCTATGTTCATTTGCAATCCAGCGAGTCACTTTCTTCCGCTTCTTTTGAAAGTCGATCCTCTGCTTTCAGTTTTCTTTTTAAAATATACCTTGAATTCAACGTATTTCAAATTCAATGTTTGCAGCTGCATTTAGATTGAAATATACAAAGGTTTTGTGCTCTAAATATCAATTAATTAAAACATTTTATTTGTTTTTCACGATTGTAATTTATAACTTCTAAAATTGAATAATTGTAGCTCAAACATGAAAAAGTATAGACTACTTTGAAATTTATAGAGGTTCTATCATATATATTGAACTATTAAAACCTCTGACCTTTCTTAAGATTTTTAAAACTCTTTCAAAAACTTTTTTTAACAATTTTGATTATGATTTCCTAATAAAAGAATAAGTGTTATTTAGTCTCCAGAACAGCAATTTCAAAAATATGTAAAGCCTTAATAGTTAATACATTTTTAATTTGTAGTCTTCGGTATATTGAATAATTTCAAATTTAAAACTATTTAAATATTTCATCAGAATTTTTGAATGAAAAGTGTTCGATAATTTTAGATTGAAGCATTTCAAATTATTTAGTTACAATTTAAAATCGTACAACTTCAAGTCTTATTAATTTTTTGATCAATTGTCACCCCCACAAATTAATATTATTATTTTTTTTGTGAAAAAATAACGCCTGATTTTTATAAAAATTAACAAATATATATTAAAGGTTCACTCAAGGTCATTTGTGTTCAAAAAGTTTGTTCCTGAATAAATTAACTCTTATTATTTCCGATTTCGTTCTGTCACTCAGGGATTGTGTTTTTTATAGAAAACATTGAAATGTGGTTTTTTCACTTTTATAAAATTATAATTGAAGGTCACTCGGGGTAATTTTCTGTGAAAAACATTTACTTTCGAAGAATATTTTTCAAACAATAAAATGGATTTCTACGCCCGAGATACAAACGTAATATACTAAAAACGTACTATAGTAAAAACAACTGGAAAAATTTAGAGGAAAGCCAAATTTGATAAAAAAATTTTGATAAAAAAAAATTTACTTACGATGAATATTTTTCAAACAATAGAATGGATTTCTTCGCCCGAGATACAAACCTAATATACTAAATACGTACTATAGTAAAAACAACTGGAAAAATTTAGACGAAAGCCAAATTTGATTTAAAAAAAAAACAAACCTTTGTCGACCTATAAATTCTAATTTTATTCCCCGAAAGTTTTTTAAAAAATCTCTTCGAAACACTTTTATTGCGACAATTTAATTGAAGAAAAATATTTTTTATAAAAATAAAAATAGTACAATTTTTACATACAATTCTTAAAATGAAAAAACTGTGTGTCAAAGCACAATCCAATCCGACTATTTTTTCGAAAGTCATCCGATATACAGACAACCACAACATCAATAATAAAGACGACGTAGACGCCAGAGAGACACACAGATACCGACGTAAAAACTTGTTTTTGTGACTCAAGGGGCCTCAAAACGTCGACATTTGATAAAATCCGAAAAAGTCATTTTTCATAAAAAACTAATACCTTCTCATTTTTGATGAGAATGTAAAAATTATCAACAAGATTTGTAGAAAATCTTTCAAAGAATCAAATGATTCTCCCGTAAGTTAGAACCGAAAACATACCATTTCAAAAAAATGAAAGTTGTTCTAAATATTGAGCTAAACTCGCGACCGGGACAAATCGGGAAAAAAAAGTAAACTTGAAAATTGAACTGCAGTTCGAGTATTAAAAATTTAACGGTGATTTATTTTACAAGATGATTCTAGATCTGTTCAAAATGATATAGTTTACATATTTTAACGTTAAAATTTGAACTAATTTAATTCGAAAGTCTTAGTAGTGACACAAGTGTAAACGTTCGAATTAATGGCTTCTTAAATGAACGCCTTTATTCAATTTCAAAATCTTTTTGAAGTATTATTTCAGTATAAAATATTCCATTTTTAATCTATTTACTTTGGAAATAGAAAAAAAAACTTTTTCAATAGTAAACAATTTGAAAAAGAATTGTCACAATTTCAGAGTGACAAATTTAAACTTTGAATGCTACAAATTATAATTGTTTTATTTTTTTATCTGTATTTCAAAGGTAAAAGTATTTCATTTTGATTCTTAAAGAACAGGATTTTACAAAAATGTTAGGAAAAAGGGCAAACAGCCTAAAAGACATCTAAAAGTTCCGAAATTTTTTTAAAATAATTTAAAAGAGAATTGATACTTTTGATTATTTTAAAATGTTTTGAAATGTTGACTTTTTATTTTGAAAAATTACATAATTTTAAGAGGAGGTATAAAAATATGGCACCGTTGAAAAAATCCCGAAAGGGATGAACGAAAAATCCCAAAAAATGAAATCTCCGGCACCTGAATAATAATTTTATAAAAATTATATTCAAAAATATATCAAAAAACACGTGCGCTTTGAAAGAAAAAAATGTTCTGTCTAAATTTTCTTCGTACCTACATAAGAACATTTTTGAAACAAACTTTGCAGAATTCAATTCAACAACGATTTATATCAAAATTTATTCTTATTATTTTTTTATTAATAAAAAATTCGATTTTTTAGAACTTTTTAATATTTTTTTCAAATATCATGCATATTTTCAAACAAAATTTTTCATACAGAAATATATATTCGATTATTGTATTTTCAATAAATAAATAATATTTAATAAACAATTTTTTGAATTGTTTAAATTCATGAATTTTCTAGTTCGGATATTTTGTAATTCAGCCATTTTCTTTAGGGAGTTTTCAAATTCGGTAATATCTTATTTTCCGGAATTTTATTTATTTTATTTTTCGTGAATTTTCCAATTCGACTTTTATAATTCCGGGAATTTTATTCTTTGGTTATCTTTCAATTTACGAATTATACAGTGTCGGGAATTTTATTTTTCGGGATTTTTCAGTCGCTTTTTTCCGAAAAATAAAATTCCCACATCACTGTAAAAATTCCGAAATTATAACATTGTCGAAATATAAAAGTTCCGAATTGGAAAATTCTAGACAATTTACAATCTTACAGAATTTGAGAATTGCCGACAGAAAATTTTAGAAATATACGATATCCGGGCTAGACATCTCCATAATTCGAACAATTAAAAAATAGTTTGTTAACAAATATTTTTTTAAATAGAATAATAAAATACTAATACCAAAGAAAAAACTTTTTTAATGTTCGTATAATTTTGTTTGACAATGCGAAACGTAATCTGGCTTGGAACTGCCGTCTTAACATCTAAAACCCGAAAGAACAATTTTCATATCACTTGGAATTATAATTATATTTTTATAAAAGTCTAAAAAAATCCATAGAAATTTTAGACAACAAAAATAAAAATAAATAATAAATAATATTAAAGAACTATATATAGACAATATATAGAATGAAAATTATAAGTAATAATTTTAGAAATAGTGGGAAATATATGAAACCGTAATATAAATTATTCATCGACTTTTATTTGTGGTATTTATTAAAATAACCACGTTTTGCAAAGTTATAAATGTAAAAATGTTTTAATTGGCAATTTACTTTCAATCCAAATGGTTCTTGTCCAAGCTAAGTTTACCATCAGTGCGACTCGAAGGTGTGCCGAGAGTTGCTTACAGCGCTCCAAGTGGCTCTTCGCAAACTATATCGATGGGTGCTTTCTACGGGGAGCGGTGGGTAGAGGGGAAGTGACTTTTTTCGCCGGACGTGCCGTCTATATTTATGGCGGGCAATAAAGCCCGCCCCGCAGCTACGTTTATAATATCTTTGTTGGCATGCCATTGCGGGGTTGATGCAATGAGGGGAGGTCCTCCATCTTTTGATGTCCCGGGACAAACATGGCAGCGCCCACATGTTCATATTTTCATGCACAGTTTGTCGTCAAAAATGCTCGTGCGCATAATCAAGTGGCACATCGAAAGATGGCGCCTCTCCCCACTCATGGAATTGTCCCCTTCCCGTGTATTCAACCCCGTTCGCCCAAGTTAGGATGGCATGCCCAAAGATATTATAAGCCTAGATGCGGCACGTGTATAGTTCGAGGAACTAATTGTAGACGGCGCTACCAGCGAAAATTGCCCAATCCCCCCATGCCTCTCAACCCGAAAATAGCGCCTACCAACTACTTTGCCCCTGCAATCTTCACCCGTCGAACAAGTCCATCAAATATGCGATACTAAGGCGGTAAATACTAAATACTTAAAAATATAAAATACAAATTTTATATTGAGAATTTTGATTGATTATTTTCAATGAATGAATCGATTATTTGAATAAATTTTGCATCAAGAAAATATGTAGATGCATAAGATTTACTTTTAAATTGAATTAAAACGTAATTGTATCGTAATAAATATTTTTAGCTGCTATACATTTTTTATCGAAAAAATTAGTCATTTTGCAATTAAAATTTACTCTCTGTGAATAATATTATTTTGTTGTTTTGAAAAAGAGGCGCTAGAAATTCTAATGAATGAAACTATACGTTTGAAGACATTAACAGTTTTAATCGATAAACATATTGAGTTTAAATTTAAAATGATTAATTTTTAAAATAAATATGATCGTACGGCTTTTTCGCATGTACAATTAAATGCAGAGTTAAATTTTGTAGGAATACCACCTGCCTCACGATTATTAATTTAATTAAACAATAATTCGTAAATTTCTATGTTTTTGTAATTAATTATGAATTAAATAAATTATAATGAAACGATAAAATTACATAATAAAACTATTTTTTATTTTATTTTTTTTATATAATATTTTATAGAAATTTATGTATCTTACTATGTATGAAAATTATGTCCCGATTTTCAAATTGAGAACTTAATAGTTTCAAAATTGAAAAAATGTATTTTTGAATTTTACTCGAGTGGTTGATCAGAATATATAAATATTTTGCCTTACATTTCTCAATTTAAACTAAAAGATCAGAAATTATTGGAAAGTTTCAAAAACATTTATCTCTTAATTCTAGTTTATAATAAAATAATCCGTAAATGAACTATATATTGTCGCAGGCACATTCTCATCGTGCGCTGTGCCCGTGGCTCGCAAGTTTGGGCGCGCCTAGGGCGCACGTCTTTTGATTCCCGCGATTCGCGCTCAGATATTTATTCTTTGCATTTAGAATGCTTGAATGAAACTTTATCAAAAACATCTCTTTAGATCGCAATATTTATATGCGTGTTTATACTCTGATTTTTTTGCTTAAATAAGCATAGTTAAAGATTAAGTTTCTCAAAGGTTTCTCAAAGGCTTTGAGGTACACAATATTATCGTGAAACTCGCACTGCGCACTCGTTTTTTGACAGACAGCAGTAAATTTATATTTTCTGAACCACCTTAAAATAAATTTAAAAAATACAATCCTTTTCTTAGACATTTTTCTCTATCTCGCGTTGTTATGCTAATAATAGGATTTTGGTTTTCATATTATTTTTTATACGTGTATAAAGAGCAAAATATCCTACAAGTCTTCTTTTAGATTTTTTACGTATCTTGCGCCTTTTAGCGTAATATTGGAATTTTCGATTATCTGCATATGTTACTTACAATAAAACAAAATTACGAGTCCTATTGAAAAGTGGTTTAAAGAAATTTTGTAGGATTTTTCAAAACCTATCATTTCTGTTTGAGACTTTTTGTCGTATTTTGCATCATTTGGTTCAAAATTTGAATTATGTGGTGTCAAATTTCGGGCAATTCTAATACTTTCTCCATCATAAATAATAAGAGTGTAATAAATGAATACAAATTTGTATCACTTTTTTGGGCGAATAACTTTTTTCTATCAATTTGTTTTTGTACCTTTTGTTGTTTTTCCACAAATTTTTCATTTTTATCTTTAATACCATTTTTATGATCGAAACATGTCATGTCAAAAAGTAATTCCTAACAAATTTGCAGCTCTTTTTCGGGTAAATAATTTTTGTTAAATTATTTTTGATCGTAACTTGTATCATTTTATCACAAAGTTTTTTTTTTATATATTCAATTTTATTTTTCGCGATTAAAACAAAACGTACGCCTCCTATCAAGAAGTGATTATTAACGAATTTGTAGATCTTTTTTGAGATCACAATTTTTGTTGATTCATCTTCTTTTGTATCCTACATAGTTTCACTGATACTGATAAATTGTTCTGAGTACTATTAATAGCCGCAAATAAAAATTTTAAGTATAAAAAAATGGTCCCAAAATTTGTATTTTTTTCAAAAGTAGCTGTTAACGAACTCGCCCTTTCTTTTCGGACTTGACGGACCTTTCTTTTCTTATCCTTTCTCAATCATAAATGATGAGAATGAGAAAAATTAGAGGCCCTTTAATTTTTGTCATTAATTTCAGTTTCTAAATCATTTGAATTCTTCAATGTAAAACGCTGTTACTTTTCTCTGAGATATTGATATTTTATACAATATAAATAAATTTGAAAATAAAGTTTCTTAAGTATAGTCTCAATATACTTGTTCTCTGTCATTCTTTTAATTGTTGTAATTTCGTTTTCTGAGTCTTGTTGATTTTTCGTTGTGTATTTTTATGCTAAACAAATTTTAGACTATATATTATAAGGATAATTTCATTAAATACAAA
Source organism: Belonocnema kinseyi (assembly GCF_010883055.1). Taxonomy (NCBI): domain Eukaryota; kingdom Metazoa; phylum Arthropoda; class Insecta; order Hymenoptera; family Cynipidae; genus Belonocnema; species Belonocnema kinseyi. The sequence goes on along the minus strand of NC_046658.1, from coordinate 81,657,485 downwards.
AATCGAAACTTAAAGGTTCGTCAGTAAACTGCATTACCAATTGCATGAGGGGGGGGGGGGGAGGTCATGCTAAAAACTATGGTTCGAACAGAAGTTGGGGGTCAGTGGAAGAAAAGTTACGAACTTAGATAACATTTAGTATGTTTTCTTATTATTCACTTTTAAGAAATTGTTCTTTTTTTCTCTGTTTTTGAGAAACCCCCTTTTCTCGTTTTTTTTTGCTTAAATCCTTTTTTGAAGAAAGTCTACTATTATATTTGTGGTTCGGAATTCAACTCGTTTGGTTAAAAATTCCAGTATTCAGTTGCAAATTTTATTATTCTGTAAAGAATGCAACTATTTTGTTAATAAGTCATCTTGTTTCGTTAGAAATTCAGAAGATTGGTTAATAGTTGAACTACTTTGTAAAAAAATTATTCTTTTGGTTTTAGATTCACCTCTTTGGTCGAAAATTTAACTATTATATTTTTAGAAAATTAATCTTCTACGGATAAAAAGTCATTTTTAGGCTGAACTCTTTTCTGAAAAATGTAACTATTTTGTTGAAAATTCGTTTTTTTCATAAGAATTAATTTTTTTTAACTAACAAGGTAAACATTTCATTTTTTATTTAAATTGATATTTTTATTAAAAATTAATATTTTCAGGTTTAAAATTGCTCCTCCCGGCTTTAAAATTCAAACTTTTTTTTTAAATAATATATTTTGTTGAAAGCTCATCTGATTTTGGTAGATCATTAATACAATGCTGGAAAATTCATTTCTGTGGTTAAAAATTTAACTATTTTGTTCGCAATTTATCTTCTTCGATTGAAAATTAAACGACTTGGTTAACAGTTGAACTTTATCATTAAAAATTCATATTTTTGGACTCCCCTTGATCTTTGGGGTGGACTCTTTTGTTGAAATTGTAATTCCTCGATTTAGTTGCAAATTAATCTTTTTTTAACATATAACAACTTTCTTGACATTTTGGGTTTTTTGTTTTGTTAAAAATTAATTTTTTATTTGAAAATTTGAAATTTTACATTTTTGTTAGAAATTTATGCTTTATAAGTTTAAAATTTAATTATTTGGTAGAATATTCTTTTGTTTTGTTGAAAATTCATCATTTTGGTCGAAAATTAATTTTCTTGATTTTTTTTACATCGTCTTTTTATTAAAAATGCAATTTTTAAGTTCTAAATTAGTCTATTTTGATTACTGATTTAACAATATGGTAGAAAATTAAAGTAGGATTCGCTTGTAAATGAACTTTTCCGTGTTTTTTTGTGTTTGTTAAATCAATTTTTTTTAAATCATATTTCTGCAAGATTTACCTCATTGGCTTAAGATTGAACTTTTTTTGTTGACAATTTGTTTTTTTTTATGTTAAAAATTACTTTTTTTTTAATTGCAACTTGTCTATTCTTGATTAGAAATAGATCCTTTATAAGTTGAAAATTCAGCTATTTGGTTGATAATTCATGGAATTTCTTAAAAATTCGTCTTTTTTGGTAATAAAATTAATCTTCTTTGTTGCAAATTCATTATATATTTCTACTTTAAATCTTATTAATTTAAAGCGTTTTATATTGCAATAACAAAGAAAAACTATCCAGTTAGGGGTTTTAAGTGTTTAAAATCATGATTTATTATTTTCATAAATAGTTTCGAAATAATTTTCAAATTGTACACATCATCAATATAACATACCTAAAAACCAGCTGATGTGTAAAATGTGAAAATTATTTCCAATCTATTAATGAAAAAAATAAATCACGATTTTTAAACCCTTAAAACCCCTAATTGGATATTTTTTCTTTGTTATTATAAACTTTAAAAAAATTCAGTTGAAGAAATAAATAAAATCAAAAATTTTTTCAATCCTTGGTGGGAATTTTTTTACAAGTATGACACGTATAACTATTTTTACAGGAAAACACCAATGAATATAATATTTTTTTAAATACTAAGAAATCCAGGTGGCCGTTTTAATCAAGTAAACAAATTTCCGGTCATTTCCTGGCTCGCAAAAAATTATTAAATTATTTTAATTCTTTGGAATTCTTTCCTTTTCCATTTTTTCTGTAATAGCCTTAGTTGCTGAGATGCACCCCTAAACGCCTTATATTTCTTTAGAAATTTTTTGGATTCTTCGATTCTTTGAATTATTTTTATAAATTGTTTGGATTTCTTTGAAGTTGTGAATTCTGGTGAGCATAAGAATTGCAAGTGGTTAACTGCCCTCAAACTTTTAAAATTAAGTTTTAATTTGCAAGGCACAGTCTAGTTCCTATTTTTTGTAATTAAACAAATTATAAGGAAAAAGATTATACGCTTCAAATAATTAAGAAACAAAAACAAACAAAAAACAGAATTTTAATATAATTTTGATAAATACTTAAATGAGTAGTGAAAACCTTACATTTTTCCTCGGAATTAAATGTAAATTGTCAATTCCACACTACATAGAAGTGTAAATATTACTTCAGTTATACCTTAATTATGCGAAAAAATAATAAAATATTTTAGGATTTAAAAATACATGTAGCATAAATTTATAGTGAAGTATTCGAACCTTCAATTCACTATTTTCGTAAAAATTATATTTTTTTGAATAATGTTTGAAATGTCGCTACAATTCTAAAATATGACAAGAATTTTTTTAAACTTATTTACATAGTATTTCAAAAATTTCTCTTTTAAAAGAAACCAGACGAGGAATTAATTTGACTTTTTCATTTAACTAAATTCTCAATTAATTAAAAATTTATTTACTTTTTAAATTTATTTACTATCTCGAAAATGTCCGTTTTTTAAAAAGAAACCGCAAAAGAAATTAATTAATTTTAACATAATAATAAATATAATAATTTTAGGCCCTCATTAATTTTAATATTTTCGGTGTGCATAGACAACCCCGAGTCAGCTATAGATATGGCCGGAGAAGGCAAGCGCGACAATCGAGAAACAGAAAATCACCGGGTCTTTCGGTTTGGCTTTCGCCTTGGCCCCACCCCTCCCGTAGACGTAGGCAAAGGACGCGGTTGCCATA
>NC_046658.1:81647230-81654349 GCF_010883055.1 Belonocnema kinseyi | reverse complement strand
CGGGACCACCCCTGGACAATTGTCCGCGTCTGCCTATTTATTTTTGTAACTATATTCAGCAGAAACCCTTGGTACAGGGACCCTCTATCCGCAACCCGAGGAGACGTTCGGTGGCTTTGTCATAGGCCCTTCAGTTTGATTCATGAGGAATCAAAACATATAGTTCTCCCACTCCGACCTCCCGTGCCGCATCTATGCTCATAATATCTTTGGGCATGTCAAGTCCAGTGTTTCCTATGTCCATGCAAAGATATTATAAACGTAGATGCGGTGCGGGCTTAGTTGCCCGCCATAAATATAGACGGCGCGTCCGGCGAAAAAAGTCACTTCCCCTCTGCCCACCGCTCCCCGTAGAAAGCATGAATCGATATAGTTTGCCAAGAGCCACTTGGAGCGCTATAAGCAACTCTCGACACACCTTCGAGGTACACTGATGGTAAACTTAGCTTGGACAAGTACCATTTGACTTGAAAGTAAATTGCCAATTAAAAAATTTTTACATTTATAACTTTGCAAAACTTGGTTGTTTTAATAAATACCACAAATATAAGTCGATGAGTAATTTATATTACGGTTTCATATATTTTCCACTAATTCTAAAATTATTAATCATAATTTTCATTCTATACATTGTCTATATATAGTTCTTTAATATTATTTAGTTTTTATTTTTATTTTTGTGGTCTGCAATTTCTACGGACATTTTTAGACTATTGGTCTAATCAAGTTCTCGTATGTATTTTCCAATTTCTTAATTATTATATATTCTAACGTTTTTATAAAAATATAATTATAATTCCAAGTGATAGGAAAATTGATCTTTCGGTTTTTAGATGTTAAGACGACAGTTCCAAGCCAGATTACGTTTCGCATTGGCAAACAAAATTAGACGAACAGATTTTCACTGGCACATTCATAAAAAATATCATATTCCATAAGATATATTTTAAAATAAATTTAAATTAAATTAATTTAAAATTTTAATGCCTCAAAATCTTCAAGATTTTTTTACAATTTTATAAAGCTTTTTAAATTTTTGAAATATTTTCGACACGGTGAACTTCCCGAAATAACAATATGCTGAAACCTGAAAATCCCGAATTAAAAAATTCTAAAATAAGGAAATTCTGGACAGTTTACAATATCATCGAATTTGAAAATTCCCGAATAATAACACTCCAGACCGAATGCTGTCTCATGATAAAATATACAAACTAGAAAATTCCCGAATTGCAGAAATTAAGAAAACAGTTATGTGGTCAATATTATTTATTTATTAAAAATACAATAATCAAATATTTTTATTATAGAAATTTGGTTTAATGTTTAATTTTTTTAAATTATTGTTTTAATTTAAAATAACAATAATTGTATAAAAATGTGATACAAACATAAATTTAAAACACGTGATCTTGAAATGAAACAAACTTTGCAGGATTCAATGCAGGCTGATTTAACGCGACTTTTATTTTTATTTTTTAAATAATAATTTTATTTTTGCGAGCGTTTTCTGTAATGTACAAAAATAAACTGGCACATTTTCAAACAACTTTTTTTATCCAAAAATACATTTGTTCAATTATTGTTATTTTTAATTCAAACAATAGTTTTTAGAAACTTTAAACATGAAAAAAGTTTTTTCCTCGGTAAAAATATGTTATTATTCTATTTTAAAAAATTCTTAAATTCGGTAAGATTGTAAGTTGTCGAGAATTTTCCAATTCGGGACTTTTATATTTCGACAATGCATTGTCAAAATATAAAAGTCCTGAATTGGAAAATTAAAAATAAAATTCCCACATCACTGTAAAAATTTGATTTTTCGGAAAACGGGACTGCAAAATCCCGAAAAATAAAATTCCTGACACTGTAAAATTCGTACATTGAAAAATAACCAATAATTAAATTCCCGAAATTATAAAAGTCCCGAAATATAAAAGTCGAATTGGAAAATTCACGAAAAATAAAATAAATAAAATTCCAGACAATTAGATATTACCGAATTTTAAAAATCCCCAAAGAAAATGCCTCAATCATAAAATGTCCGAATTAGAAAATTCCTGAATTTAACCAATTTAAAAAATTGTTTATTAAATATTATTTATTTATTGAAAATACAATAATCGAATATATATTTCTGGATGAAAAAATTTGTTTGAAAATGCGCATAGTATTTGAAAAAAACATAAATAAGTTCTGAAAAATCGAATTTTTTATTAAGAAAAAAAAATAATAAAAATAAATTTTGATAGAAATCGTTGTTGAATTGAATCCTGCAAAGTTTGTTTCAAAAATGTTATTATGTAGGTACGAAGAAAATTTAGGCCGAACATTTTTTTCTTTCTGAGCACACGTGTTTTTTAATATATTTTTTAATACAATTTTTATGAAATTATTATTCAGGTGCCGGAGATTTCATTTTTTGGGATTTTCATTCATCCCTTTCGGAATTTTTGTCAATGGTCCCATATTTTTATACCTCCTCTTAAAATTATGTAATTTTTCAAAATAAAAAGTCAACATTTCAAAATCATCAAAAATGTCTATTCTCTTTTAAATTATTTCAAATCTTTTAAAATTATTTTAAACATTTTTCGGAACTTTTGAATGTCTTTTAGACTGATTCCCAATTTTCCTAACATTTTTGTAAAATCCTGCACACAAAATTGTTTTAAGAGCTTCCAGATTTTTTCTAATATTGTAAATCTTTTGAAATATTTTTAAAAATTCTCTTTGAGTTATGTACTTTTTCAAAATAAAAAATCATTTTAAATCTACCCAGAAATTTTTATTGTTTTCCTAATGTTTCAAAATTCTTGAGGAGCTCCAAATTTTGTTCTTTTCTTTGTAACATTCAGAAACCTCAAGCTTATTTGATTTTTTTTCTAAATTAATGCTTATTTAACTGTTCTTTAAGAATCAAAATGAAATACTTTTACCTTCGAAATACAAATAAAAAAATTAAACAATTATAATCGTAACATTCCAAGTTTAAATTGGTCACTCTGAAATTGTGACAATTCATTTTCAAATTGTTTACTATTGAAAATTGTTTTTTTTTAATTTCCAAACCAAATAGATTTAAAATGGAATATTTTATACTGAAATAATACTTCAAAAACATTTTGAAATTGCGTTCATTTAAGAAGCCATTAATTCGAACTTTACACTTGTGTCACTACTAAGGCTTTTCAATTAAATTAGTTCAAATTTTAACGTTAAAATGTGTAAATTATATCATTTTGAACAGATCTAGAATCACCTTGTAAAATCAATCACTGTTTAGTTTTTAATACTCGAACTGCAGTTCAATTTTCAAATTTACTTTCATTCCCGATTTGTCTCGGTCGCGAGTCTAGCTCAATATTTAGAACAACTTTCATTTTTTTGAAATAGTATTTTTTCGGTTCTAACTTACGGGAGTATCATTTTATTCTTTGAAAGATGTTCTACAAACCTTGTTGATAATTTTTACATTCTCATAAAAAATGAGAAGGTATTAGTTTTTTATGAAAAATGACTTTTTCTTATTTAATGAAATGTCGACGTTTTGAGTCCCCTTGAGTCAGAAAAACAAGTTTTTACGTCGGGGTCTGTTTGTCTGTCCGGCGTCGTCGTCGTCGTTGTTGTTGTTGTCTGTATACCGGATAACTTTCGAAAGACTGATCCGATTGGATTGGGCTTTGACACACTGTTTGAGGGACCAAAAAGAAAGCTCGAGTTCGTTACAGCCATTTTTGATGAAAATTCAAAAAGTTGGAGCTTTCTCAAAATTTTTGACACCACTTTTTTTCAGAATTTGAAAATTCTATCCACAGCCATTTGTGGTACAAAAAAATATGAACAATTTATCCTTACAACTTTTTTTTGATAAAATCAAACTTAACAAAGTTAAAGAATTTTCAAAATTCAAAAAACCCAACGAAAATGGACATTTGAAGCAAAAAAAGCTTAATATGGAAAAAAGTCAAGAGGCGAAAAATGCTACTTCTTCAAGACTCCATGATTATTTTATCACATTCTCATCCATAATGAGAATTGCTTTATGCGAAAAATGACTTTCGCGAATTTCATGAAATGTCGACGTTTTCAAGATCCTTGAGTCAGAAAAACAAGTTTTATGTCGGTATCTGTCTGTCTCTCTGGCATCTACGTCGTCATTGTCATTGTTGTTGTGGTTGTCCGTATAACGGATAACTTTCGAAAGAATAGTCGGATTGGATTGTGCCTTGAGGCACAGATTTTATATCTTAAGAATTGTATGTAAAAATTGTACTATTTTTATTTTTATAACAAATATTTTTCTAAAATTAAATTGTTGCAATAAAAGTGTTTCGAAGAGATTTTTTAAAAATCTTTCGGCGAATAAAATTAGTATTTATAGGTCGACAAACATTTGTTTTCTTTAGCAAATTTAGCGAAGAAATCCATTCTATTTTTTGACAAATATTCTTTGTAAATCAATATTTTTCACAGAAAATTACACCGAGTGATCTTCAAGTATAATTTTATAAACGTGAAAAACCCACATTTCCATGTTTTCTATGAAAACCACAATCACTGAGTGACAGGACGAAATTGGAAACAATAAGAGTCAATTTATTCAGGAACAAGATTTTGAACAAAAATGACCTTGAGTGAACCTTTAATACATATTTGTTAATTTTGACAAAAATCAGGCGTTATTTTCTTACAAAAAAAAATTTGTGGGTGGTGACAAAGGATCAAAAAATAAATAAAACTTGAAGTTTTATGATTTTAATTTGTAACTAAATAATTTGAAGGGTTTTAATCTAAAATTATCGAACACTTTCCATTCAAAAATTCAGATGACATGTTTAAATAGCTTTAAATTTGTAATTATTCAATATACTGAAGACTACACATTTAGAATGTCTCAACTAGTAAGTCTTTAAATATTTTTGAAATTACTGTTATGGAGACTAAATAGCACTTATTCTTTTATTTTGACATCACAACCAAAATTGTTTTAAAAAGTTTTTAAAAGAGTTTTTAAAAACTTTAAAAAAGGTCAGAGGTTTTAATAGTTTAATATATGTGATGAACCCTCTATAAATTTGAAATTAGTTTATACTTTTTCACGTTTGAGCTACAATTATTCAATTTTAGAAGTTATAAATTACAATCGTGAAAAACAAATAAAATGTTTTAATTAATTTATATTTAAAACAAAAAACCTTTGTATACTTCAATCTAAATGCAGCTGCAAATATTTAATTTGAAATGCGTTGAATTCAAAGTATATTTTTAAAAAAAACTAAAAGCAAAGGATCGACTTTCAAAAGAAGCGAAAGAGATTGCAAATGAACTTGGAAAATGGTGTATTTTCGCATTTTTAAATTTAAACTTTTTCGCTTTGTAACAATTTCGAATCCCAGAATGTTATTTTTGTCCTAAACTAAAACTTATAACGAAAATTCTGAAAATTCAAACAATAAGGCTGTATTCTGAAAATGAAGCAATTTTAACGCTAAAATTCAAGTTCTTAAACTGAAGGCCTAAAAATTTGCAAATTTTACAATTAGTGTTGTGTAAATCGTATTGGTATCTTAAAAGAGTTTAAATAGTTCTTAAATTAGATTTTAATTTCTCTGAAGTTTACCTTTTTTACATACCCAGATGTCAAAAAAGCGTACCCAATTTTTTCAAATTTGAATCACTTATTTTCTAAGAGAAAATCACGCCCGTTTACCAGTGACTGAAATGGATTAGAAAAAAATCGCGAAGACCCAAGAATAAAAATTGGATGTCCAGCGAATTTTTAATTGTGATTATTGTGATTATCTTTAACTTTTTGATATCAAAAATTTCCATACAATTTTTTTTATTAATATTGTAGAAAAAAGTCAACAAGATCGAACGCCGAAATTATAATCAGAGCAAATTTTCTGTAATTCTCTGGAGACAGCTGAAATATCCCGAAAAATAAAATTCCCGACGCGGTAAAACTCTCTGCCACGAAAAATACAATTCCAAATTTAAGAAAATTCCTGAACAGTTTATAATATTAACGAATTTGAAAATTCCCAAATAATAAAACTCTCCAAATAAAATTGTTTCTTAATCAATATTAATTATTTATTAAAAATACGATCATAAAATATTGTTATCAAATAAATTTTTGTTAAATATTTAAAGTGTTAAAAATTATTGTTTGAATTTGAAATTAAAATTATACAAAAAATTTTACCGACAAATTAATATACAAAAACACGTGTTTTTTAACTAACATTTCGATTTTTCGGAAGAACTTTTGTGATCTAAAAAATACTTTATACATTTTCAACCAAAACATCTTATCCAGAAATATATTTTGTTTTAATTATTGTTATTTTATATTTAAACAATAATGTTTAAACACTTCAAACATCAAAAAACTTGTTTCTTTGGTATAAATATTTGATTATTTCAATTAAAAAAATATATTTGTCAAAGAAAAACCTGGATCAAGCTTCAGATCTGAACAAATTCAGTGATGCATCCATGTCAAACTTTTCTAACCTCAAAATATCTTTCTACTGCTTTACCGTCATATTTTACGAAGAATGAGAAAACAAGAACTCGACTTCGTAGTACGGTGAGGGCAGCACCTCGATAGGGCAGAAAATGTGATGTCCTATATATATAATTCCCTACTCTGACGCCCCGTACCGCATCTACGTTTATAATATCTTTGGTCCATGATATTACGTCACGTTCGGTCGGCAACATCAAAATCTGTAAGACTATACCACTTTGTGGACTGCAAACAAAGATAGCTGCAAAGCATTGTTTGAATAGGAGTTTGACTAAAATTAATTAATTTCGGCGTAATGAAGTAAAAAATCGTGATATACCTTTGCCTTTAAGAAAGAAAAGCCATTTATTTCATTATTGTTGGCAATCTGGAAAATCTTCTATTAGGCCATCCATCACGAAAAAATATAATTTGCCGTAATTAAGGTTATAACCTCAATTACCGGCGACTTATGTCATAATACTTTTCGATAATAAGTGATTTTAAGGGCATGTGACACAGCTAAATACCTATATTACCGACCACAGTTTTTCAGTTGACTGAATGTTTTTTTGAACCTAAGAACTTTTTTTGTAAATAAA
>NC_046658.1:81611332-81647130 GCF_010883055.1 Belonocnema kinseyi | reverse complement strand
AAATGTCGAGGTTCAGAAAAAAGATAAAATAATTTTCAGTGAAGTTCCTACCAAAATGCAGTACCTAAACGTACTTTATTGTACTCTAATACACTTTCCAAAATTTCAGCTCAATATTTTATTTATAAAAAAAGTTCTTAGGTTTAAAAAAACATTCAGTGAACTGAAAAGTGCGGACGGTAATATAGGTATTTAGCTGTGTCACATGCCCTTAAGTAGTTTCATATCAAACAAATTTATATCAAAGAGAATTTACAGGATTTAAAAAAGACTTTAAGTGAAGAGATTTTTAAGGATTTGAGAAAATTTGAAAGGATTTTAAAAGAATACAGAAAAATTGAACGACTTTGAAGGAATTTTAAAGATTTTTTTAAGAATGCAAAAAGGTTTAAGGATTTGCAAGAGATTTAATCAAATTTTAAGGCAGTTTAGATGATTTCAAAGAATGTCAAGCGAATTACTGAAAAGTTCCTTAAAAAGATTTTAATGAATTTGAAGAGATTTCAAGGGATGTAATTTTTTTTTATTTTAAGGAATTTAAGAAAACTCAAAGAATTCTAATTAACTGTACTGAAGTTCGAAAATTGTAAATGATTTGAAAGAAGTTGAAGGAATTTCAAAAAAATTCGGAGTAGTTAAAGGATTTTAAAAAAAAACTTGAAGAATTTCTGAAAATTCAAGTGATTTTAAGGAATTACTGTAGGGACTTGACGGGATTTCATGATTTTTTGTAAAGGATTTAAAAATAATTCAAAAACATTTCAAGATTTACAATAAATAAAAAAAATTAAGACATTTTTATTGATATTAAAGAATTTAAATTTTTTAAAAAGTTAAAAAAAAGTTATTAAAAAAGATTTTATTAAATTTAAAAAGACTTCAAGGGATTTTAAAAAATACCAATAATTTAAGAATATTCAAGAGATTTAAAGGAGTCTACAAAAAATTTAAGGATTTTAAGAGATTTTAATTAATTTTAGTCAATTTTGAAACTTCTAAAATGTTGACAAAGAAGTTGAATGGAGTTCAAAAAAATGCGAAGGACTTTAAGGATTTTTAAGAACTCAAGTGATTTTAAGGAATTACTAGGGACTTGACGGAACCTTAAAGTTTCTTTTTAAAGGATGTAAAAATAATTCAAAAATAGTTCATAAAGATTTACAAGAAATTTTATAAGATTTTACGACACTTTTAGTGATTTTAAAGAAGGTCGAGCGAGTTATTGAAAAGTTATTAAAACAGATGTAATGAATTTTTTTGAGATTTAAAGGCATTTAAAGAAATTAATTGATTTAGGGATTTTCAAGCGATTTTAAGGAGCCTAAGAAAATTTAAAGGACTTTGGATTTAAAAGATTTGAATTAATTTTAGTCAATTTTACAATATTTTAAATTATTTCAAAGAAGTTGAAATGAGTTCAACAAAATTAGGAGGACTTTCAGGATTTTCAATAAATTTTACGATATTTCTAAGTATTCAAGTGATTTCAAGGAATCACTACTAGGGACTTGGCGGAATCTTCAAGTTTCTTTTTAAACGATTTAAAAAAACATTTTAAGGATTTTAAAGAGATTTAAAGGAATTTAAGAACGTTTAAAGGATTTTTAGATATTTGAATTAATTTAAGTCAATTTCGAGAAACTTGGAAAGATTTTAAATGATGACGGGATTTTAAAGTTTATTTTTAAAAGATTAAAAAATATTTCTATAAATTTTAGTGACTTTAAAGAATGTTAAGCAATTAATTTTAAAGTTATTTGAACATATTTTAAGTTATTTCCCAAAATTCAAAGATTTTAAGGCTTATCAAGAGATATAAAGTAATTTAATAATATTTTTAAAATTTTACGTGATTAAAATTAATTTTAGTCAATTTCGAGATACTTCGAAGATTTGAAATTATTGCAAAGAATTTGAAGGGATTTAAAAAACAGTCAGAGAAGTTTAAGGATTTCTGATCATTTTTGTTTCCACAAAGTGCAAAAATAATATGTTGACATCTTTCAAAAACACACTTTAACAAACAATCAAAATTCAAAAAATTTGACCTCCAACTATCCCAAAAATGCAGCCTAACCTCAATCACGGCACATTCTATTTTTACATTCTCATCAGAGAAGGTATTAGATTTGTGTAAAATTTGCCCCCCCCCCCCCTCCAGTTTTTGTCAAATGCCAACGTTTTGTAACCCTCCGAAACCGAAAAACAGGTTTTTACGAATGTGTCTGTATGTCTGTCTGTATGTTTGTCTGTATGTCTGTCTGTATGTATGTCATCTGTGAACACGATGACTTTCGAAAAAATTAATCTATTCAATTGCCCTTTGGCATACTCGTTTAGTGTCCTAAACTAAAGGTCAGTTTGTTAGCCAGCCATTTTGGATGAAAATTCAAAAAGTGGGCCCATTTTGAATATTTTTTAGACCACTTTTTTGAAAATTCCAAAATTTTATGTACGGTTATTGATAGTATTCAAAAAGTTCAACAATTTTTACTAATGACTTTTTTCTATAAATAGAAAATCATCAGAGTTAAGGCATTTTCAAAATCCAAAAAAACAAACTAAAATGAACATTTTAGGCCAAATAACAAATTATATAAAAGAAGTCAAAAGAAGAAAAAATTTGCTTTTTGAAGGCCCTACAGGATTATGATAACAACTTTTTTAATTTGGTCGAAAATTTCAACATTCCAAATTTGATCCTACAAAAAAAATGCACAAATTCCACTGGAAACAACTACAAATTCATAATGAATCACTTTTCGACACAAGTTACGAAAAAATAAACAAACTAAATGTGTGGAAGACGGTACTCGGTACAGTAAAATGTGTGATAAAAAAATGATTTGCCTAAATAAGATCTAAAAAGGACCCCGCACTAAATGTATAGGAAAAGGGCTTTCGGTGGATTTAGCTGAAACTTTGTCATTTTTAAGGTAATAAGTGCCGGATGAAATATCTTTTAAAAAAATCCAAAAAATGGACAGTTTTAGCGCTATGCGGCGCACAGCGCTCAAGGTCAGTGAATAAAACGAACTGAAACAGATTTTGTTACAAAAGCGATGTCAACATAGAAACCACGGTTCAGATCGTGGTCTGTCATATTTTCGCCTACACCGTTGACTCATATAGCGCGCTTCTGAAAACGATCAAACGCTAAGCGGCCAAGATTTTAACTTGACTAATTAATCACTTCTTTAAAGGCAGAAATGGTACCCAAAGTAACATTAGTAACTAGTGCGCACATACGGATAATAACATTCTACCCTTCGCAAGAGGGTTGAACGCTAAGCGCTCAATATCAGCGAATAAAAGCGATGTCACTATAAGAATCATGCATCAGAAAGTAGTCAGTAATATGTTTAGCCAAACCAATGAGTTATATTGCGCGCTTCTCGAAACGATCAAACGCTAAGCGCCCAAGATTTGAACTTGACTAAGTAATTATTTTTTTAAAGACAGAAATGGTATCCAAAGTAACATTAGTAACTAGTGCGCACATCGATAATAACAGTGTGCCCTTCGCCAGGGGGCCGAACGCTAAGTGCCCATGATCACCGAATAGAACCAATCCTAGCAGCTTTAGCGACACAAGCGATGTCTGTATACGAAACACGCATCAAGAAGGGGTCAGTAACATATTTAGCCAAACCAATGACAATATGAGTCAGCACCGTTGACTCATATAGCGCGCTTCTCAGAACGGGCAAACGCTAAGCGCAGAAGATTTGAACTTGACTCTTGGGCGCTTAGCATTTGATCGTTTTGAGAAGCGCGCTTTATGAGTCAACGGTGTAGGCGAAAATATGACAGACCACGATCTGAACCGTGATTTCTATGTTGACATCGCTTTTGTAACAAAATCTGTTGTAATTCGTTTTATTCACTGATCTTGAGCGCTTAGCGCCGCATAGCGCTAAAACTGTCCATTTTTTTGGATTGATTTTTTTTACGGATATTTCATCCGGCACATATAAACTTAAAAATCACAAAGTTTCAGCTAAATCCACCGAAAGCCATTTTCCCATACATTTAGTGCGGGGTCCTTTGATTTTCACATTTCTTTGATAGGGCACGTGCTTTTTACATTCACACCGTAATGAGAAGGTATTGGTTTCATACGAAAAATGACTTTCGCGGATTCTATCAAATATCGAGGTTTTGAGATTTCCTCAGAAGGAACAAAAAGTTTTCAGGTTGGTATCTGTCTGCCGTTGTCGTATGTATACTGGATGTCTTTGGACCGACTAATTGAATCGAATTGGGCTTTGGCACACAGTTATGGCTTTTTCAAAACACAAAATGAAAATGAAAATTCTAAACCAATCAACGCACGATATAAAAAAAGGCAAGAAAAGGAAAACGTTACTTTTTGAAAAACTTACAAGGTCATCATAACAGGTTTTAGAATTTTAAAAAAATCGAAAATTCATCTTTTATTCGCACAAAAAATACTGAATTATTACATTCTCATCATAATAAGAAGGTATTGTTTTATGGGAAAACTGACTATAGCGGATTTCTTGAAATTTTCACTTTTCGAGAATCCCTAATTCCCAAAGAACCCGGTATTACGATGACGTCTGTCTGTCGTCTTTGTCATTATCGTTGTTGCCGTTGTAGTCTGTAAACACGGTAACATTTGAAGTAATTATTTTATTGAATTTCCCTTTGACACACTTTATAAGGATATGAAAAGAAAGGGCGATTTCGTTAGCCAGCTATTTTAAATAAAAATGCAATAATTTGGAATATTTTCAAAATCGTTGAGACCACTTTTTTAAGATTTGAAATTTTCATATAGTGCTGTTTATAGTGCACAAAAACATGAACAATTTATCTTGATGACTTTTTTTGATAACAACAAAATTACTAGAATTATAGCGTTTCCAAACTTTAAAAAAAATATAATAACAATAAAAACGAAAATGACTATTCTATGTCATTCAACGCACCACATGAAAAAAAGTCAAAAAAAGAAAAATATTAGTTTTTAAAGACCTATACAATTATCATAACAACTTTTTAAATTTTGTTAAAAAATCGAAAATTCAAATTTTTGTCGCACAAAAATGATGTATTATTACATTCTCATCATAATGAGAAAGCATTAGTTTTATGTGAAAACTGTCTATTGCTAAATAATCCGAATAAATGTCTTATAAGTTTAATACAGAAGTGTTAAACATAATATAGAAAAGTTAACATTTTGGACAAAATCGAATGCGAAGCACGAGATACGTGATGAGAATATGTCCGTTAAAGCCGAAGAAGCTTTAACAAAGGAGAATTCACAATCACCAAATTACAGTTGTCGATGCTTGGTTCGTTAACCTTAATAGGTCTGTGCACAAATGTGGGGCAAATATAAAGACCGAGCGCAAAGGGCGAGACAAATGCAGCATCGAGCGCGAAGCGCGAGATAAATACACCTTCGAGCGTGAAGCGCGAAATGAATACATCGTCGAGCGCGAAGCGGTAGAACCAACAGTCGCACGCCCTAGGCGCGCTCAAACTTGCGAGCGAAGCGAAGCGCGCAATGAGAATGTGCCCGCCAAGCGGGCAAATTTTTTCTTGATGGATTGTCCAAATCGCACACTTCCCCAATTACTAACAATAATTAAAGAAATGGCTTTTCTATCTGAGAAGCAAAACCATATCACGATTTCACACTTACTTTCGTCTACAAAAATGAATTTTAGTCGAACTCCTATCTAATCAATGCTTTGCAGTCCACCAAGTGGTATAGCCTTATAAATTTCGACGTTACCGACCGAATATGATGTAATCTTAGAATACTCAATAGCGTGACGTAGTTTCTGAATGACCGCTTGTTCAAAGATTTATAATTTCTTCTCTGACATAAAATTTGAATACGCGGCAAAAAATTGCACAAACCATGCGGAGATCATGCAAGCAGAATTCAAATACACGACTTTATTTCTTACCACGCTCCACCTTCAACTACGTTTTACCATCTAACGTGAAGCAAAGGTGAGGTCAATCTAAGGGTATAGCAAACTGTATACACTAGCTTCAAAATATTAATTTATACAAGTAAATATAAAGAAAGTAAATAGTTATTAAATTGAGATAAATAGATATAAGTACCTGCATCTTTTCAGGCATTGGTACTGAGATGAGTGGCAAATTTTTCGATGGTGCTGTAACAGCCAATGGTGGAAACCAGGGAGCCCCAGTGCTCAAAGCAAGAACTCCTGGTGGATCTTTCATGGTCTTCGATCTATCACCAGAACTCTGATCAGCCCTTGCTCCTAATACAGAAAGTAACTGCTCCAAATGAGGCACTAGGTTCCCAAACATCAGCTAAAAATAATAAAAATAAAAATATGTTGAGTCATATTAAAACTGCTCTGAACTATTTTCCGAAACATCAATAATTATATATAATATTATATATAATAGTCTATTGTTCATTCATTAATAATATCTACATTGAAGGTCTTATTTTTCCGCTCGCCAGATTGTTGTCCTGTCATGGTTCTTTCGCGCTCGGGCCCAAAAAAATGTATGTGGCCTTATTCGATCCGGCAGCTCAATTAACAAACGATTGAGTAATTTTTTTCGTGTACTTCTGACATTAAAGAACTTATTTTTTTACGAATTGGATATAGTTAGAAAGGGATGATCAGCGCTAAAAATTTGTTAATCTTATAAATTCCCTACTGAATTCCATTTAATGACTATTAATTTGCCAACAAAATTGGTTAGTAGCGATACGTTTTCGGAAAAATGGACTTTTTTCAACATTTTTGATTTATGGATTGAAAAGTTTACTTATTAAATTCTCATGGTAAATTTCAATAGATGGAAATTCAAAAAAATTCAACTGTTGAAAACTCAATGTTACGTTTTCTTAAATTTTCATTCATTTTTTATTTTCTTTCACTTTCAAGAGTTGAAAATTGAATTTTCTTCAGTTTTGAGAAATGGAAGTTTCAACTGTTCACAATTCAATTAAAAATTTTCTTTAATTTTCAACAGTTTAAAATACTTTTATCAATTTTATTTTTATTTATCTAATGAAACCTGATAGGAACATTTTTAGAAAAAAGTACAAAAAACTAAAATGATTTTTACAGCAATCTACAGATACATTTTTTTCAAAAATCCTTCAACATTAAAAAAATTACCTTAAAATTTTCCAGATTCTTTTTTGAAAAATTTGGAAATATTTTTAAATATTCTTTAAAAATTATAGTAAAAAAAATTTTTTTTTTTATGAATCACGATAAAAACCATTAATTCTTTTGAAATATTTAGAACGTTTAAAAGACTTTATTCATTTTTTATTTTGTTTTATTTTCAACAGTAGATAATTCAATTTTCTTCAGTTTTGAGAAATAGAATTTTCAACTGCTGAAAATTAGATTATTAATTTTCTTCAATTTTCAAATGTCAATAATTCAATTTTCTTCAACTTTAAACAACCGAAATTTCTACTGTTGATAATTTAATTGAATGCAAAATTCCTTTCCTTTTTTTTAATGTATTTTCGAGAATCGCATTTTGGAATCTGGAGCTTAGTTCCGTGGTCTAAACATATTAACTGCTTATGGTGGAAAACACTGCGGATAACATGTTTAGGCCGTTGTACCCTTCAATTATGGATTTGCTTTCTTTTTAACAATTGAAAATACAATCTTTTATTTAATTATTTTTTTGTTTTTCAAAAATATATTTCCCAATTAAAACATCAATTATAATTTTTTTCGATTTTCATGAGTTCATAATTCAACTTTCAATTCTCTTCAATTTTCAGCACTTGAATTTTCAACTGTTGATAATTGAATTATTAGTTTTCTACAATTGTCAAGATTTGAATATTACATTTTCTTCAACTTTCAACAATTGAACAATTGAACCGTTTTGAAGAACAATTCAATTTTTTTGTTTTTTGAAAAACATCTATAATCAATTTTAATTTTGAATTATAATTTTTGTTACGTAATAATAATTTAAAATTTCAAGTTATTCAGTTTTAAAAGCTTTTATTTGTAAATAATGCAATTTCAATTCCCTATCATTTTAAAAGATCCAATTCTCAACATTCTATTCTGAAAATATTAAATTTTAAACATTTTGAAGTTGTTTTGGTGAACTTCTAATGCTTTTTAAAAATCTTTTCTAACTAAATTGTCTAATTTTCAAAATATAATTCTGAAATTTTTCAATTTCGTGGGCCTTTGTTTGCAAATTTTTCAATTCTAAACCATTTAATTTTTCAATTATCTAATTTTAAATGTGTTAATTTAGAAATAATACAAGTTCAATTGCCTATCATTTCATTCGAAATTTTGTACTTTTTCAAAATGTTATCTAATCTAAGTAGTTTGCATTGGAAAGTTTTCAAATCGAAATAGTTTGATTTATTTTTTGTTTATTTATTTCAAATTCTATCAATTCGAAATCATTAATTATCAGTGTTTTAAAAATATTTTAATATTAATATTCAAAAATTGCTTTAATAACGGATTTTCAAATCCTATATTTTTAATGTTATGAAATAAAAATACAGAAACGCAAACGCGAATTTTTACTCACTGTTAGTTATATACAATGATAATCTTATTTATATGCTTTCCATTTAAAATTACTTGCTTTTTCAAATTTCTCTGATAATAAATCTATTTCCAATGTTCATAACTGAAAAATTTTCAATCTTTAATAAAAAATGACGGTGAATTTATTTTTTGATCTTAGGGAACTTTTTCTATTCAATTTTAATGTCGAATTATAATTTTTTATTTAACAACATATTAAAATTACAGAAATTCAGAAGATTTTACTTCAAAACATTCAATTTAGTTTTCGATTTGAAATTTTCTAATATTAATCGCTTCGAATTAAACATTATTTATATGTAAAAGGTTTCAATTTTGAACGGATTTAATTAGAAAAAATAAAATATAAATTCCTTCCAACTTTAAATGATCCAATATTCAAATTTTCGAACGTTTTTAATTCAATATAGTTCAATATATTATTTTTCTTTAAATTTCAAACGCTTTAATTCCAAAATTATTAATACTTATTGTTTTATGTTTTTTTAACCTTAATATCTAAACTTTTGTTTGATAATGCTTATTTTGATATTGTAAAATAATGCAAGAATTTTATTTCTCATGATTACTTTAATATTTGCTCCTTATTTTGCACTAATTTTTATTCTCAGCAACCATGAAAAAAGAATCATTTTGATCAATTTATATTATTACAAGTCATAATACGTATTGGTATTGCAAAATACGTTTTTTCATTAACTTGATATAAATTTAAAAGAAAAAAGTGCGCAACATATAAAAAACATATTTGTTAATAAACTTTTTAATGCAACTTGCGTCGTTTTTCTGTAAATTTAATTCGTTTATTTTCAATGTTATTTTTTAACAATTTAAACCAAAAATACGCATCCTAGCGTATAGTGGCTCGAAGAAAATTTGCAGACATAATTTAGAAGAAAATTTTTATTTTGGCTTCTCTCATTTTTACAAAAAGTTTATTTTTTCATTTTGAAAGTATTCCTATTACAAAAATTTATGACAAAATTTGTCGATCTTTTTTGATTCACATTTTTTTCATTTACGTGTTTTTGTACATTTCATCATTTTTCCAAAAATTTTATTTTTTATTGTCAATGTTATTTTTCACGATTAAAACAAAAACTACGCATTCTATTAAAAAATAATTAATGACAAATTTGTAGATCATTTTTGGGTGAACAAATTTGTCCTTTTTATTTTTTTCATAGCTTGTAGTTTCTCTAGAAATTTCGTTTTTCTATTTTCAATGCTGTTTTTTCACGGATAAAACAAAAACTACGCTTTCTATCGAAAAGTGAATAGTAATTCTTATGCCGTCAAAATTTTAATTTTAAATTTTTCGAAAAAATTAAAAAGTTGTTATGATAATCTTGTAGGACCTTTAACTCTTATTATTTAAAAATTTGTTTAATAATGGAATTTCGAATTGTTCATATTTTTAAGGTTGGGAAAAAACCATCCAGGGAATTGTATGAACATTTACTGCTATCATCAATAATCATAAATAATTGAGCCTTACCAAAGTTCTTTGAACTGCTTTCTTCACATTTGTATGAATGAATGGATAGAAGACATCCAAGTCAAAAGGATCAATCTTGGAGATTACATTATTGCATACAAGAGTCGATTTTTCGCCTAGAGTCTTATTCTCTCTTGGTATCATCAGCAAAGTTAAGTACTTAACATCAAAGAGAATTTGAATCGCTAATTTTTGTCTCAAATCTGGACTTGTGGATGTTTTCTCATAATAATATAAAGCTTCTAAGACAACTTCAACTATAATTTGATGCAGGACGCTCCTGAAAATTTATAATCCAAAATTATATTGATTTATTTTTATCAGTAATTAGCGCTTGGCCGGTTCAACATTTAAGCAATTTAAATCATTTCTACGCTTAAATGTTCAAAAATGTTAAAGTAGAAAAATTCATTCGATTAAAGCTTCCATCGTTTTGAACTTCTTTTTTTCTTTTAATTAAACTGACTTCACTTAAGGGGTAAACTGTTTAGTCCGCATTGAAAAAAACGCAGTGGAAAATTAGCTGCATTTTCTATCAAAATTTTCAGTTTTCTAAACTAATATTTTTAAAGTATCAATAATGAACTTCAAGATTTATTTAAACTATTATTCTTGCGTCTGAAAATGATCGAAAACATTTTTGTTATTTATCGCAGGCTTCACAGTCTTTTTCCTATTCGCCTTTTTTCCTCCGTTGGTGGCTTTTTCATTTAAATGCGAACTGAATTAATAAAGCCCATCAAGAAAATCAAAGTATTTTTCGTTCAGGTCATTCTTTCTGATTGAATAGTCTACTATTTCATTTTTCTGGACGTAAATTCATAGGTTTGGTTAAAAACTTTAATATAAGGTTGAAAATTTAATTTTTCTGATAAAAATAAAACATTTTTTTTAAGCATTCTTTTTGGTTAAAAATTCAAATGCTTTGATGAAAATTCATCTTTTTGGGTTTCAAATGCAAATATTTGATTGAAAATTGACATTTTTGTAGGAATTTGTTTCTTTCCATGAGTCGACAATATTTTTTGGTTAAGAATTCAACCCGTTTGGTAGAACTTTCATCTTTTTGGGTTAAAAATTTAATTGTTTTACTAAAAATTTAATTATTTTTATAAAAGTGCAACCATTTTGTTAAATACATGCTTTTTGGTTAAAAAGTCGAATGGTTTGTTGAAAATTCGTCTTTTTGGGTTTGAGATTCAACTATTTACTTGAAAATTAATTTTTTCGTTGAAAATTCAACAATTTGGTAAAATTTTTTTTCTTCATTGACTAAAAAATATTTCTTGCTTGAAAATTCATCCCTTCGAGTAGAAACTTGATCTTTTTTGGATAAAGATGAAACTCATTGTTTGCAAATTTTATTATATTGAAGAACATTCCAACAATTTTATTATAAAGTTATCATATTCGTTTTGAAAATACCACTATTTTGGTAGAAAACTCAACTATTGGTTGAAAATTTAACTGTTTTGTAGAAAATTAAACAATTTGGTTACAATTTTGAAAAATCTTTCTTGGTTAAAAATGAAACCTTTTTAGGCGAAATTTAATTTTGTTGTTGTTAAAAATTCAAGTGATTAATTAAAAATTAATTTGTTCTACTTGAGAATTCACCCAATCTGTTTAAAATTCGTATTTTTTGGTTCAATTGAACTGTTATTGATTTCAAATTAAATTTTTTGTCGTAGAAATATCAACTGTTAAGCTTTTTGTTGAAAACGAAGTTTTTTGGGTTTGAAATTTAAATATTCCATTTATAGCTTAAAAGTGCTCTGCTTTATTTGAAAATTCAACTACTTGGTCAAATTTTTAACTTTTTTATGGATTTTTTTTTGAGGATTCATGATTTTAGTTGAAAATTCAACTCTGAGTAAAAATGTCAGTATTGTGTCAATTCCTTTCTTGTTTTAGTTGATAATTTAATTATTCCAGTTTAAACTGAACCCTTATCTTTTTTAACTGAAAATTCCACTACTTGGTTTAAAGTTCGACTATTTTGTTAAAAATTAATTTTATTGCTTAAACATTATTAATTTTAGTTGAAAATAGATCTCTTTGATCACAAATTTAACTATTTTGTTACAAATATGTCCCTTTTATTCGTTAAATTCAACTTTTATTTACTTAAAAATGAAATATTTTTTGTGATAGTACTAACTATTGCCTTTTTTCGTTCAGGATTGATTTTTCTTGGATAAAATTCAACTAGATGATTACAAGTTGAAGTACTTTTAAAAAATAAATATTTTTGGTTAAAGATTCATATCTTTGGTTGAAAATGTAACTAATATATTGACATTTTTGTTTGAAAATTAAATTTTTTAATTAAAACTTAACTATTCCAGTTTTTCTGGAAAATGTAACTTCTTGATATAAAATAATCGGTTTTGACTCAGGAGTTTACTATATCGTTGAAAATTTGTTTTTTTGGTCGATAGATTAATTTATTTAAATATTCAATTTTTATTTATAAAATATTCTTCTTTAGTTAAAAATGAAACTATTTGGTTTAAAATTCATATACTATGTGGAAAATTTTACTTTTTCGGTCAAAAATAATCAATCATCTCGGTTGAAAATTCATTTTTTTAGTTGAAAATTGATCTCTCTAGTTAAAAAATTTAACTTTCTTGTTGAAAATATATTATTTTTTTATTAAATTCAACTTTTATTGGTCTAAAATAAAAATCTTTTTTGGCAAAAATATCAAATATTACATTTTTAATTGAGAGTTTATCTTTTTTAGTCAAAAATCAAATACCTGGATAATATTTGAACTATTTTGTTAGAACTCAATGTTTTTGTTTGAAGATACATCACTTTTTAGTTGAAAATATAACTGTTTTCTTGAAAAACCTTTTTTTTCTTTGTTAAAACTTAATTTTTTAACTGAACATTCAACTATTCCAGTTTTCTTGTAAAATAAGCTTTTTTAGTTGAAAATGCAACTATTTGGTTGAAAATTCATGTACGCTGTAAAAAAAATTACTTTATTGGGGTCGAAACTTAATCTTCTTGGTTGAGAATTCATCTTTTTAGCTACAAATTTAAAAACTAAACTATTTTGTAAAAAATTCATCTACATCTTTTATTGAAAGTGCACTATTTTTCTTATAAATTTTATGAAGTCAAAGCATATCAGAGTGAATTTAATAACCCAGATAATTCCATTTAATTGACCCAATTTGTCTATTTTTGTCCGTTAACTTTAAGCACGACAACTTTCTTAATTATGCTGGAAAAAATATGAAAGATATTTGGCGCATATTTTCAAGTGTGTTCGTTCAGAATCTGACCCGAAAATTAAAAAAAAACCACCCCTTCCCACCCTATTTTTCAATTTAAAAAAAGAAACGTTATTTTTTAAGGTAATTTTCTTTTATTCGCATTTTCGATGTGACAGAAACCTTGACAATAGCTGAAATCACAAAATGTCCAAACAATAAAGTTATAAGCACAGAAAGTTCATTTTTCATCATTAAGGGGTTGTACGACCACCCCGGAAATAACATATTTACGAAAAACCACTATTTTACGGATTTTTCTGAAAATAAAAAACAATTTGTAATAAAAAATATATAAAGGTATATAAAATTCAAAAAAAGTTTCTTTATAAACGTCTCCCTCCACGCGGTAAGAACTGAAAACATTTTTATTGAAGAAATGGCTAAAGACGTTTCATACGCAAGCACATACAAAAATTTCGAACATGTTTATCAAAAAATCATTAAAATAAAATTTTACTTGAATCAAAATCTACAGATTATCAAAACTTTAACCTAACTCAACTTTTATTTATTTTTAGAACTAAGTTTAGTTGCAATTTTTTGATATTGAAAATAGTATATTTGAAAAACTGCCCATTTTCACCCCTTTGGGCTATTTTATGGGGTGGCAACGAAATTTAACCTTAGATAACAAAAAAAATACGTTTTCCATTATTTGTGATATTTTTTCCCCCATTTTTACCTGTTTTCAATGTCTGAAACAACTTTTTTCAGAGCAATCCGTAAAAAAGCGATTTTTCGTAAATATGTTATCTTAGGGGTGGTCGTACAACCCCTTTTTGATGAAAAATTAATTTTCTGTGTGTATAACTTTAGTACTTGGATATTTTGAGCCGCAGTTTTTGTTATTTCAGCTATTGTCAGGACCTCTTTCGCATCGAAAATGCGACAAGAAAAAAAATATCTTAAAAAATCACATTTCTTTTTTTAAATTGAAAAATAGGGTGGAAAGGTGTGGTTTTTTTCAAAATTTTCGGGTCAGATTCTGAAAGAGCACACTTGAAAATACTTGCAAAATATTTTCAGATCTTTTCCAGCATAATTAACCAAGTTGTCCGTGCTTAAAGTTGACGAACAAAAACGGACAAATTGGGTAAATAAGGGTTAAACTATAAAAGTTATTTTACATGAAAAAGAAATTGTAAACGATGGAAAGTTTAACAGAACGAACTTTTCTACCGATTAAATGTGAAATATTTTAAACGCAAAAATTATTCGAATAGTTTAAACGTTAAACGGGTCAAACGCAATGCTCTAATTTAATTTCATGAAAAAGTTTAAAAGAGAAAATAAAATACTAACTTTGGAATACTATGTGGCACGAGCTTATTCAAATCCTTACAAATCGCTGCAAGATACTGTTGCAAGTAAACTGAGGGTTGATAAGGAACAAGAATTTCAGACTTTATCCTCTTCCCTTCTTCTGCTTCTTCCTCTATCGTAACTCTTTCCCATTCCGAAATCATCAAATGAACTCGCAATCCACTGACTGCCTCTTTCATCAAGTACCAATCTCGATGCTTTATCAGCGTATTTTTGTAAGTCTGAGCCCACACGGACCAAACCGAAATACTCTCTTCTTTCAACACTTCACACATCTCCTGCCATTTAACATTCGTGACAATGAGTCCCGAAGTCTTGAACAGAGTGAAGCACTTGTTCAAATTTGGAGAGAGTAAGGTCAACGCCTGTAAGAATCTCGCAGTGACAATGGCATTTATATTTTGTTTTCCAAATCTGGGTTGACCAACGACACAATCTTCTTTCACGAATTTCGTTAAATTGCTGATCATCGCCGCGCTTATAATTTGCAACTCATTCTGAATCTCCTCCCGATCGCTGAATTTATTTGAAACTAAAAAAATGCTAATCTCAAGCAAATTGTCTTTGCCTGTCGATGTTTGCTCTGTTTCATACAAATACTGCTCGAGATCCGTGAGCAAAACGTAGAGACTTTTGTCGAAATCTTCACACAGCTTCACTACATTTGGGGAATATCCTTTCGCTTTCATTAACAATGATCTCTTGTGGTCCAGACCTACATTTTTGGAAAGGTTCTGCGGAATGTCGGTTGGAGAATCTTTCCAAACGAACCATCGCAAATCGTGTTCAGGATACTCGAACTTTTCGTTGGAAACTTTGATGAGCAAGTCTGAGATATTTGTTTTTAGGTTCGACAAATTTTCCTTCCATTTGTCCGTGACGATCTCTTTGTTTTTTGTTTTAAGAAAGATAGTTTTATTAAACAAAGGTAAAGAAAGCTTTGATTAATAAGAATAAAATTACATATGGATGATTCTCCATATTAAGGTTACTTTTGATGTGAACTTTTTTTTTTGAAAAGTATTTTGAAATATGTGTTTCTTTTTATAGAAACTATTTATTGGCACTAGAAGAACTGAGCTTAAAAATAGTTATTTCATGTTTTTTAAAACAATTTTTTGAAAAATTCATGGGTTGTTTTTCAGAATCTGCGTTGGTGATCCGATTTTCATGAATCCGAATTTGAAAACAAATCCAATACGCAAATTAAGAATCTAAAAATACGGATTAATTAATAAACTTAAAAATTGCATCATATACAATAAAATTTTAAACTATTCAAACTTCAAAGCTCTACATTTTAAAGTGATACAATGTTTAGGAATTAAAATTGAAATATCGGGCATGTTAAAAGTTATCTAATTTTCATGATTGATATTTTAAAGGTATGTAGTTTGAACGATTTTTTGGAATAGTTCACTTTTAATTACTTAAAATTTATTAATAATTAATTATCAAGATTTAAAATGAATCAATTTCAAGATATATGAAGAAAGATTCCTTAATTTTGACAACATTTAGGAGTTTTCAATTCTATATCTGCCAAACTGAAGAAATTTCAATTGTAAATCAACAAACTAACACAATTTGTAGTGGTTAAACTTAAAAACTCGCATAATTCTTAATTGTAAGTTTGAAAAATTAAAAACTCTACAATTTTGAAGATGTATAACTCAAAATTCTAAAAATTTTAAAAGTTAAAATAGAAAACGCTTGCATTTCGAAAATTCTAATTTTTAACGTTTTATTAGAAAATTTAGTATAATTTTGAAGACTTAAGATGGAAAATTCTTCAAGTTTGAATATTTGCAAAAGAAGATTTTAAAATATTTAATTTGTATAATAGAAAACGATGCAATTTTGAAGTCTTTTTTATTTAAAAACTTTAATTTTATTATTTACAATTGTTAATATTCAATTATAAAGATTTAAAATTTTTAATTTAATCAATTTCAAGATGTATGAAGAAAAATTCTTAAATTTTGACAAGATTTAAGAGTTTTCAATTCTATATCTTCCAAATTTAAGAAATTTCAATTGTAAATCAACAAAGTAACAACATTTATAATGGTTAAACTTAAAAACTCGCATAATTCTTAATTGTAAGTTTAAAAAGTTGAAAACCCTACACTTTTGAAGATTTATAACTCAAAATTCTAACAATTTTAAAAGTTAAAATAGAAAATTCTTGCATTTCGAAAATTGTAATTTTTAACGATTTATTCCGAAATTTAGTACAATTTTGAAGACTTAAAGTGGAAAATTGTTCAATTTTTAATATTTGCAAACGAAGATATTTCAATATTTATTATATTATATTTAATTTGCATAATAGAAAACGATGCAATTTTGAATTCTTTTTTATTTTAACACTTCAATTTTATTACTAAAAATTTTTAATATTCAATTATGAAGCTTAAAATTTTTAATTTAATAAATTTCAAGATGTATGATTAAAAACTCTTAAATTTTGACAAGATTTAAGAGTTTTCAATTCTAAATCTTTCAAATTGAAGAAATTTCAATTGTAGATCAACAAAGTAACAAAATTTGTAATGGTTAAACTTAAAAACTCGCATAATTCTTCATTATAAGTTTGAAAAATCAAAATCTCTACAATTTTGAAGATGTATAACTCAAAATTCTAAAAAATTTCATAGTTAAAATAGAAAAAGCTTGCATTTCGAAAATTGTAATTTTTAACGTTATATTCGAAAATTTAGTACAATTTTGAAGACTTAAAACAGAGAATTCTTTAATTTTGAATATTTGCAAACGAAGATATTTCACTATTTAGTTTGTATAATAGAAAACGATGCAATTTTCTTAAGTTTTGATGATTTTGAAAATTGACAGTCAAGATTTCAATTCTAAATCTTACTTTAAGAAATTTCAAATTTAAATCATCATATTCTCAGAATTTTTAAATCTAAAACTTAAAACTTTTATAATTTTTAATAATGATTTTTCAAAACTAAAAACTCTTCAAGTCTTTAATTTTAAAGATTTACAAATCACAATTATAAAATTTTGAAGATTTACAATTGAAAATTCTGATCAATTTGGAATATTTTCAATTAAAGACACTTGAATATATATAAAACTTAAAATTCTCTTGCATTTAAGTACGATAAAATAAAAATCGATATGAAGGAATAATAGTTTCCGAGACTACTTTAAAAAATTAACAATCAGAATTTTCATTTTATTCACCCTGTTTTCGGAAACCCTTCTCAAACTTAGCAACTTGTAAGTGAAAATAAGTAAAAGTAATTTAATCAAGATTTTAACGCTTTTTAAATATATTTTTCAGGTAAAATAATCTGTATTTGTCTTATGATTTTGGTCAATGTTATCACAACGAAGAAATTTCCCAAATTTTAAAACAATTTAATAAATATTCGCAAAGATATTACACATGGAAACAAAAGTGACCTTTATATGGAGAAATGCCCATATAGAAATTTAATTAAAGATCATAAATACCTTTCACCCGTTTGGTAAGAAGTGGTTGGAAAAATTCAGACCAAAAGTTTATACCAGGCAAGGCCAAATCTTCCCAAATAGAGTTCCAATTTTCGGGAACTTGAACAGCAAGTGCTTCTTCTCGAATAATATGTATACCCTTAACTGATGTCACGAGATAAAGTAATTTAGAAACCTCTGAATCAGTGAAACTTCTTGTCCATTCCAGCCAGGATTTGAGGTTCTGTTGAAGATCTTCCAAAGCGACACCGGAAAATTCAACTCTTGAAAAAGGTTTGTGTGTTTTTGTGACTGATGGAAGATATTTCTGCAGTAAATCTTGATCTAAGTCCAGCCCAGAAAGCATAACAGAAGCTTCTACTTGTATCGATTCTTTAATGTGTTGTAAAATCAGTCCTTGATTGTCGTTTGATTCTGTATAATTATGAGACAATATGAAATTATTAGCATATTTAAAATTTAAAAGAAACAATTTTAGACTCATGAAGAGGGTTGCTACAAAATTCCAATTTGAATTTGCTCGGAGTTTTTACTGACCAAATTATCCTTTTCCCTGACCGCACTACATTTTTTGCAGGTAAAAAAGAACTTTAAACGCAGTGGATCAATAAAATTAATACAAAAAAACGTTTGTTTATACATTTATTTTAAACGCTTTTAGCAAAAAAAATTACATTTTTAACAAGTGGTAAATCTTCTTCTTCAAAAATAAATTCTCAACGAAAAGTGTAACAGTTGATATTTCCACGAATTAATATTTTAACTTTCAATCAAAAACAGATTAATCAAAACCAAAAACATGGATTTTTAACAAATTAGTTGTATCCTCAAACAAAACAGACTAATTTTTTTGTAAATAGTTGAAGTTTCAATCAAAAATGATTGTTCAGTCAAGAAAGGTAAAAATCTTACCCAAAATGTCAAAAATTGAATAAAAATAGTTGAAATTTCAACTTAAAAATATAAATTTTTCAGCAAGAATGACAGAATAACGTTTTCAATTTAAAAAGAAAAATCATTTTTAACAACAACCAAAAAGGAATTTTTAGCCAAATAGATTAATTTGCAACCAGAGAAATGAATTTTTAACTAAAATGATAAATCTTCAACCAAAACAATGAATATTTAATTCAAATGATGAATCTTCAACCAAAAAAATTAATCTTTAAGCAAATACAATACGTGAATCTAAAACAGAAAAAGATCAATATTTAACGAGAAAAAATTCAACAAAATAGTTCAATTTTTAATAAAAAGTTAATTTTCTACCAAATAAAATATATTTTCAACGAAATACTTCCATTTTTAGATAATGAAATAAATTTTCAAAATATAATGAAAAATCTTCCACTAGAAAATCAATTTTTAACGAAATAGTTAAATTCGTAAACCAAAAGATTAATTTTCTACTAAAAAAGACAATTTTGCAACTTAATTGATGAATTATTAATTAAAAAAGATACATTTTTAATCAAAAATAGAATAGTTAAATTTTTGTCTAGAAAAATAAATTTCAATTATTTAAAAAAAATCAACTTAAAATAGAATAGTTCAATTTTTAACCAAACAGAGAAATTGTCAACTAAGAAAATTAAATTTCTATTTTTAAAAAATCGAAAAAAATGGAGCAATTAAATTTACCAATTAAAAATTAATTTTCAAAAGGAAACTATGTTTCAACCAAAAAAATTAACATTGAACGAAACAGATAAGATTTTCAATCCAGAAGATTAATTTTCTACCAATAAACATTAATTTTGAACAAAATACATACACTTTTAAAGGAGTTTTCGACCAAATAGATCATTTTTTAACCATACAAATCTATGATCAAATAAGAAGAAAGAAATCAACTTAAATTATGAAAGTTAAATTTTTAACCAAACAGATGAATTTTCAACTGAGAAAATTAAATTTCTATTAAAAAAACGAAAAGAAATGGAATAGTTAAATTTACAAATTGAAAAAAGTTATTTTCAAACGGAAAACTATGTTTCAACCAAAAAAAAATAACTCTGAACGAAACAGATAAGATTTTCAATCAAGAAGATTAATTTTCTACCAGAAAAACATTAATTTTTAACAAAATACATACACTTTTAAAGGAGTTAGTTTACAACTAAACATGGAAGACTTATATTTTCAGTTTAAAAAATTAATTTTCAACAAAATAGGTACATTTTACACAAAAATGAAGGTTTTTTTAACTAAAATGAATATTCATCAATAAAAAAATTAATTTTTAACAAAGTAGTTCCATTTTGAACTAAGTAGTAGAATTTTGAACCGAAAAAGATGAATTCTCAAATAAAAATGTAATTATTGATATTTCAATTTTAAAATATTTTTATTATAAACCAAAAGTAGTTTAAATCAAACAAAAAAGACAAATTTTCAACGAAGCCGTTGAATCCTCAAGGAGAACATATTAATTTTCAACTAAAAATTCTAATTTTCAATTAAAAATATGCAATTTGTAACAAAATAGATGAATTTTCAGCCCAAAATATAAATTTTCCTTCACATTCTCTGACCAGTTTTAAATTCCCAGATTGTCTCTGACCAGTTTAAAATTCACAGACTTTCTGGAATTCCCTGATCTGTAGCAACCCTGACAATGTTAAATTAAAATGAATTACACTCACTGACAAAACAAGCATAGATGAGAGCTACTGTTTCCATAAACATTTTGATACTCATTTTAATCCGATTTCTAACACTATGATGATTTTCATCTGTGATTATGAATTTAATAGCCTGACTTCTAAGTGATATAAGTTTATTGAGTAGATCTGCTGAAGACGCTTCATCAAGTAATACCAACGATGCAAGGCAATTAGCAGCAGACTAAGAAAATTAAGAAAGTTAGTTGAAGATTATTTAATCACTATTAATTTTTTTTAGGATTTTACAGTAATTTATAATACAAAATGTAATGTAAACTTACAATCGAGGTATTGTAAAGTGAGATCACAATACTTTTAAAGTAATTCTGCGAAATTACAAAACGAGTATGCGGGCGCCGCTGTCACGACGATTGTTAAATTGCAATACATTTTATATTACAACATTACATGGCGTTGTTAGTAATAAAGTTTCATTACTGTGGTCAGAAGCGGTGGGGCCTAGGGGTACAGGGGGCAACGCCCCCCTCAGAAATCACCTAAAGAGGGGGAAAGTATTGATTTGCCCCTCTCTGAAATCGAACAATTAAATTTATTTATTTTAAAATAATTGTAAAATTATTTAAATCTTTAAAGTCTATCTGTATTCTTAAAAAATATTTCAAATAATTT
The DNA here is from genome assembly GCF_010883055.1 of Belonocnema kinseyi. Taxonomy (NCBI): domain Eukaryota; kingdom Metazoa; phylum Arthropoda; class Insecta; order Hymenoptera; family Cynipidae; genus Belonocnema; species Belonocnema kinseyi. Next base: position 81,625,652 of record NC_046658.1, on the reverse strand, counting down.
ATAAATATTTGTCAATATTAAAAAAAATATGATTAAAATCAAATATATCCGAAATCATTATGAAATATTTGAAATCTTTGGGAAATCATTGAAGTCCGTGATATCTTGTAAATCCATCCAAAATATTTGCGAAACCTTTGACATCTTTATGATACCTTTGGGAAGTAATTGCAATATTCGTGAAATCCTTGGAAGTATTTGAGAAAGGTTTCAAATATTTTATCATATCTTTGAAATGATTGAAATCTTTTAAATATATCCGAAATCTTTATGCAATATTTAAAATCTTTGAAAAATCATTGAAATCGCTATGAAATATTTAAAACATTTTTGAAAAATTTGGTGTATTTTTTAAAATGTTGAAATCTTTGGGAAATCAGTGAAGTCTTAGTGAAATATTTTTAAACTATTCAAATTTTTTGCGAAATCTTTTACATCTTTCCGAAATCTTTGCAAAATTTTTTTAACCTTTGGGAAATCATTCTAATCTTGGGGAAATCTTTAAAATATTTTTGAAATACTTGGTAATATTTGTGAAATTATTAAAATCTTTCTAAAATCATTGATGCCTTTGCAAAATCTTTTAAATCTATATCAAATTTTTGCGAAATATTGGAAACATTTTATATCTTTGGGAAAAAATTTAAATATTTCTTAAATCATTGGAAATCTTTGCGAAATATTTGTTAAATCATTGAGAAATCATTTAAGTGTTTATAAAATTTTTCTGAACTATTACAAATCTGCGAAATATTAAAAATATTTTTTAAATATTTGTGAAATCATTGAAATCTTTGGGAAATAATTAGTCTTTATGAAATATTTTTAATTTATCCGAAATTTTTGCGAAATATTTGAAAACTGTCAGAAAATGTTTGAGAAATCATTGAAATCTTTAACCCTTGACAGATCCTGTGGGAGAAAAATATGTCCCACGCGAAATTCATTTCATTCCCCGGAGCAAATATCTCTGATTTTCGGGTGCAGACCCTAGACCCTACCCATAATTCAGTTCAGGGACATGAAGCTAAAGGGTCAGAGGGAGATGAAATATTGCCAGTTGTTGGCTGTCTGTCAAGTGAGAAGGGTCCGCTGCGCGCTTGGGGCACATTTGTCCCCCAGAGGATTTGTTACGCTCGAGTTTCATCACGGTAGTCTATTGTATATTTACAGTATATCATGATATTTTTAGGTTTCAAATTGATTTTTTGTAATTTAAGTGAAAATTATATGTACAAATTTCTAAAAATGTGATATATACCAATGTAAAGTTGTTTAATTTTATTCATGCAGTGCTGATAAATTAAAATTACACTTTAACTACATTTTTTTAATTAGCATAAATATTATAACTTTAATCGAAAACTGTGATTTAAACTTTTGAGGAATTACGGCCATAAATTAAAAGAGAACTTTTTTCCATTTTCTTTTAAAGAAAGATTTTTTTTAATTTTCAAAATGTTGAAAAGCATATAACTTTTTTAATTTTTATCTAAATTAAAAATGTCATAGGAACAATTTGCAAGTCTTTTTACCATGTATTAGAAAATTTGACAAAAATTTCTAAAATTAAAAAAAAATCTAATTTTGAAAAAGCTCAGCTTTTGAAATTTTGTCTTTTCGAAAAATTTAAATAAGATGAACGACTCAACATAAAAAATATTATAACACATTTTCAGCTCAGATTAAAATTTTTTATCAAAAAATTATTTTATCTAAAATGGCAAAACAACCCTATTTGAACGATTACATTACACTCTCAAGAATGAGAATATAATGAATGAATAATTAATTATTTTTCTCATCGAAGATGTCGAGAAGTTACGAACCAAGAAGTGCCGATGCCGTGACTGCAGTATCGCAGGAAAAAGAGAGAGAAGTTGCCATCGACCATCTCTCCGAAGATGAGGAGGAGGACGATTGTGAGAAATTCTTGACGGATTCTGAATCTGAGGAAGCAGCGAAAAATGTTGTGCAACCGGAAAATTCTGAGGTAAGAATATTTACAATAAAAATTTGACTATGAAATTTAAATTCAATTTTCCTCCTGCAGTTATCCGAAAAGCTGTGACCTTTTCTCCATTACTGAAAACATATGATCCGCTGGCGATCAAAAGGGGGTACGCCCGAAACGCCGTCGCACAGTGGGAGAAAAAACACATTTTTTTAACAAAAATCGACTGACAGTGCAAATCTTAGAGGAGTTTGATTGTTCTTTTTTAGAATTGATTTGAGGCTTTCAGGTATAACGTTTAGCTGTGCAATTTTTATTTTGACTTAACGTAAATTTATTGTTTACAAAACAAAGTTACAACTTTTTGTTGCTAAACTTTTCTATGATACCATTTCTTCTGAGACTTCAAAATTCATTAAAAAAGGTCATAAATCAATGTGAAAACTAACTACAAAATAATTGATTAGTGGGTTAGGGTAACAAATATTTTTTCAATAATGTTATAAACAAATTAATTAACAAAAGTCATTTTTTCGTGACTTGCAATGATTAGCTCATTTTGACTCACAGCTTTTGTGTATAGAGTATCTCAGATAATAATGTGCGCTTACAATAAGTTAAGAATAACTAATGATTGCCAATTATTTAAACAATCCTTATAAACAAATGCATATTTTGACAATTATTTTATGAAAAGGCTTGATTTTTCTTAGCGGAATTCACTTAAAATGTTTTTCCTAAGACTCCTTGCTATCACATTTTTCATAGTGACCAAAAAATATTGATTAATTAAACAATTTTTATAAATAAATGCACATTTTTACCATTTTATGATGAAAACGCTCAATTTTTTTTGCGAAATCAACTTAAAATTTTTCGCCTAAGACTCCTTGCTATCATATTTTTCATAATTACCAACAAATGTTAATTATTTAAACAATTTTTATAAACAAACTTACATTTTGTTTAAATAATCTAAATTTGTTGTCACTATGAAAAATATGATAGCTAGAAGTCTTAGGAAAAACATTTTAAGTTGATTCCGCAAAAAAATCAAGCCTTTTCATAAAAAATTGTCAAAATGTGCATTTGTTTATAAAAATTGTTTAAATAATTGGAAATCATTAGCTATTCTCTGCTTATTGTAAGCGCACATCATTATCTGAGATACTTTATACAAAAGTTATGGGTCAAAATTAGCTAATCATTGCAAATCACGAAAAAATACTTTTGTTAATTAATTTGTTTAGAACATTATCCCAATTTTTTTGTTACTCTAACCCACTAACCAATTATTTGTAGTTAGTTTTTACATTGATTTATGACCTTTTTTTAATGAATTTCAATGTCTTAGAAGAAATGGTATCATGGAGAATTTTAGCAACAAAAAGTTGTAAGTTTGTTATTAAATAAAAAATTCACGTTAAGCTTTAAGGTCAATTCTAAAAAAGAATAATCAAAACCCGTTAAGAATTGCACTGTCGGTCGATTTTTGTCCAAAAAATGTGGCTTTTCTCCCACTGTGCGTCGTCTTGATTGGTCCTTGTGTGATATTTTTTTTCAAGTCAAATTTTTATTTTGATCGCCAGCGATTCATATGAATGTTGATATTGAATTATTCTCTATTGCTCCAATATTCTATTTCAACTATCGTCTTTTTGCACTCACAACCTTCAATCCTGATCAAAAACGAGATGAAAAATTCACGAATTATTTTTTTGTAACAGGAAGAGGAATCAGCAGGTCCTTCTGCTCCTAAACGAGGCCGAAAGTCAAGTCTATTGCTTGAAAAGGACAAATATCGGTGGTATGCAACGTCACGAGAACGCATACAATCTCGTCTGAATCCACCATCAAATATCTTGCCAGGACCAATTCGTGAAGGCAAAAATATAAGTACTCCCTTGGATGCCTGGAATTTATTATTCAATGAAGATTTACTACAGAAAGTCGTCTTACACACAAACGAACAACTCCAACGTTACCGGGACTCATCTGAAACAGACGATGCTTTTCGCTCACCTTGCATGGACACCGATATAATTGAATTGAAAGCATTGTTTGGACTCCTCTACTTCTCTGGGATGATGAAAACTGGGCAAACTACTCTCGAAGATCTATGGTCTGTTGAATATGGATCACAAATTTACAGGTCGACAATGCCGATTAAACGATTTAAAAGACTCTTGGCCATGCTACGCTTTGACGACAAATCTACGAGGATTGAACGAAGAAACACCGACAAGTTAGCTGCGATTCGAGAGGTATGGAACATCTTCATATCTAATTGCACGACATACTACAGCCCATCTTTATATTGTACAGTAGGTGAACAACTTTTATCATTCCGCGGACGATGTCCCTTTAAAGTGTATAATGGCAGGAAACCTGATAAGTGTGGCATCAAGATCGTCATGCTAAATGATTCCACAACCTTTTACATGTATTCTGCTGAACCATATGTGGGACAAGTCAAGACGGAATCAGATGAGAGCGTGCCATCGTATTATATTCGTAAGCTTTCGGAGACTCTGCATGGTACAAGACGCAACATAACATGCGATGATTGGTTCTCTTCTGTCGAGATTTTTGATAAAATGCTAATAGAGCATTCCATCACGATGGTAGGCACTCTTCGGAAAGATAAACAACAAATTCCATTGGACTTGACGAATTCAGAAAAGATACAATCGGCGAAATTCACATTTTCCGGAACACAAACCCTTGTCTCCTACACTCCAAAGCGAAACAAAATCGGTCTGGTACTCTCAACATTCCACAATATAGCTGACATCAATCCGGAGTCCAAGAAACCTGAAATTATCGAATTTTACAATTCGACCAAAGGTGGAACAGACACATTTGACCAAATGTGTCACGAGTATACCACAACCAGAAAAACTTTACGATGGCCAATGAGAATGTGGTTGGGTATGTTGGACCAAGGTGGAATCAATGGGATGATTCTCTACAATTTCAACACCAGGAATGCTACACTTCCTAGAAGGGAATTTTTGAAATCGCTGATAATGTCACTAATTGAGCCTCATCTCCGCAGAAGGTTAGATATTCCAAGTTTAAGGAGAGATTTACGCTTAAACATTCAAAGTATTCTGCATATGGATCCAGTGACTCCAGCACGTCTACCAGCCTCTACTGGAAGAGCAAGATGCACCTTCTGTCCACGGAATATGGACAAAAAAGTTCGCGTTTATTGCGTCAGTTGCAACCGACCTGCGTGTGAGGAACATAGGGCGGTCTTGTGCAAACTTTGCACCGAAGCTGATTAAACTTATTTAAGGCAGTATTCTACTTTGAAACGCTTGGGAAAAAGCTATTTTTATTAACTTTTTCTGAGATTATTAAGAATGATATCAATGTAGGGTTGGTTAGGCTTAATAAACACACTCTTGAAACACTTTTTTTTTTAATTTCATTTATTTTATGCACTTTTTATACACAAAAAAGTCATTCAAAGTCAACTCCTCAAAAAGTAGGTAGGTCCGCGCTGTTGTAAACATCTAGAGAATGGGAGTTCCGAAACCAAAAAAAAATAAATATTTTTAGATTCAGTATCGCTCCAGCAACCCGTTGAACTAGGATTTCTGTATATGCAAAATAAAAAAATGGCGGTGAAAAACCAAAACTAAAAAAGTGGGACTATTTTCAATGGTTTTTCCCCAAAATATAGTTAAAATTAAATTTTTTAAATAATCCAACAGCGCGGACCTACCTACTTATTAAGGAGTTGACTTTATTGACGTTTTTATATATGAAATGTGCATAAAATAAATGAAAAAACATTGTAATGTATTTCAAGAGGATGTTTATTAAGCCTAACAAACCCTACATCGATGTCATTATTAATAATCTCAGAAAAATGCATTAAAACTACTTTTTTCGAAAGTTTCAAAATAGAATACTGCCTTAATGCAATAATCAGTTTAATTTAATGTTTTTTAATTTAATTTTATTTCGATGATTAGTTAGAAAATAAAAATAATTTTTTAGAAAAGGCTTCTTTTTTAATTTCGACGAATTTTTCCTATCCTATAAAGACCTGTAGAATAAATGTGATATCAGATTCGACCGTAGCCGAGTAGCGCGCGCCGCTGGCTATACTTTTACCCCATAAATTATTCAAATGCACGGAGAAACACCAATTTATTTTATTTGTTAAAATACGTTTTTTTCATATATTTATCTCAGAAAAATATTTGGCAGCATATTGAATATTCAATAAATTGATATATACGAATAAGCTTTTTACAAAGTACAAATAACAATTCTATACAACGGACATTATATTTTCAGCAGTTTCTTTTTAAATCTAGAAAATAATTTACTTTCTTTCGTTATAAGGCATTTATAAAAATTAATTATGTAAAAAAAAATATGTAGTGTTATAAAATGCTTTATATTATAAAGAGTAGGATTGATAGAATCAATAAATATTGATAAAGTTGTATAATAAAAACGTGTATTTGTGAAAGATATCTTTAAAAACAGTTGTAATGAATTTAAATTGTTTTCTGATTTTTTCATAACAACTTTAATACATTTTTTGTTAACATTATTGAAAATTCATGTTACCAATAATTTGCATTTAAAAAAAAAGAGTTTAATTGCATATTTTAATCGGTATCTCTCGTTTAAATGAATTTTTTTTAGTGCAAGACTTATTTATTACTTATTTTCAAAGGGAAGAAAAAAGATTGCGATCTTTAAAAACAATTGTAACGAATTCATTTTTTCTTCTTCAAATTTTTGTATAACAACTTTAATTCATTATTTTTGTGATATCAGTTAAAAATTCATGCTACCAATAGTTCGCGTGTCAAAAAAAAGTTTAGTTGCATATTTTCAATAATATTTTCAAATTAAGCGATAAAGATTGCGGTCGTTAAAACAATTGTAATGAATTTAAACTGTTTTCAAATTTTTTGATTGCAACTTTAATACATTATTTTATTCATATTATTGAAAATTCATGCTACCAATAATTTTCGGTAAAAATACCGTTTAATTGCATACTTTACTAATTATTTTTCGTTTGAATTAAAAGTATTTCTAGCATAACATTTATTTGTTAATTATTTTGAAAGTGAACAAAAAAGATTGCAATATTCAAAAATAATCGTAACGAATTAGACATTTTTTCAAATTTGTGTGATAAAACTTTTCATAAATTATTTTATTGATATTATTGAAAACTCGTGTCACCAATCATTTGCGTTAAAAAATTTTTTATTGCACATTTTTACTCATTTTCTCGCTGAAATTAAAAAATTTTCTCATAGTGCTACATTTTTTGTAAATTATTTTCATATTAATTGAAAAGGGTGAAAAATAATTCAGATATAAATATGTACAATTCCAATAACAGATCCATTCTTTCCAAGTATCAGATGCTCCGCAAGAATATCCTCACAACCAAAATGCAATCTTCAATAAAAATTACTTTTAACTAAATAAGTGAGTTTTCAACCAAGAACAATATTTTTTTACCAAAAAAGACGATTTTTCAACAAAATACATGCATTTTTAACTAAAAACGTTAAATTTTCAATCAAAAATGGAATATTTTTATTTAAGAAAATTTTCGTATTTTCAACTAAAAATAAGGTAAATTTTATATTTTAAACCAAAGGTGAAATAATACATTTCTTTAGTAAAAAAAAATAATTTTCAACCGATAATGACGATTTTTCAACGAAATCGTTTAATTTCAAACTGAAAAATATAGATAAAAGAAATTTCTACCAAATCTTCAAGAAAAAAAGATGAATTTAAACTAAAATTTGTTATTTTGTCTACAAAAAAATGGATTCATAACAAATTGGTTGAAATTCTAAATAAAAAGATCAACTTTTTACGAAAAAAGACAATACTCTAACAAAATGTATGAATTTTTAACCTGAAAGATAAAATTTCTACAAAAAAAAAAAAAGATTTTGAATGAAAATTATAAATGTTTACTCGAAAAACTGAATTTTTAACGAAATAGTTGAATTTCTAAATATAACAAAATGAATTTTCAAAAACCAAACAATCATTTTCTACAAAAAAAATTAACTTTTGACAAAATACATTCATTTTCAATCATATGGATAATTTTGTATCGAACAGATTAATTTTCAACCATAAACATTAATTTTCTACAAAATACGTGAATTTTTAACTTAATAGTTGGATTTTCAATTTAAAAAATATTCATTTTCTACCAAAAATAGAACATGTTAATTTTTATTTATGTAAATTATTTTCAAATATGAAACAAATAATTTCCAACAAAATAGTTCAATTTCTCACAAACAAACAAATAATTTTTACCCAAAAAATGAATTTTTCAGAAAATAGTTGAATTTTCAACTAAACAAATGAATTTTTAATGAAGAATATTAATGTTTCACAAAAAATACGCATTTTCTACTAAACACGTATATGAATTTTTAACAAAATAGTTTAATTTTTAAAATGTAAATTTTAAATCAAACATAAAATATTTAAACACTGAGTTAAAAAAATGTTTTCAAACAAAACAAGACGAATTTTTAATAAAACAAATCAATTCTCAAAGAAAGAAATACATTTTTAATAAAAATGACGTACGTTTCGCCCAATAACATGAATTTTCAACTACGGCGAGCCTTCATCTTTTACCAAAAAAAATAACCATGGACAAAATACATCAATTTTTAACCAACAAATTGAACTCTCAACTATAAAAGATCACTTTTCAACCAAATGTCAAATAATTAAATTAACATTTAAAAAAATTTCTTTTCAATCAAACAAAGGACGAGTTTTCAACCAAATATTCTAAACAAGAAGATTAATTTTCTACCAAAAACACTAAATTTAACAAAATACAAGAATAATAAAAAAAGATATATTTCGGGTTCCAATCGTACACAAAAAAACGAATTTTTTGCGGAACTTCCTTGAAGATTTTCGATTGAAAAAATTATTTTTTAATCCAAAAAACAAAATTTTAACAAAGTAGTTCAATTTTCTTAACAAGATTAATTTTCTTCTAAAAAAGACGAATTTTAGTAATAATACCTGAATTTTCAACTAACAAAACTAACTTTTAAGCACCAAATGGAAGTTTTTTCTCAATGTTTCTATTTTCATATACTTCATGAAGTTTTGAAATGTTTATATATTAAGTTATCTTCTTTATCATTTTATTCTTCAAAATTGTAAATTTATTGAACAATTTGGTTTGAAAATCGCGCGCTTATCATCACTTCTTGTCCCGGTTTAATCTTAGCCAATCAAAACAGTGGGAAGTTGTGGCAAAACTCTACCTAGAGGACCTCTAATTTCAGAGTGTCAAGGGGCTGATTCAAATAAATATACTATTTACAAAAAACTTAATCATAACCTACACCGTCTTAACCCTTAAAGGTCATACTGGGTGTAAAGCACCCAGCGACTTATTTGCGCTTTAACAAAACGTACCAAATTCAAGAAAATGGAACATATGGCGCCAGATTAACAAATTACATGAAAACGTATTTTTTTATGTCATTTTCAGGTAATTTTTATTTTTATAATTTTTTATACGCAGTTTAAAATCAAGAAAATCGTTTAATCATGCAAAGTACAGTGTTAAATTTTTCATTGAATTAAAGCTTTTATTTTTTAGAATAAATACCATCTTTGGAACGAAAGCTATAAGACTAATTTTATTTTTGAAGCGCCGTATCTCGGAAATATTTAAGTAAAATTTCAAGTAAAAATATCAAAAACTTAAAAAGTTATGAATTTTAGAGTGGAAGAAGTCATTTTAAAATTTTTTTCCAAAAAGGATTTTTTTTAACTACTTTAAATTTCAAATTCTGTTATGAAACCTTTTTCTCCTTGAACTAGATAGATTAAATATCATTAATTTTCTTATAAAAAAAAAAAACTATCCAATACCTTCGGCACAGCACACGTTTGAATACTCTTGGGTGCCTAACACCCAGTATGTTCTTTGTGTAATTTTACGGAAGTGTGCTCTTTAAGGGTTAAAGTTCAATTCGCCCCCTTCAAAATGCCGTTCAAAATTTCGAAATTATTTAATTCAAAAAGAAATTACATGATTTTTTCCCGAAAATCGAGAGAAAAAAGGCTCCGCCGCTTCTGACATTGGTGAAAATTCACAACAGAAATTGTTTACAGTATACTTCATTGAAGTGATGAATTTTTATGAAAAATATGAATACCTCTTTAGACAGCTCCAAAGCTTGAAGTACATTGTTACACCCGTTGAAGATGACAGTTTTGAATTGACTAATAATACCCCATTGTTTTCCAACAATCGGATATTTATTTGCCAATTCTGAATTACCAACTTCAAACTTTAAACTATAGTTAATGTGTTGAGCTATTTTAAACAATTGTGTGGCTAGCAGAAAGTCTTTACTGTCAACTGCTGACCATATATGTTCTGGAATGTCCATTAAAATTTTTATCTGCATTACTACCGAATCGGATATATGCTGTGATTCTCTGAAAATGACTTCTTTATTAAAGAATCCGAATAGAGTGAGATTTTTTATTTTATTTTGTAAAATATAGTTTCTGGAGTCATAAAATTACCTTGTGAGCATTTGTTTGTCAGGTTCCATCTTAAAACCGATTAGGTATTTCTGTTGCAAGAACTGAAAAGTTTCTTGTATACCGGCAATTCTTGACACAACACATTCTGAAGTTTCCTTCATCTCGGCAATTGTGTCAGCAGCTTGAATTAAATCACGATACCTTTCGCTGGAAAAGGATTGTCAATTTAAACTTCTACAGATGTTATCAATAATTTCAGGGTTATTAAAATTTATACTGATACTCGAAAAATAATGGGTTCAGGAGAAGGAGTATGGTTTATTAAGACCATGTGATGATTGGGTCACGTGTTCAGATTCTTACCTTACCGACGCTTTTTTTTATTTCCCAATTTATTTTCACACAAAGCGCCAGATCCAGTTGAACATTTAGGATAATAAATGAAAAGCGCTAAGAAATGTTGGTTTGGTCTTAAATTTTTAGAATTATTAAAAAAGTTTTTTTATAAATAATTTTTTTATACTTTTTTCATAATTATTAGGATTCATGACCAGACCCACCTTCCTTAATGCTTCTTATTTATTATCCCAAATTTTTAACTTGACGTGGCGCTTCGTATGAAAATAAGTTGGGACATAAAAAAAGTGTCGGTATGGTAGGAATCTAGTCATGTGACCCACTTGTCACATGGCCTTAAGGGCATGTGGTCAATCGGGTGCAGTTCACCCGGCTTTTTTTCACAAAAATGAAAATTTTCAAAAACTGAATTCGGAAATTCTATAAAATATCATAACGGACGTCCCCTGACCCTTTTTTGAGGGATAATAACAAAAAAAATTATTGTGCTACCTAAAAATGTTATACTTGTGCATTATTTTGAGGTTGGGTCGTTTTTCAGCTCTGTCATTCCGATAATTTCGAAATTACTTATGAAATAAACTTTTTTGATTGCCTGCAAACAAGGTCAGTTCCAGGATATTGGTTACTATGTTTAATTGTAAATCCCAAGTTTATGGCCAAAAATATTGTATAGTTTGGAAATAACGCACGGGAGAATTGTAACACACATAACCTCGAAATATAGGCACACGTATTTAGCCAAATCTAAATTTTTTTGGAATTAACCCACAGAAAAAGTGTGCAGGGACGTCCGTTAGCATGTTCGCTATCATTTCCCAAATTTGCAAGAGAAAATATTTATTATTCTAAAAAAAAAGTCGGAGGAACTTAAAGCTGGTAAAATCGATAGTTTTCTAATTATCACATGCCCTTAAAGCAAAATATTTTATCAAGGAAATTACAAAATATTCCAGAATACCATATAAAATTCAGGAACATATTCAGAAATTTCGATAAAATTCGAAGCCACTCTCAAGGGTTCCAAAATACTTTAGGAGAATCCATATTGATATAGGAGGTTGATTCTAAAATTTTCCGATACAGTCCAAAAAATTCTTAAACATTTCAGAATACTCCAGAAAAGTATATTTTTTCAATTGTCTGAAAATTTTCTAAATATATAGGGTTCAATAAAAGCCTAAATTATTCTTCGAAAATTCTATAATATTCCACCCAAAAAAATGTTGAGAGTCTAGGGTCCCAGTTGCCTAAAGGACGTCAGTGTCAGTTAGTTTAGGCGCGTCTAGCAATGAGAAAAAATCGTCTGTATGCCCTGAAAGACCCACCTGGACCACGGAGAAGAGTTTTGGTCAATTTGGAAATCTCATTTTATCGTGTTTTTTCGTTATTTTGTGTATATTTATGTGAAAAAATACGAAAATTGTATTATTAGATCCATATTTTGTATTATATCATTTTGAAACAAAAAAGTTCATTTCGTTAGTAATTTTGCTTACCTGAACCTACCTAAAAATTCGTCAATTTGCAGTCACTAAAATAATTATACTTATTTTAGCACCGAACATAAAGTTATTTTTTCTAAAGCTCTGATTGCTATAAACGCGTGAAGTATTTTTTTATAAAATTCTTTTTTGAATAAAATATGATTTTTTTAGTAATTTTCCATTTTTCAGAACATTTGCTTAAATAATTGTTTAAAAAATATTAAGTTGCCAATAACAAAATAATTTCTGGAAATCCATTGTATAGACTCCGAAGAATAACTGAGAATTTTTCCAGATTTTAATAATAAAAATAAGGTCGACAAAAACCAAATGTACTTAAAAGTCCCACCTGGATCCCCACGTCAGTGAGTATCATAGAATATTCTATAATATTTTATTTCAGAATATTCTAGAATATTTAAAAATATTCTATGAAGTTGGAGAATATTTTAGAACAATTACATAATATTCTTCGAAGGTCAAACATCATTTTAAAATTTACAGAGAAGAGGAGAAATAGGACAAAATTCTAGAAATTTATAAAATTGTTTAAATTTATATAAATTAATTTACATTATTTAAATTAATTTATAAAACTACAAAATTACAGCTTATTGCATGAATTTGCTAACATTTTATTAAAAAAAAAGAATATTAGATCTAATGACAAACCATTCGAAAATTTCAGAAGATTCAAGATTCTTCAGAAGGTTAAATGTTCAACCAAAGAAATTAATGCCCAACCAAAAAGATAAATTTTTTATAAAAAAGATTAATTCTGAACAAAATAGTTAAAATTTAACCGAAGAAATGAATTTTTAACTAAAATGAGGAATCTTCAACCAAGAAAAGGAATTTCCAACGAAGAAGATTAATTATTCAATCAAAGAAGACGAATTTTCAACAAATTAAATTACTTTTCAACTCAAAATATAAATTTTCAATCTGAAATATAATAATTAAGTTTACAGTTAAAAGAATGCATTTTAAACCATCACAAATTATCAAACAAAACGGTCAAAGTTTCAACAACAAAACTGTTACCCAAAAAGTTGAATTTTTCACCAACAATATTCATATTCTACCACAAAAGACGAATTTTCAACAAAATGCATGAACTTTCAAGCAAATAGTTACATTTTTAACTAAAGATGCATTTTTAACCAAACACAAAGTAGTTAGATTTTCAGAAAAAAAATAATGTTCGAAAAAAAGAAATTTCAGGAAAATAGTTAAAATTTTTTGCCAAACAGTTGAATTTTCGACCAAAAAGATGAATTTTCTACCATGAAGATTAATTTTTCACCAAAAAGACGAAATTTTAACAAAACGTGCAATTTTCCAACAAAATAGTTGAATTTCAAACAAAATATGATAAAAATATTAAACTTCAACAAAATACATGAATTTTTAACTAAAAAATATTAGTATTCAACCAAAAATGGAATAGTACAATTTTTATTGAAAAAATGAATTTTCAAACAATTAAGAACGAATTTTTCTACAAAATAGTTAAATTTTCATTGACAAATTGTTAGCAAAGTAATTCAACTTTTTATTATTATTATTATTATTATTATTATTACACCATTAAGCCATTTCCCTTTCGAGGTAGGTGTGACTCACTCGGCAGGGGAAAGGAGTAGTGTGTGGAAGGGATAGAGATTTTTCAGATTGATCCAGAATTCTCGTGCTATTTAAGTAAATAACACGTTCGTTCCGCAACACTGCTCCGACCCAGGTTGCTGATCAATCTCTCTAGCAATCACCCCAAGCGAAGAGCCTCACGAAGTCGTTATGTAAGGTTCCCCACTTGAGTCCATTAATAGCCAAGGTCTTTGTTTCAGGCGTCATTCACTCTACTGATACTCTTTTTATTAACTATTTGCAGCCATACTTTCCTGTCCTGGCATACTTCTCTAGCTTCTTTTATGTCCATGCATTTTTTCATGCAGGCTCTCGTGTTTCT
>NC_046658.1:81609213-81611232 GCF_010883055.1 Belonocnema kinseyi | reverse complement strand
CTTCCTACCTTCATTTATTCGTCTATCTAATTCCTCATCTATCTTTCCGTCCCTAGTAAATAAGCTACCGAGGTATACGAACTTATCAACTTGTTCAATTTTTTCATCATTTAATAAAATATTGCATAGCGTTTCCTCACTCTTTCCTTCGAACACCATAGTTTACTTCTATCTACCTTGTCAAAAGCTTTTTTAAATGAATGTTTTTACTGAAAATTTAGCTTTTGCATTTTTGTTGAAAATTGAATTATTTATTTGAAAATTCATCTTTATTAAAAATCAACTATTTTGTTGAAAATTCTTTTTGTTCTTTTTGGTTAAAATATCAACTGCTTTTGGTTGAAGTTCAATCTTTTTTGTTTAAAAAATATACTTTTTGGTAAAAAATTAAACGGTTTTGTTAAAAATTCATCTATTTCGACAGCAAATTCTACCTTTTACATTGCAACTTTTTCGTTGTTGAAAATACAACTGTCTTCTAAAAATTGCATTTATTTTCTTATAAATAGAACGGTTTTTAGTTGAAGTATAATCTCTTTTCCTTGAAAATTCGACCATTTGGTTGAAAATTCCAGTTGGTTAAAACTTCAACTATTTTATTGAAAATTTAATTACTTGTAGAAAATTGACAAATTTTCCTTGAGTCATTTTTTTGGCTGAACTAAATTTTTAATTTAAAAAGTGTAAATGAAATTGTATTGTTTCATTCCGTATATAAAAGATTCTGTATTAAAAATGTTAAAAGATTAAAGAGCTGGATTTAAATCTTAACGGTCAGGGAAAATAGAAAATTTTTAGGAAATAATCAGGCAAATAGTAAAAGAATTTTTTTTTTCGGCTACACAGTTTATTTCATAGAATTTTTATAGAAAATTATACTTCAACCGTTATCTTAGAATCAACAATGAATCCAAGTATCACGAAAAACAAAAAATTTCCTTAAATGCCACTATAACAAAAGAGGTTAAAATAAGGTTCAAAATCATCTATATGATTCAAATTTTTCTGTACAGTTATAAAATCAAAACTCTCAAGTCAAAAAAAGATTCAGAAAAATACAAATAATTTTCCGAACTAAAGGCAAGTCAAGAACTGTGTTGATTGGCCTGATTCTAAAGTATCTGTATAATTATTAATTCATGTTTATTCACTGTTTTTGTCGCAATTGATATTTTAGTAGTTAGTCCCCTTTTAATTGACAAAAGTCTTCAAATATTAATGACATACGAACTTAATTCAAAAAATCAACATTACCCAACTAGTGTCCTTAATTCAATTTTCTTCCTTTCGCTCTCCTGCTGTATCTGTTTTTGAATCTGCTCGATCTCCTTGATTGTGTGAGCCTCGAAAAGTTTCTTGATATCGAGCCCTAAAAAATTGCTGGTAGTCATTTTCTTCTTTAATTATAGCCACTGTTTTTTTGACAGATTGTGACATGTCAACTATTTCGTGTACATTGTAGGCGAAATTTTAGGTTAGATTTCCATTCCTCAATTTTCTGCACTCCAACAAAAATTGGTTCTCCAGTACGTTCAAAGATGGCGGCACATTTCCGTTTTCTTTACATCACAAATCTGCTTTTACCATTGAAGAGTAGTATTTTGTAACTATATATGCTATATGTATTCAATTCAATTTCTAAAACTTGACATCTGTTGAATTTCAGTAATATTTAAAAAGAAAGGAAAACATCGAATCACCTAAAAAAATTGGAAGTTCTGAAGAGTATTTACATTAATTCAAATATTTGTACTATATTGTTTAAATCGAAATTTTAAACAGAAAAAATTTGTATAATTTACAAACTTATTAAATGAAGACAAAATTGTATTATTTTGTTCAAGTTTTAAAAATATTGGTGAAAACAAAAAAGTCAATCTTTTTTATTGAAAATTCAACTGTTTTCTTGAAAAATCGTCTATTTGGAGGCTGAAAATATTCATAAATTTGGCGCGAATAAATCTTATAATGCGGGTGGGAGGTGGGTCATAATTTGTCACTCTTGTGTGTGTGTGGGGG
>NC_046658.1:81594494-81609203 GCF_010883055.1 Belonocnema kinseyi | reverse complement strand
GGGGGTCTAAACATCACGTGAAAAATGATTAAATCGAATGAAATTACTTAATGGTTTTATTTTTTGTCAGTTTATTATATCGAGTACGAAAAAAATTTTTAATTTTTGTTTCCTAAACAAAATTTTTAATTTCAATATTATTGATAATAATATTAGACAAGTGTTCGTAACATGAAGTTGGTTCGCAGATGCTTTTGTTGCTTACGCTAGTTCGTTTTGTTACTTAAAATTTAAAAACACTTTGGGATCAGTTTTAAATTTTCGAAATTGTACAACAAAATGAAATTAATAATTGGTAACTAACATATTTTTGAAATTAAAAAGAAGCTTTTAACCTTTTTGACTACTGATGTTACTTTCAGTGGTTTTTGTAAAAATAATAAAATTTCTTAAATCTGTTACAATCACAATTGTTCAATTTCCAACATGTAGAGTCATTAACCTTTTAAGTTTATTATATTATACGAAAATCAAAATTGTTTTAATTATTATATATATTTCAAATGTGTAAATTAAACAATGCTATATCTTAATTAATAAGCTTTCAGATTCAAACTTTAAAAATTTTGAAAACAAAACAATTTTATATCGAAATATAAAAAATGGTTCAATTCATTTTCAAATCTTTAAAAACTGTATCGTTTAATAATTATTTTATTTTATAGTATAAAAAATCATTAAAATCAGTGCTTAGTTAAATAATTGATTTTAACATGTAATGTCGACAATTTTATAGTTTTAAATTTACATTAACACAATATTATAAGCTTTCAATATTTTACACTAAAAGCCTGAATAAATAAGTTTTCTTACTTTATTTTTTTAATACAAAATTAACCTCGAAAACACGAAAATCTTGGCAATAACTTTCAAATTTAATTCGTTAAAAATTGTATAATACAAAATTGAAAGTGCGCTTTTGTTCTTGAATAAGAATTTGAAATTAAACAATTTTAAGATTAATGGTGGATAATTTTCAAATTTAAACTATTGGAACATGGTCCAGTTCTTCAAAAATTTTAATTTAAATTTGGAATCCAAAATTCCAAGGCGCTTTCTAATACTTATTTGAAAGTTGAACTGTCTTAGTGGAAAACTGATTTTTTTCATTGAAGGTTCATCATTTTGGTGGAATATTGATCTCTTTAGTTAAAAATTTAACTATTTTGTTGAAAATTAATTTTTAAACTGAAAATTTAACTTTTTCATTTTTTGTTAAAAATTCATCTTTTAAAGTATAACATTTTATTATTTATTTGGTTTAAAATGTATACATTCTGTTTGAAAATTCATTTTTTTTCTAGTTGAAACTTAATTTTTTTAAACTGAAAATTGAAATTTCATCTTTTTATTGAAAATTAATTCTTTTTTAATTATCCGCGGACAAATTTTCTACAAAATTCAACTATTGAAAATGCAACAGTAGAATTAAAGAAAAATTTCTATAGCATTTTTCAGTGGAATTTTTAACAAACAAATTTTCTACAAAATTCAACTGTGTATTTTTAAACTATACTACCGTATTTAAAATAAAAAATGTCCAATTTTAAAAATAAAGTCAACCATTTCTAAATTCTGAAGGCTTAGAATTGAACTTTTTTTATTTGAATTACTGAAAAATGATACAATGTCACCTGCATAGCGTTTAAAATTAAAAATTTACATCCTTCATATCTGAAACATTCAGAATGAAAAAAAACTGAAAAAATTGGAAAAAGCGTTGATAAATGAATGTTTTAAAATTAGCTTTTTAGTTTACCAAGCCCCTTTTCAAATTAATCAGGCAAAAAAATTGTTGTGAAAATAAACCTATCCAAGAACTAAGGTTGAAAATTCCTCTTTTTAATTGGTTGGAAATTTATCTTTTTCAGTTCAAAATCTGTTTTTTGTTGTTTTTTTTTTCATTTTTGTACAAATTAAATTTCCAAGAAAAAATATGACTTTTTCATTTGTTGTCCAAAATCATTCTTTTTTAGTTTAAAATGTCTACAATTCAACTGTTTAGTAGAAAATTAATATTTTATCGAAGATTCGTCATTATAGTACAAAATTCATTTTATATGGTTGAAAATTTACCTATTTTGTTGAAGAATAATTTTTAACTGTAAATATAATTATTCCATATTGGGTTTTAAATTGATCTTTTTTAGTCAAAAATTCATGTATTTTGTTGAAAGTTCAACTGGCTTCTAAAAACATAAATTGATTTATTGGAAAGGCAATTATTTTTGGTTGAAATTGAATCATTTTTGTATGAAATTTCACCATTTAGTGAAAAATGTATGTTTTTGTAGGTTGAAAATTCGATTATTTTAGTTAAAAATGCAAACTATTTTCTTTGGAAGTGAATTTCATTATTTCGCTGATTGTAAATTCATCTTTTAGATGGTAGAAAAGTCGTCTTTTTTGTTAGAAAACAAATTTTTAATTAAAAAAAAATGTAATCTGAAATTTCATTGTTTTATTCCATTCACAAAAAATCCTGATATAAAAATGCTGCAAATTAAAATGCTTGTCTTTCAATATAATTGGTTAGGGAACGTGAAAATTAGAAAAAATCAGGGAATTTTGAAATTGAAGTTTCTTGGCCACCCTGATATATATATAGTATTTACAAAGAATTAAATATACCCAAAATTACTGTATTTTAAATAAATTAAATAAATTAGAGTAATGAATAAATAAGAAATGTAGAATAAATAATAATATAATGAATAAACGAATATAGATGTCTTAATTGTGTATGCTTATTGTTTATATAAAAAATGCTGTGCAATCTGTACACATAATACTTGCAAATAAAAAAATTATCTGTAAATGAAGCATTACTGAAAACAAACCTGAACGTGACAATTAGTTTCATGTCTGAGATACAGGGGGCGTAAGTTCTAACCAGTTTGTTCGTCGTCGAGCCAAAATGGCGGCCGCGTTAACTGTCGAACAAGAACAAGTAAGTAATAATTATTAATTTTTCATTGTCTGTTTTTCACAACAATACACGACCACCATAACATTCAGCAGTATCTTATTTTTCAAAAAACTTTTTCTGAGCTCTTTACACGCCCTCCGCACAATCTCTACCTTCTATAAAAACATACGTCTCATTTTTCCGCTTTTCCATCAAAACTTTTCGGCTCTATAATTGACAATTAATTTATGGTCCAGCGAAGAATATATTCCCTGTCAGAGATGTAGAAATCTTTCGGGATTATTTTAATGAATTTTTTACAATTATGCAATGCTGGACAAACTCAAAAAATAAATTGTAAACTATTACTAATCGATGTCATCCGGTCGCGTCTGCACTTTTCATAAAAATACAATAATTTTCATATAAAAGCCACAAACTTGAAAGACAGGCAATTGTTTATGTATAAGAGTAATTTACTGTATAGTTTTATCTATCAGAAATTGTTATTTAACAATATTATTTTAGTAAAATTAAATACATGCAGATCATTATCTGTCTCCTTATCGTAATGTTGTATTTTTTTTTAATACGTCAAGTGTCATATATTTGTAAAGTGTTGTGATGATTAAAAAAAATATATATATAAATATATATATCTGAC
The DNA here is from genome assembly GCF_010883055.1 of Belonocnema kinseyi. Taxonomy (NCBI): domain Eukaryota; kingdom Metazoa; phylum Arthropoda; class Insecta; order Hymenoptera; family Cynipidae; genus Belonocnema; species Belonocnema kinseyi. The sequence goes on along the minus strand of NC_046658.1, from coordinate 81,605,631 downwards.
ATCTGAAGAGATTTTTTTGTCATGTGGGACGCTGTAGAGTATAGAGTAAAAGTATAATACCGGTTCACGATAAAGATTTTTGCGAGCAGTTTGTTTTTTGTTGCACGGCGGTCCTCGAATAATGCACCTGCGACATGCGTTAGAAAAAAAACGTGGCATTCTCTTTTAAATTTCGGAGGATGATTGATTAACATCTACATTTTTGTGGCGTAAATGTCTTCTTGACTTCGTCCCTGACAGCATCCTAGAGTAGACCGCACACTCTCGCTTCAAAGTACCAAGGGTGGGGTACCGGAAGCAAAGCCGACTCAAGCACTTTGGAACCCCGTGTCAGCAAAAAATTGAAACTATTGTTCTTTTGAGATCGAAATGACATCTACTTTCATATGAACCATTTCATCAACTAAAAAGATTTTTCAGTCAATGGGAAAACAAAGTTATAAAAAATGCTCAAATTTCAAACCAAAAAGACGAAAATTTCCAGTTAAAATATTTATTAAAAAAAAAACTAGTATTAAATAAATTAGTTCAATTTGCACGTCAAGAGATCAATTAAAAAAAAAAGTATAAATATTTATCCAAGAAAATTAAGTTGAAAAAAAGGAAAAATTCTCAACAAGATATATAAATGTTTACGAAATGTCTCATCGTACCGAAATTCGGGATGACTAGTCAAATATTTTCGATAAGCTCGCCTAGTCATCCCGAATTCTCAGGACGACTAGTTCATCTCATTTTCCACTCCACCCCCCCCCCCCTCCCATTTTTCGGGACAACTAGATACGACCTAAACATTTATAATTTTGTTTGTAAATTTATCCTTCTGGTTGCAAATGAAAGTACCTTGTTGAAAATTAGTTTTTTTCGGGCTTACAATTTAACTGTTTCATAACAAATTCGTCTTTACATCTTGAAAATATTTAAATTTTGCTTAAAAATTAATCTCTTTGGTTGCACATTTAACTATTTTGTTGTAAATTAATTTTTTTTGATAAAAAAATTATTTTTTGACTAGAAATTTTTCTATTTGATTGAAAATTAAAGTGTTTGGTTAAAAATTAATTTTTTTAAATATTTTTTAGTTAAATAATTTAATCGTTTGGTTAAAAATATGTTATCATCTTTTTCATTGAAAATTAAACTATTTGGTTAAAAATGTAAATATGTTTTTCGGTCAAAATTGATTTTTTGGTAGAAAATTTACCTGCGTGATTAAAAATTCAACTATTTGGTGATCTGATTGCAAATTAAACTACTTTATTGGAAAATCCTTTTTTTGTTGTAAATTCAATTGTTTGATTTAAAATAAATTTTTTCGTTAAAAATGTATATTTTGAGGTGTAAAATATTTGGCTGAAAATTCCACTTGTTTGTAGAAATTTTTTTTTTTAATTGAAAATTTTTTAATTCATTTGAAAATGTATATAATTTTTCAAAAAATTCGTATTTTATTGATAGAAAATGAATATTTTTAGTTGAAAATACAACTATTTGTTTAAAAATGCACATATGTTTGTTGTTGTTAAGCAGTTGTTTTTTTTCAGTTATTTGGTTAAAAATGTATGTCTTGTTGAAATTTTTTTTATTAAATTTTCTTGGTTTCAGGACGATGAGACACTTCGAAATATTTAACCAAGAAAATTAAGTTTTTTTTACAGAAAAATTCTCAACAAAGTACATATGTACATTCTTAACCAAATAATGAAATTTTCAAACAATAGGATTAATTTTCTACAAAAAAAAAGAATTTTCATCGAAGTACATAAATTTTCTACCAAATACTTGAATTATTTAACTAACAAACATCAATTTTTATCATAAAATTTAACAGTTAAATTTGCATTTAAAAAAATTATTCTTCAATAAAAAAAATTGCTACAATAAATTGAAATGTTCTACCAACTACATATTTGAATTTTGTATCAAGAAGATTAAATTTCTACAAAACTTTTATATTTTAAATTACAAAATATGAATTTTTTAACGGAAAATTTCATTGTTAACCGAAACGTTGAATTTTCAAACAAACAGTTAATTTTTTAGTTAAAACAATAATTTTGAACATAATAATTTTTATACATATTTAACGATGAAAATGAAGTTTTTTATAACCAAACAATTCAATTTTCAACCAAGAAGATTTATTTCTTGCAAAAAAAAACAACGAATTTTTACTAAATTGCATCAATTGTTTACCAAGCGGTTGAATTATTTAACTTCAATTGATCAATTTTCAACCTGAATTGAAATAGTTAGATTTTCATTTAAAAAAATATTTCAATAAAAAAAAGAAATTGTCTATAAAACATTTTTCAATCAAATAGTTAAATTTCCAGTTAGAGAGTTCATTTTTAACCCAAAAAGAAAATTAATTTTCCACAAAGTAATTTTATATTCATTATGCAGCCAAAGAGATACAATTTTAAACAAAATGATAAATATTCAACGAAAAAATTAATTTAATTTATTTTCTACCTAAAAAATACAAATTCTCAACAAATTACATCAATTTTTAACCAAGTGGTTTAATTATTTAACTGATGAAGTTCAATTTTTAATCCTAAATAGATTAGTTAAATTGCCATTTTAAATTGTTTAATAAATTATATTTACCTAATGAAGATATATTTTTAACCAAACAAAAAATTAATTTTTTATAAAGTATTTAGATTTGCAACCAAAGAGATTAATTTTTAATTAAAATTATAAATATTTATCCAAGCAATTTAAAAAAAGGATTTTTATGACAAATTCTGAACAAAATATATAAATTTGTGGATGTAGTTCCGAATAGTCCTTACCTTACCTCCGATTTTTTGAAACTCCGTATATTTATGTATTTTAACGCGCTGGTTACAAAAATCATAGTAAGAATTGGCGGAAAGTTGATTTTCTGGGTGGAAATGAAAGGGCCCCCATAAAACTCATGGTTTTTCACGTTATCTCAAGAATGATCGAATATTAATTATTCGAAAGATTATCGAAAGATCATCGAATTTCATTCGACATGTGTCATGGCTTTTTTTTAAGTGGAACCCGGTTTTCTAGAACGTATTCATTTTTGGAAATTGCGGCTACCATCACTGATTCACTAGTATCAGTCAAACAGCACGTCTCTTACTCAGAGGCGCTGCCCTGGTGGTAGCATGTGTGCTTGCGACTCCGCTGCTGTGGGATTTGAATCTTTCGGCTAGAAATTGTACATAATAATTTTACATAATAAACAAATTCAAATTATTAGTATTATCCATTTTAATTAATTATTAATAAATTAATAATTAATCATTACTAATAATTATTCATTTATTTTTTATTATAAAAATATATTATAAATTGTTAATATACAAATATATATATTTAAATTGGAAACGAGTCAAGCGGCCCTCACTGTTTACCTTTCTGTCCTCCCGAAATCAGTCCAAGGCCAGTTGAAGGCAACCCCCGACACTTGACTGAAAGTTAGAGTCTTGTGTAATTATTAAAAAAAGTATCAATTAATAATTATTAATGAATCCATTTTTTCTTTCTTTTTTCAAATTCTTACCGTTGTTGCTCTTGGTAACACGTGGGCGTTTTTAAAGCGACAAAATCAATTAAAGTGACGCAAATTCTGCTATCTAATGGACAAACATAAAAAAAAATTCTAGCTAAAAGATTCGAACGCCACAGATGTGGAGTTGCAACACCATATGCTAGCACCAGGCCAGCGCCGCTGGGTGAGGAGCATGCCGTGTGACTGATACTAGTTAATCAGTGAAGATAGCAGAAATTTTCAAAAATTAATATTTCAAAACTGGACTCCACTCACAAAAAAGCCGCCACAAGTGTCAAATGAAATTCGATAATCTTTCGAATGATGCTTAAGCGACTTCAATTTGAATTTCGAACCTTAGGCCTTCCCCTTGATAGTCAAACTGCGTATTTTATGTTTGATCCATTTTTTTGTACGAGTACAAGTTTTCGAGATATTTGATGATAAGGATGAAAATGTAATACCTAGCCCCTGCCAAAAACGGATGTATTTTTCTGACCTCAAAAATAATGTTGGACGAACCCCTTCCCCTTTCCAGCTTCTGGGGGAGGTGGGCGGAAAGGCGGCCCTTTCTCGGAACACAGAAATACTGTTGGTCAACTCCCTTTCGCTTTTCGACTTTATGGGATTTTTATGGTTTTTATCAGAAAACTCAAATTTGCGCCAATTTTCGCTGCTATTTTCGTAATCAGCGCGTTAAAATACATGAGTATACGGAGTTTAAAAAAATCGGAGGGAAGGGCTAGACGAAACTTTATCTAATTTTGTAATCAAACACAATGAAACCCTTTAATAGCCCTTCCGTGAATCGACACCGCGTCGCAGGTTGGTGTAACAGAAGCTGCGCGGGGTCTGCGGTTGTCACTCAGGCGAGCACTCGGGTGTGAACAAACAGAAGCGGAGCGGGCTATAATGAGTTAGTTCCCACTCACCGCTAGCCTCAAAATCGGCGGTACAGAAGAGTTTCACTGTAGTTGAATTTCCAATCAAGTAAATGTTAATTTGAAAAAAATAATTTACAGTAAATAAAACGTATTTTCGACAAAAAGTTTAACTTACTACCACAAAGAAACTTTTCAGTGCTATTGGCATTGCCGCCCTGATATGCCTTCAAAGGTTCTTCCTGCCATCCGAAAAATCCGGGGATTTGACAGCGAAATTTTGCTGAACACTCTGTCACTGTGAACCGTAAAATAGTTATTATTTTCATTTTCGTTGAGTTATACATTTTGTCACATGGCGATAGTATGTCAATATGCATACATAAAAGTCCTTTGTAAAATATATTTATGTCAATATGTTCAAGGGTATGAGCGAAAATCTCGAACAAATTGGATATACAGCGTTCCTCGTAAAGATAGTAAATGGGCATGGGGAGGCTTTGTCGATTCCAAACACGAAAATCACTTTACGACTATGACGTCATAAATTTAATTGATTCATTTCGGAAGTATGCCTCAAAGTTGTCTCTTTATTCTCGCCGGATTTGGTTCGGGATTCAAACGAACGAACTAGTTTGATATAAAATCGAACAATTTACGACAATGAAATCCAGTTTTTCATAGTGCGTTCTTTCAACCAAAAAAATAAAAGAAAAAACATTCTAATTCACGTTTCTGCATCGTGAATCTGAATTCTTTAAAATATGAAATAATTGATACCATTTAATTTATTTTAAGGCTATAGGATGTTCTTTATTTAGAAAAATGAAAAGGTTGTGAAGACATTTTGGAATATGATTCAAAATATAAGAGCACGTCTGGCTTATTAGTTTTTAATTTGGAATGTGACTGAGAACAGGAATGTGGTGTCGTGGCTAAAATCAGATTATTAGAATTGCATTATTTAAACTATTTAGAAACTCAAGTAAATCAGACAGACGTATCCTTATATATTTTAAACAAATTTTCAAAATTCCAGCATAAAACATTAATTTTTCAAATTATAAACCCTTCGAATGTATGTAAGGGCATATTATATGTGACAGACTTTCGAATATTTTGAAACGTGAATATTTTAAATTGAGGTTGGCCGCAGGTCAGGAAAAATCTGGAAAAAGTCGGGGGATTTTTTTGGCTAGGAAAATTTGTAAATTTTGAATATAAAATTAGCAAAAGTTATGGAATTTCTCTAAGAAGCATTTTAAGTAATTGTCAAGAATAATCAGGGCTGCCTCACAATCACTTTTAGTCACGTGTTTTTCAAATACATTTTTAGACATTTTTAAAGATAAAGTCAGATCTATGGGTATTTCTGAATTCCATTGAATTCTTTTGGCATCTTTTAGGATATTTTGAAAGATTCTAAGAAATTTTTAATAGATTTTAGGGTATTTAACAAATTTCAAGGAATTTTCAAGAGCCATAAAAAGTTTTAAAAGATTTCAAAGGATTTGAAATATTTCAGATTATTTTAGGCGATTACAAACCATTTATAATAGAATTAAATGCATTGGAAATCCCATTTAAGTCGTTACTAGAATTTAAGCCTCGGTGATTTAATGATGTAAATAGCCGTGGGGTTAAAAGAGAAGCGGTCTCAGTCAAGCGTAACAAACAGCACAAGGGTTCGCGCTCAGCGCATTAGTTTCATCAGATTGCGTCATGCGTCCAAGTAAAAAACAGAAATTATTCATGTGACCCTGCCTGTTTACGTCCGGAACGAGCTATTATAGCTCTAATTTGTTTTTATTTTGCCGTAACCGTAAGACAGAAGGAATCATTTTTCTACCATTTATTATTTGAATGTTTTTTAAAATATTTAAAAGAATTTGAAAGATCTTGGGGGAGAATTTTTTTTATTCCAATGAATTTTCAGGAACCTTTAAAAGTTGCAAGGGATTTTAAAATGTTTCAAAGGATTTGAAATATTTTAAAGAAATTACAAAAATTTTTCAGGAATTTTCAAGGATTTAAAACCATTTTTATGGTGTTTTTAATAATTTAATGGAATTGCGGAACATACAGATCGATTTTAGGATATTTTAAAAGATTTCACGGGATTTTATAATATTTTCAAGGATTTTAATAATTTTAAGAGATTTTAAAAGCTCTCAAGGTATCTTAATAAATTTTCCAGGACTTTAGGAAAACATATTCGATGATTTTAAAAAAATTTTAAAGATTTTAGGATATTTTAAGAATCCAATGAATTTTCGACTGATTTTAATCATTTGGATTCTGAAGGATTTATACAATTTTAGGGTATTTTTAAAATTTCCAAAAAAAATGTAAGGGCTTCAAAAAGTTTCAAGGCATTTAAAAGGATTTCAAAGGATTTGACATATTTTGAGAATAATTCGAGGTTCCAAGGAGTTTTTAATTGAATTTTCAATGGATTTGAAAATATATGAAAAAATTTTAACCTTCTACCGCCCACAGTGACATATATGTAACGTTTGGAAGACTTGAGTTTTTTTTAAATATGACTTTGAGACGAGCAGAATTTTTTAACGCAAGGATTTACATGAAAGTCAGGACGGTAATGAGCTAGAATTTTAGTTTTATATACACTCCGCCATTGGAATAATATGCCTAAATATCTCAAAATTCAGAAAAAAAAGAAAGTTTTAAGGGCGGTAGGGGGTTAAATAGCAGATCATTCTTTAATAGATTTAATTAATTTGAAGGAATTCCGAAGGATTTGAACAATTTTAGGGTATTTTTTAAAATTCTGACAAACTTTCAAAAGTTTTCAAATATTTCAAGGAATTTCAAAAGATTTTAAATATATTAGGTTATTTCAAAAGATTCCAAGACATTTGTAAGAGCTTTAAAAAGTTACAAATGATTTTAAAAGTTTTCAACAGGATTTAAATATAATAATTTATTAATTAATTAATATTAATAATATAATAATTTAAAAATAATCCAAGGAGTTTTTCACTGATTTCAATAATTTAAAGGAATTCTGAAGGATTTATAAGAGTTTATGGTATTTTTTTCAATTCCACAAAAATTATACGAGATTTAAAAAATTTCAAGGGATTTCAAAATATTTTTAAGGATTTGAAATATATTGGTTACTTTTAATAGATTTTATTAATTTGAAGTTATTCCGAAGAATTTGAAAAATTTTAGGGTATTGTCAAATATTGTAACGAAATTTCAAGAGTTTTAAACAGTGTCAAGGGCTTTTAAAAGATTTGAAAGGATTTTACATATATTTTAGCGAATTCTAAAATATTCCATGGATATAAGATTTGAGATCATTTCAATGTTTTTTTTTTTTTAGGAAATATATTTCAAAGAATTTCAGGGGATTTTATAATATCTTCATGTATATCAAGCAATTTATTCACAAGAAGTTTTAGATATTGTAAGCACAAAAATATTACATACTTCGAAGGTAGGGTTTCAAAGACTTTAAAAGATTTTCAACCAATTTTAGCAATTAATTTGAATGTCTTTAGAATCCCCACTGAGTTCTTATAAATTCAATTCAATGGATTTGTTTTAGTGTTTTTTTAATTCAGCTTCTACTTTTTTTAACATACCCTGAATTCTCAGAAATTTTATCAAATTCTTTTGAATTCATTAAAATTAACTCCAATTTGGCCGAAAGGACTGGAGTTTTTTTGGATTAAATATTGTTTCTATTTCATTCCAATTCTGTAGAATTTAAGTAGAATTGTTTTTAAGTCTACACTTTTTTAATTTCTTCAAGTAATTTAGGCTGGAGCTCTGAGAATAATAAATTAAAGAATGTCTAATTTTTAATTTTTGATTGTTTTATTTCAGATATAAAATAGTCGGTATTAAAAATGTTACGAGATTAAAATTTTGGTGTTCAAATGTAAATGGTCAGGGAAAATGAAAAATTAGAAAGAGAAAAATGAGCTCAAAGTCAGGGAATTTTGCAAATTAATTTTTGCTTTCACTCTGAAAATAGAATTCATTATCCGAAAAAGTTCCCGAATAAATTATCTTCATTGCAAGTTGTTATAATAGTATTTTGTTTAAATTGGATTTATACTTTTTTTCTAACATAAATATGGCCGGATTGGTTGATAGCTGAATTGGCTCAATGTAGAATTTTCACAGCTCCATAAAGCTGATAAAAAATTCAAACCACGTGAGAATACCTGGTTTTATTCAAGAGGGAAATTGTCATCTGCATGAGTTCTATTGTTCTCTAAAATTGTGCAGATGATATGACGACAATATATGTGTCCTGTGTCCCATATCCTATTTTCGGTCTCAGAAAATTCATCCTGTATGCACAACGGGTGCACAAAGATTGACCCATGTTGACCGCGTAATAGTCTTTTCCGTCCTCGAGCTCCAACTCTTTCATAGTTCAATTGAATACAGGGGAATGACAACTGGATAAGGACCAATTTTTCGAAATTCCTTTTTTAACGATTTTAAGTAATATAGTACACTATCTATCGATACATACTAGGAATATGTCAAATAAGGAACATTTGGGGTTTCCGCCCTGGAACAAAGAGGATTGAAATATATATATATATATATTCACCTTCCATTTTGAGTACATTTTCCATCATGTAGTATAGAAATAATCTTTTTCTCGTTATTCAGTTGTCATACTTATACTTTCACAAATTCTTAAATTCAAGTATACGAACATTTTTTTGAACAATTTTTTCATATCTCCACACGAAGAAAACGATATCGCAAGAATAGCATTATATACCGTAATTCCTGCGCTATATATAGTAATTATCACATTATAATAGCGTAAAATCGTGATATCGTACATTGCAAGATTTTACATTATATTATTATTTTATTATATTATATATACGTAGGCTCTAGTAGTGGCCAATCGACATTAGTGCATTATAATATCCTAAAAAGCTCCGGAACCTGCTTGTACGTTATCATATTGCGCTTTATTTCCATACAGAGGTTTTGCGATATCATTGTGCGATATCTTTTTCTCCGTGCAAGGTAGAGTTCTTAGAAACAGGGGGTTTAATCATCGATTTAATGCTTTCACGATGATTCATTTTGATAAAAAAGATATTTCGGGTTCCAAGCATAATTGGAACCCGAAATATCAGGGTGTTTAATCACCTGGAAAACCTTGAATTGTCAGGGAATTCATGTATACCTGGAAAAAGTCTGAAAATTTTTGTTTTTTCAGGTTGGAAATTCATCAATTGAATACAAAATTTATGTATGTGGTAGACAATTGAATTAATTTGTTGAAAATTCTTTTTTTTATCAACTTTTTAAACTGAAAATTGAACTAATCCAGCAGAATATCCCTTCATTTTAGTTGAAAATTCATCTCTTTGGTTAAAAATTAATTTTTATTACTAAAAATTTAACTAATCATTTTTTCGTTGAAAACTTATCTTGTTTAGTTCAAAATTCGATTTTTTTTGTAAAAAATTAATCTTTGTGATTCAAAATTGATCATTCTGTATGAGAATTCAATTATTCCACTTAAAGATTAATTATTTTAGTTTAAATTAGTTTTTTTCCAATTTCCACTATTCCATTTGAAGATTCATAATTTTAGTTTAAAATGCATCACATTGTTCGAAAAATGTACTATCATGTTGAAAAATCTTGTTCTTTAAAACTGAAAATTTAACAATTCCATTTTTGGTGGAAAATTTATCTTTTCTATTTGAAAATTCACTGCTTGATAAGTCATATATACCATTTAAAGATTCATAATTTGAGTTGAAATTCATCTTTTTTGTATTAAATTCATCTATTCCAGTTGAAGTTTAATCATTTCAGTTGTAGAATTTATCGATTTGATTGAAAAATCATGTATTTTTTAGAAATTGCAACTTTTTTGGTACAAAATTAATCTTTCTTATTAAAAATTCATTTTTTTTTTGGTTGAAAAGTCAACTATTCCAATTAAGTACTCGTAATTTTAGTTGGAATTCATCTTCTTTGTTTCGTTGGAAATTAATTTTTACTTTCATTTGAAAAATAATTTGTCCAGTAGAAAATTTAAGTATTTATTTGAAAAATCATTTATTTTGTTGAAAATTCTGATTTAGTGAAAAGTGAATTTTCTTGTTTAATAATTGATCCTCTTGGTTGTCAAGTAAACTATTCCAGTTAAAGATTCATAATTTTAGTTGAAATTCATCTTTTTGGTCCAATATTCAACTATTCCAATTGCAGATTCATTATTTCAGTTGAAAATTCATCATTCTGTTTGAAACTTTAGATATATTGTTAAAAACCAGTTTTTATTTTTAGTTGAAAATGAATTTTTTGAACAGAAAATTCAACTATTTTATTTTTGGTAAAAAATGTTTCATTTTTAGTTTAAATTTCATGTATTTTGTTAAAAAATACAACTGTTTGATCAAAAATTCATTAAAGTTTTAAATTGAATTTAATATAGTATCTACATTAATTTTACTTAAAAGATTATATTTCTATATTTTGTTGAAAAATCGACCAATTTTTTCATGTATTGAATAGACGCCCTAAGGCAACACGCACTTCTATAATTTTATTAATATTTTATATTTGAAAACCTATAAAAGTAAACTTTTTTTCATCCTGTCATATTTTATTTTTGGCCCTTAGCCATTTGTCATTCTCATGTCTTCAATTCCTGTATTTGTTTAGTACCGTTGTATATTTTGAAATAGACATCTGA
>NC_046658.1:81590002-81594394 GCF_010883055.1 Belonocnema kinseyi | reverse complement strand
TCCTATTCAAATGCAAAACTGAATACTTGAACCATTATTTAATAATCAATTAAATCTTTGTAAAAAGAAAGAAACAGATATGTTGCGTCAAACTGCCCACATGTAAAATTACAATACCATTCGAGTTAAAATGTTTAGAATTAATAAATAAATTAATCTTTTTTTTAGCAGCGATAGTAAACGACTTTTTAACTATTTCTATATTTCTATTGGATAACGCAAACTCTTGAAATTCAAGGTCATCAACTACCTTTCATTTATAATATAATAAGGTTTTTAAGTTTAGAATTAAAATTAACCAAATTCAAAATAACAAATTAATCATATTTCTCTTTTATAATATTCTTAAGAGCGGTCACTGGGTTAAAATATATTAAAAGTTCTTAGTCATTTAAAAAATACTTGTATTTGGTGAATATATATTTTTTATTTTTATTGTTTTACCGGTTGTTAAGTGATTAGATTTGAAAATTTTCTGTTACCGTGAACTTTCAAGTTAGTTAATATCATAAACAGTAATATGATAATTTGGGAATTTTCTACTTTAAGTATTCTATTTTACGGAAATAGGAAATCCCCGCTATAATAGAGAATTCCCGAAATAAAATTGCCGTGATATTATAAATACCCGTCACTGTGAAATATTGCCCACACGGGGAAAGTCCCGAATTGAAAAATTCCCGAAACTAGATAATTAAAGAAAACTAACGTTTGAAACAACTTAATTGCTTTCAATTCACCTGACCCTAGAGCATTGCACTGGTATATTTGCGAGCGCATATTGCGTGGTATTCGCGGGTACTTACGTATATTACGCAATATTATATGTTCCAATTAAACGGCTCAAGCGACCCTGACTGTTAACTTTTGGATCCCCCCGACTTGTAGTCATGGATATTTGCAGGCATACCCTAACACTAAACTGAAACCAAGAGTCTAAAAAATAAAATATGTAACAGTTTACAAAAATCTGTCTGATAGTGAAATTCATAAGTATGCAACGATAATCGAAATTTGATATTCTGAATGATTTGAAATTTTGAAATACAGTGAACGAACAGTATAGTCGTTCCGATCATTTACGCGGCGCCGCAGGTAGGTGTAACAGGAGCTGCGCGGGGTGTGCGATAGCCACTCAGACGTGAACAAACAAAAGCGTTACATCCGGAGCCGAACTATATCGGGTTGGTTCCCAACCATCACCAGCCCCAAACCCAGCGCAATATAAGGGTTTAACTGAATTTTAATTTTATACGATTTAATTTTAAATTCGTTACTGATTTTAAACATTTGTGCATGATTTTTCTTTACTCAAATAAAAAATAAGTACAGTTCAGTATTTTAGAATACGTATACTTTTATGTAATAAAATTAAAATTATAATGAACATCATCATTGATAAAATTCAGGTTTTGCAATAAATTCATTAAATCTTTTGTTCTTTATTGCGTAAATCAAAACCTAGCGCATTAATGATATTGAGAGATTCTAGTCAACAATTATGTAAATTGTTTCTTTGAAATTGGCCGCCGATTGTCAACCAGGTCGCCTTTTTCGTTGAGTCGAGCCTGACCGGAAGTAAAAGAGAGAGAGGGAAGAATCGGTAGACCGGAAGTAATATCGGTATCCGTGGCATGTGCCATTAAAACATCTTCGTTCTGTATGTTCTCTATAGTCGATCGGAAAGTCAATTCGAAAGTGCGCACAGATACGTGTCATGTGCCGCGAAAAAGTAACGCATGTTTGCGCGCAGGATTGTGAAATATAACATTTTCAAGTTTACCATTAATTAATTTAAAAATCACTTAAATAAAGTATGCGATTTAAAAAATAAAAATTTAGTGTCAATTTAAAAAGTGACAATGAGATTAATAATACATGTTCCAAGCTAATGCTTATTAAAGATTTAAAAACCGAAAATCATTCTTCTTTTGTCTAAATAACATTATATAATTAATTATTTATTTATATTACTCACGCGTTTTTTTTTGCTATCAGTATTCTATAAGTGGGAAATAAAATTTTCGTTATTTATTCAAATCTGAGAATTGAAAGTCGAAATGGACCATACGGTGTGTGGTGTGTGCAAATATTTGCAGCAAGTTAATAGAAAAGCTTGTAGAAAAGTGGTAAAAGTGACGCGAAATCTGTGCACAAAATATTGCAATGTAAGTCAATCATTCAATATATGCTTTCACACGTGAACAATGTCAGAGATAAATGAGTCACTTCAAAAAAATGCTGATGATAGAATGGCCTTTATAACTGTTTCGGAACTGATGACCAGTCACGAGCTTAGAAAAAATACCAACATTTATCAATTTTAAACAATAGTAGTGACTAATAATATCTACATTTTTTCAATTAAATTAATTGATAAGATATATTACTTTTATAGGAATGTGATAATAAGTGCGGAAGTAGGATTAGATGATTAGAGACTCCTAACAAATAAAACAGAGTATTTACTCGCCGATAAAACCTGGAGTTGTCAAGGAATTTTTATATAATCTGGAAAAACCTGGAAATGTCAGCGAAATTTTTTTTTTAATTAGAAAACTTTCGAAAGCTTGCTTAAATTTTCCTCATATTTTAATATAAAATTAAATAACCATCTTTTGAAAGTAGCTTTATATAACTGGATTTCTATATTTTGTTGAAGACACTCTTTTTTTTGTTAGGAGCTAATGTTTTTAACTGAAAAATTAACTATTCAGTTGAAAATTCTTGTATGTTGTTCAAAATTCGTCATTTTGGTAGAAAGTTGATCTTCTTGGTTGAAAATTCACCTTTTTGCGTGAAAATTCAGCAGTTTTTTTTTTTTTTTTTTTTTTTTTTTTTTTTTTTTTTAATTGAAAATTTAGCTAATCTATTTGATTATTCCATCGTTTTAGTTGAAAATTTATCGCTGAATAAAAATTAATTTTTTCAGCTGAAAATTTAACTATCTAATTTGTTTGTTAAAAATTCATGTATTTTGATAAAAATTCGTTTTGTTTGTTTGAAGTTAAACTCTTGTTAAATATTCGTTGTTTGTTTGAAGATTCATCATTTTAATTTAAATTTTATCATGAGTTAAAAGTGTAACTATTTCAATAAAATTCGTTTGAGTTCAAAATTAAGTTTAACTACAAGTTTGATGAATCCAGTTAAATATTCCATCATTTTATTCGAAAATTCAATTTTTTGAAACCTGGAAATTTGAAACTTTTAAATTAAATTTAATATATAGCCCCAAATTAATTTTATTCAATAGATTATATTTCCCTCTGTTTCTGAAAAATAACCTTATTTTCGCCCATTTTGGCAGGGTTTCTACTCATCTGGCAAAGATCTTTCATTCAAATATTAATTTGATATTTATGCACTGAATTTTGTGTATATGAAGTTAAAAAACTTTTTAAAAACTATTATTGTAATTTATGGACTTTATCGGAAATAATTCAAGCAAATATTATTCATGTTTTTAATATCACTTATTTGATGATAATGATATTTTAAAGAATATCTTGTAATATAACTTCTCAAAACTCTAAATTAAATATACTAATGAAAACTTGGGCAATTATGAAATTGCTTATTCTCTATTAAAGTTACTTTAACAAATACAAAAAACATTTAATTTTACATATGATATTTAAAAGAACAGGAAAAAACATGATTTATAATAAACTCGCGAAATTGTGAACATATTCCTATTCGATTATATAAAAAGATGCGACATACTTCAATGACTCCGTTTTGTGAAAAACAATACCTTCAAAAAATTTTAAATACCTGAAAAACCTTGGATTGTCGGAGATTTTTTCCCTAAGATTTAAGTATATGTCCTGTAAAACGTGGAAAAGAGGAAATGGGTAAATTGTATTAATTAAAGTGCATGTGAGTATCTAAAAGAAAGGCAATTACGCCTTTAAACGAAACATCAAAATTAAAAAGTACTCATATAAAACAATTTTAATCTTGAACGTAGAATAAAGTTCATCTAGAGCTTTACATTTTTTATTGTTCGCGAAAAACAGCTTTTTGAATTCTAACTCGAAAGCTTGTAAATTAAATTTACAATTTGCAATTACGAAATTCGATGATTCAATCATTATTTTTATTCCATTATATCCCAGGGGGAAAAGTCGGATCCTAGCCGGAGTTCACGACCGGCGCAGTACCACGCCAGTTGTAATTCCGAATAAATACCAGTACAGTCTGTTAGTACTGTGCCAACCAGCAGCATAGTACTGGTTTACTACTGGCTCAGTACTGACGGTCATTACTGGTAGAATACCGTCGCAAGAATTCCGCCAACGGTTGGCGCCATACTGGTTCACAACTGGCCCAGTACTGACCGTCACCTTTGGTGAAATACCGGCACAGAAGTTCCGCCAACGGTTGGCG
>NC_046658.1:81585028-81589902 GCF_010883055.1 Belonocnema kinseyi | reverse complement strand
AACATACTGTCACAAGAGTTCAACGAACGGCTGGCATCATACTGGTTTACAATATGCTGGTGCAATACCGACACAGGAGTCCCGCCAACGGTTGGCGTAATACTGGGTCGAATTCTGGCGCATTACTGATACATATTACTGGTAAAATACTTACACGAGTGTTCAACCAACGGTTGGCATCATGATGGTTCACAACTGTCCCCGTACTGACCTTTATTACTGGTGTAATATCGGCACAGGTGTTCGGCCAACGGTTTGGCGTGATACTGCTATAATACTTTTGCAGTACTGATACGGATTACTAGTAAAATACTGAAACAAGAGTTCAACGAACGGTTGGCATCATACTCTTTTACAACTGGCCCAGTACTGACCGTCGCCACTGGTGAAATACCGGCACAGGAGATCCGCCAACGGTTGGCGTGATACTGGGTCGACTACTGGCGCAGTACTGATACATATTACTGGTAAAATACTGACACGAGTGTTCAACCAACGGTTGGCATCATGATTGGTTCACAACTGGCCCCGTACTGACCTTTATTACTGGTGTAATATCGGCACAGGTGTTCGGCCAACGGTTTGGCGTGATACTGCTATACTACTTTTTCAGTACTGATACGGATTACTGGTAAAATACTGAAACAAGAGTTCAACGAACGGTTGGCATCATACTCTTTTACAACTGGTCCAGTACTGACCGTCGCCACTGGTGCAATACCGGCACAGGAGATCCGCCAACGGTTGGCGTGATACTGGGTCGACTACTGGCGCAGTACTTATACATATTACTGGTAAAATACTGACACGAGTGTTCAACCAACGGTTGGCATCATGATGGTTTACAACTGGTCCCGCACTTACCTTTATTATTGGTGTAATTTCGGCACAGGTGTTCCGCTAACGTTTGACGTGATAATGATATACTACTTTTGTAGTGCTGATACATATTACTGGTAAAATACTGAAACAAGAGTTCAAAGAACGGTTGGCATCATACTGGTTTACAAGTGGCCCAGTACTGACCGTCACCACTGGTGCAATATCGACACAGGAGTTACGCCAACGGTTGGCATGATACTGGGTCGACTACTGACGCAGTACTGATACGGATTATTGGTAAAATACTGAAATAAAAGTTTAACCAACGATTGGCATCATACTGGCGTACCTCTGGCTGAGGAGTGATATACGTTACTGGTGAAATACTGGAACCGGCGTTTCCCCTGCGATTGAAGTAGCAGTGGCCACATACCAACTTCAAGTGCTGATTGATAACCGACATAAGAGTTTAGCCAGGGGTTGTCGTGTTACTGAGTCTATTATTGGCGCAGTACGGATACGTATTGCTGGTCAAATACTGACACAAGAGTTGAAACAACGGTTGGCATCATACTGGTGTACTACTGGCTTAGGAGTGGTATACATATCTGGTGAAATACTGGTACGGGCGTTTCGACAGCGTTTGGCGTATTTTTTTGTAATTGTCACTAATTGTATTTAAAATTAGAATTCAAACAAGGTTTTTTTTAACGAAAAATCGTATTTTTAATGTGAATTTTCAAAACAGAATAGTTACTCATGTTCCCAGGTGGAAATGTCAGTAGTGTGCCGGAGTTCACTACCGGCGCAATCCTGGCCCAGTACTGCCCACCAGTACTGACAGCCGGTGGTTCGCCCAGTATGGCAGAACGTTGGCTGCACGACCGGGACGGCACTAGGCCAGTAGTACAAAAATAGACTTAAAAAAAACACGTTTATAAATGTTGTCAGGGTGTTTTGAAATGTCGAGAAATTGACTATACAATTAAGGTGAAAACATTTTTTTCTATTACTTTTTTAAAGGAAAATATTCTAAGTTCCACCTTCATGAAAAATATTAAATGTTCCGAAAAAATTGCATTGTATATATGTCTTAATCGTCGTAGAATAGTCTAAAACACCTAAACTGAAAAACTTTACACGAAGGTTTAAAGAAAATTGTGGTTAAAAAAATTGTTGCGCAACGTGGTCAAATTTCTAAGTTCCGTCGATACAAATATTAAATGCTCATTACATGTTATTATCAGAACTTGTAAAATGGTCTAAAACGCAAAAAAAAAAATATATTACACGAAGAAAAATTGTAGTCGATTTAAATAATTTATTTTAAAATTATGGAAATGGCTTAATGGTGTAATAATAATAATTATTATTATTATTTATATTTCCCTGAACAGTTAGTTTATTTTATATATATTTGATGTCGTATGATGATAAAAAGATTAACGAAAAAAAAAGTTAAAAAATTGTTGTTTTAACTTTTCTGAACTGTAGCTTATGAGGATGGTTTTTTCATAGAGTTTCAACTTGTCGGATTAGCGCAGTGGTTAGCACTCCCGACTGCTAGGCGATAGATTTAGGTATATAGATGTACATACATGGCGAGTTGAATGCTATCCGAATTGCACAACAGCAGGGGAGAAGCCATTATACAGGGGTATTTTCATATTTCGCGCCTTTAAAGTTGCTTTGGATCGGCCACTCGGCCAAGTCTAGGCATTTTCGGATCAAGTTTATGATAGTTTCCATGGTTGCGTTCGAAAATTCAAACGGTTATGTTCAGATTCACCTGTTTTCCCTAATCGTTGTCAGTAAATGTAGTATATGTTAATTTAAAGTTTACGCATGTAATATTTCATTCACTTTATTTGAAACTTATTCTGTCTATTCATAACATACCATTTTATGCAGTAAAAATAAGCGTTAAACACCATTCACTCTTCACCCACTGGAAGCACAGAATATTATTACTATTTTATAGTATTTGTCACTTAGCAGCGTTTCTATAATGTTCTTGACACAGAAAAAAATGACGTTTACTTCTCAGTTCACATGTCTCACTTCATTATTAATTAAACACTTATTATTTTTAATTACTATATAACATAACCTATATTGTTTTGACACTTGTATCCGTTTGAAGTTTCGAACGCAACCATGGAAACTATTATAAATTTGATCCGCAGATGCACGGACTTGACCGAATGGCCAATCCGAATGAAACTTTGAAGGCGCAAAATATGAAAATACCCCTGTATAATGGCTTCTCCTCTGCTATTGTGCAACTCGGGTAGCATCAAACTCGCCGTGTATGTAAGCCCCAGCGTGTCCACCCTGTATGTATTCATTCTAAGCAGTGCCATTAACATGTATTGACAAAATACTAGCAGTCAATTATTATTATTTTTCTTAAATTCCTTTTTTGTTGTATCTTCAGATTATAGAAATAGTGGGTGTTAAAATCAAACACATAGTTTGAAAATTATATTTTTGTAATTATAAATAATATTCGGACAGTATGCAGTCGTATGATGATGAATGGATGGTCTTTAAAACAATTAAATATTTTTTGATCATTTTTAAAATTAAATCCGGCATTTTCGTACGCCAGCGGTTTGCGAGTACTGCCCCAGTACTGAAATCAATGCTGACAGGCCAGTACCGTCAAGAATTACAAGCCAGTACTGGCATAGTACAGGCCAAGTGCAAACAGCCAGTACTGGAACTCCGATGGGGGGTACTAGGCCAGTACTGGGCCAGTGGTGTATTTCTGCCTGGGATACCTTCGTCATCACTTGGAGCCTGACCATTACCTGCCTAGTACTAATTTGTAGTAGTGGCCCAGTGGTGAACTTCAGTGCTGGCCCAGTACTACAGGTCAGTACCTCGCCGAGTTTGCAGTATTTGTTGAGCCAATGCTGGGCCAGTACTAACAGAGGGTACCGCACCAGTACCAAATGTAAGTACTAGCCCAGTACTGGCTAAATACTGTAAGTCAGTACAGAACATTGTTATCATTAGGGGTTTTACCGGTATAAATAAAGTCAGTAATCCTGCCATTATTCTAACAGTACCGCGACAGTATCGAACTCCGACCGGCGGTACTGGCGGGGTACTGTGCCGGTGGTAAATTTTCCCCCGGGATACTTTCAATTAGCTATCAAATACAATACTCTATTTTGTATTAATACTAAATATTTCATTCAATCATTCGAAATACAGTCAAGCGAATTACATTATATTGTGATTAATTAATTCAAATCGTAATTAAGGTCATCAACGTAGCGTTCAATTTCATACAATACCTTTTGACATATAAAAGTAAAAAAAAACTTTTAATCTTTTGGTAATACCAATCCCATACAGAAAGCCTTTTTGAATAGTAAATTGTATTCAATTGCAGGGATCATAATAGTCACCTATTCTCCTTTCTTCCCCTTTTTTTTAATTTTTGAATATTTTTTCACGAATCATAAAATCACGCCGTCACTAATGATGAAATTATGATTAGCTTAGGGAAACTACGATTATAAAATTAAGACAAAAGCAAATTTTCGACGATTTTCGAACGAAAATATAGAAAAAAGAATATCTTACATAATTGATTCTACGTTGTCGCAACAGAGAAAAAAATTCGAAGTCTGTACGGAAAGTATTCGACCGTGTGCTCTAATTTTATACCTAGCTGTGCTATTGTAGAAAACAGGTATTTGCCATTTAGGAGGACCTCTGTGACGTACACCACAAAGTGACACGGACCTGCAGATCTTTAGTCGACGATTGTACGCAGTTGCGTAAATGTCTTAACTACACACGCGTCGTATTTCAGGATGACGGAATGCACTGAACCAAGATTGCGCCTTAAGTTTTACCAAAAACTTGGCCATTCATGTTCGGAAACCATCGTTGTGATTCAAAAAGTGTATCATGATGAGCCTATAAGTAGCACTTAAAGGGGGAGGGTCGGTAAGGCCGGTTTTTGGCCTAATTTATTTTTGGACCAAAAAATCTGGAAAAATCATGGTAGTATCTTATAAGTATCCCGAGTCGAT
>NC_046658.1:81533995-81584928 GCF_010883055.1 Belonocnema kinseyi | reverse complement strand
TCGACTCGGGATACTTATAAGATACTACCATGATTTTTTCAGATTTTTTGATCCAAAAATAAATTAGGCCAAAAACCGGCCTTACCGACCCTCCCCCTTTAAGAGTAGTTTGGCGATTTATAAGTGATCGTACTTTAATGAAAAGTGTCCCTCGCTCTGACAGTCCATCAAGAGCCAAAACACCTCAAAATATGGAATGATTTAGAGTTTTAATTAATGGAAATCGTCATTTAACAACGAGGAGGATAAAGAAAGACCTCGGGATTCCAAAAAATATTTTTCGGAAATGTTAAGCCAACAGTTGTGGCAAGGCGACCACTAAGTCCTTCTCATTATAACGCACATACACATTAATCGCAGATTAATCAGCAATTTCTGGTGAATAACGGCCTTACACAACTGTGGGGGCCAAATACAGTGCTGACCTGGCTCCCTGTGAATTATGTCTGTTTCACAAATTGAATTATTCTCTAAAAATAAAATGATTTTAAGACGTAGAGGAAATAAAATAGAATGCCGCGAAGCAACTGTTAGATATTGCAAAAGGTGACTTTAAGAAGTGCTTTTGAAAGGGGAAGCATCACTGAAAGAAGGTTGTGGATTCCAAAGAGGAGAAATTTGAAGGGGTTATCATCGCCACTGACCAGAATTAACTCTTACTCCTGGTATACTACAGTCAGAAATTGTCAGAAAAAGCAGTGAAAGTACTATTAAACTTTTTTAACAATCATTGAAAAAAAAATCAAGATTTCTCGAATTTTGTACCTCGACTTTAACTTGTAACATGGCCTAGGAAATTTGTGGCAAGAAGCTCAAATTAATAAAAATTAGTCTTTGAAGGCTTATCTTTAATTTAAGCCCATACAAAATTACAAAATCTAAAAATGCCTATAAACTTCCAATGTCAAGTTTCATATCTGTGAAATCTTATGTTCAATTTAAGGGAATAAAGCTTCGAAAATATTCAAGGGTTCCTAATATATGACGGTAAATGTCTAAGCGTGTACAGATCAAGTCACATTCGGCAAACACCGCAGACGGCCAGACTCGCTGAGAACCCGTGAAGATTTCAAAAGTTCTATGGGTTCAAATTATAGATAAGACTTCAAAGAGTAATTTGTATGAATTTTAGTAAAATGTCCCCGTTTTGAGACCCCCTGAATCCGAAAAACAGGTTTTTACGAATGTGTCTGTTTGTATGTCTGTCTGTCTGTCTCTCTGTGAACACGATAAATTTTGAAAAAATTAATCTATTACATTGGCCTTTGGTACACTCTTTTAGTGTGCTAAGCTAAATGCCATTTTCGTTGGTCAGCCATTTTGAATAAAAATTCTAAAAGTGAGCGTATTTGGAAAGTCTATGAGACCACATTTTTTCATGATTCAAAAATTCTCTGTACACTTGTTCATAGTACTTGAAAAGTAAAATGTCTACAAATTTGTTATTATTCACTTTTTTATAGGACACGTAGTTTTTGTTTTATTTATAAAAAAAACAGTAAAAATAGAAAACTTAAATTTTTCGACACATGGCACAAGCTATGAAAAAATAAATAGATAATATTTTTTACCGAAAGTAAAGAACAACAATTTTTATTAATGGTTTTTTTATATGATTGTTAGTTTCTATTTTAATCGTGAATAACAACATTAAAAATAAAAAAATACATTTTTGGTAAAATGTCACAAGATATAAGCAAAAGGTTGTTTAACCCAAAAAAATCTAAAAAAAATTTTGAAATAATTACTTGATAAAACGCGTGGTTTTCGTTTTAATCGTAAAAAATACTATTATAAATAATGAAATTGACTGTATAGAGAAACGGCACAAGACAAATTAAAATATTCATAAGGTCGTATGTTCCAAAACGTAGCCACAAAATTCCCTTCACTTATTTTTTTCATACAGCAGGCCGTTTTTTTACTTTTTACCATACCAAAATTTACCAGTTTTTTTTAGTCTCCAAAAAGGCTTTTTTCTCATTTATATTTTCAAATTCAAAACATGAAAAATAAACAAAAATTATGATTCAAAGTATTAAAAGCGCACTTTCTGAATCAAGGAATTTGATACACAACCATTCTTTAAAAAATTAAAAACGTAGAAGCTGAATAGTTTTAAGATATCTTATAAAATAAATATAATATTTAACAAAATATTGAAATGTACAATTTTCAATTAGTTAAAAAAATTTTAATGTAACATTTCCAAAAGAAACTTATTTAAAGTAACAACTTTCAAAATAAATCAGTTCTACATTTTGTACAATCCTAACTCAATAAATTCAAAAATCAGTTTGAAATTAATTAGGGAAAAATTAAAGAAACTTCAAAAGAATTTGATCAAATGCCTTCAAATTTAGGGTGAGTTTTAAAGACTTCAAGATGAATGAAATAAAAACTTTAAAAAACTTTCTCGAATGAATAGAATTGAGTAAATTTATAAGAATGTAAACAAATTTAGGATAAACTAACAATTATTTAGGGTGAATTAAAAATGAATTGCAAAAAATATTTTCAAATTGTTTTAAACGGGACAATGAAATTTCGTCTGTTTTAATACTAATGCAAGTTACGAATTATGATAAAATACACTTATGGGAATGATACAAAATTTGAGGGATAAACTTGAGTGCGAAGCACGAGATACGTGATGAGAATCTGTTCGTTAAAGCCGAAGGTGCTTTAACAAAAGAAAATTCACAATCATTAAATTACTGTTGTCGATACTTTTACCTTTAGTTTTAAATAGTCTGTGCACAAGTGTGTGAAATATACAAAGACAGAGTGCGTAGCGCGAGGTAAATATATTATCGAGTGCGAAGCGCGAGATAAATGTATTATCGAGCGCGAAGCACGGGAACCAACAGTAGCTCCCCTCTGACAGGTCACAGAAATAAAGTTGGTCAAACCCCTATCCCTTTTCCAGGTCCTGTGGAGGCGGGAAAAAATGTTCAAAACATAAAATGTGTTAACTTGGTAAGCTATACAACTTTTTTCAGAATATTTAGCGATATTGTGCGTATTGGCTTAGATTAACGCCAAAAGCCATTATTTTTATGGGATTTTTAAAAAATGAAAGTCGATTATCACTAATTTTCGCAAAAATTAAAACTCTTATAAAAAAATTATGGTACAAAAAATATGTATTTTGATGAGATCTATAACTTTTGTTTTAAATATTTTGCATATTGTCTTAGATAAACGTAAAAAACCATGATTTTTATGGTTTTTTCATTGTCTTACCATGAAAATCACCTTGTCGCCAATTTTAACCATTATAATCGTAATCAGCGCGTCAAAATACACAAGTATACGGGGTGCTGTCAACATATAACCTAAACTTCGCTTTAATTTTTATTGAACACACGCCAGACACTGTGAAATGATAGTTTAATTATAATTAACCATTCCAGTTTAAAAAATCGTTTGTACCTTAAAATCCTCCGTCTGTAATAATAATTATTTTGATTTAACCCTCCGTTTACAGACGGAGGATTTTAAGGCACAAACGATTTTTCAAATTTGAAAAGTTCGCCTTTGCGAAGATGTGGATGTTCGGTGCCCCCTCTAACAAATGTAGGTATAGTAATAGGGTCAGGTCGTGTGAGTTGCGCTGCTATTCGTCAGTTAACCTTTAAGCCGTGCGCGGTGAATGTGCGTACAGTGACATAAAAGATCCCGTCTGTAAACCGCGTTAGTGTTTTCACAAGTTAGTGAACATTAACTGTTTAGCTTTCTTTGGTATTTTCGCATATTTATATGAGCAACATAAAATGTTCATGTAATTCTTGTCTATTTTGGTACAATAAATATTGATAAACATTGTTCTATTTAAAAAATATTTAATTTTTAAGTGAAATTGTTTATTTTGTGTGTGGAAATAATAATTAAATACTTATTATTTGTAGAAAAAATTTGAGTAATTTTAAGAGATATTTAGAAGTTTTGAAAAGATTCAAAATTAATTTAAAATCTGAAATGAGTCAAGTAATTCAAACGAAGTGTGTGAACATTCTTTTCAGAACCTCTAAACATATTTTAAAGTGAATAGAATTTTTCCTACAATTTTGAAAATCTCTTAAAATCTTTTGAAATATTCCGCTAAAATAATTATTCAAAATGAAGAACCATTTTCAATTTTCCTAAGAATATTAAGAAAATAAATTATTATAGATATTTGAAACATTTCGATTCAAATATTTCTTGAAATTACTCTAATTTTTTCTGCAAATAATAAGTGCTCAATTGTTGTTTATAAATCCAAATTTGTAGGATTTTCTGGAAGTTCCAAGACAAATTTAATTAATTTTAAATCTTCTAACAAAATTTCAAAAATGATTTCTCAAGATTTTGAAATAAAATTTTAAAGCTTTTCAAGAATACTTAAACTATTTAAAATGCAAATCATTTAACTTCTAATTTAAGAACTTTTAAGTTAAAAAAATTTTTATTTCAAGATTTGTAATGTTTCTACACTGTTAGAAATGATCGGAAAATTCCGACACATTTAAGATTATAAAGTAACTGAAATTTACGAAATTAGGTTGCTGAAAATGAAATTCCGTAACTTTTATAGTGTGTTCATTAAATTTTTATTTAACTTCAGAAACGACTTCTGAAAATTACGTATATTTTCCTAAAGTTCCTAAATGGTAACAGAAATATAAGTTATCGTGACGTAAAGAAATGGGCAGTTGCATGCGCATGGTGGTAATCGGCGTGTTGCAAAGATTTTGTTTTGATTTTTTACGTAAGGGGAGCTTTCATTCAGGGAATTTTATTGGTCAGGTAAACTGTCAAGTAAAATAATTTTGAAATTTTTTCAATTTTAACATGAAATTAGTTTATTTCGTTTATAAAAGATTCTAGGTTAAAAGTGTTACAAGTCTACGATTTTGCTCTTTGAATATAAATATGGTCAGGGAAAATGAAAAATTGGTCAGTGGAAAATTGGAGAAAATTAAAAATAAAGTTTTGCGGTAACCGCATGGTATAATATTCTTGTTAGTGATTTGTTTGCCTTGTATTTAAGTTTATTTGTTTGTGTTTTTTTAATTTTGTTTGCAACGGTTTGGTTTATAATTCAAGCATTTTGTATTAAAGTCTTATTTGTTCCCTGTTAAAAATTCAACTGTTTTATTGAAAATTCATATTTTTGGGTAGAAAATGCAACTATTCTCATAGACAATTTTTTCTCATTTAAAACTTATATTTTTATGCCGAAAAGTGAAACTGAAATCTTTTTTGGATAAAAATTCAACTATTTTTTGTGTTATTTGTCTTTGACTTAAGAATACATTTATTTTAGTAGACATAACACCTTTCTTGGATAAAAATTCAACTGTTTTGATAAAAATTGAATCATTTTTTTTTCAAAAAGTTGCCCTTTTTTATAAAAATTTCAACTGTTTCGTTGAAACATCTTATTTTTGGGATAAAAATTGAAGTATAATTTTCGTGGAAGATTTACTTCTTGTTGTTATCTTATATTTTGATGTTTAAATGTCAAAATAAAGTCTTTTTCGGATACAAATTCAATTTTTTTCAATTTGTATTTTTGATTAAAAAATTCATCCGTTTCAGTAGAAATGTCGTATTTTTTGGATAAAAATGATACCTTTTGCTTGAAAGTTAATTTTTTCTCTGTTTGAGGATACAACTTTTTTTGTTGAAAATTTTGGTTGAACCACTTTTTTAAGAAATAATTTTGTTAGGCAGTATTCGTATTTCAGTTGAAAATTAATTTCTTTGGTTGATGGTTTAGCTATTTTGCTACAAATTATTTTTTTTGCTGAAAGTTCATATTTTCTGGTTGAAAATTCAGTTTTTTTGCGAAAAAATTACACCCGAATATTATGTATAATAAATAAAATAACATTTTGAATACGTTTTTTGAGCAAAGTTCTCCAAAAATGTAATGTATATAGACATTATTGTTTGGTTCATTAATTTTAATATAAATTTGCAGTATATAGTTGTCTTAAAAGTAAAAATTCAAGTAAGATTATATTCAAACGAAGTTTATATATAAATAGCTATGTCATATAATATACTCAATATATTAAATATTAAAAAAATTCTTATCATAAAAGATGGGCTTTGATACATTTAACACCAGAAACAGGTATTTTTACTAAAAAAAATCATTAGATTTCAAAGAAGATTAACTTTTTTGTAGGTTATTTTAAACAAAATATCATTAAATTTCAATAAAAGTTTACATAAGAAAAATTGTTATAAAATTGTCTGGAACAATTTTTTGTTATGCTATGTTAGTGATTTTCGTCCCAAAATGATATCTGTAATTCAAAAAGTCATGACATCTTTTTGATTATTTTCATTATTATTCAGTGTATCCTTTAGAGTCATTAAATAAACCATTTTTATATAATTATTTTTTGTTTTATAACAGAAATCGATACATTTAGTAAAAAATCATCTGATTTTAAAGAAGAGATTTTTTAAAACAATTTTGGGTTTTGTTCGCGTTTTGGAAAATAGATTTTCAATCTTAAATAATTTGTTGTTATGTTAGTGTTTTACGTCCAAAATTGCTACTGGTAATAAAGGAACCATTCGATTCCAAGTGAAATAAAAAATATATAAATAATAATAGAAGTCGGTCATTCTATACAAAAATTATTTGTCTTTAAAACTCAAACTTACAATTTTGAGCAATTGTAAGTTATGTGTTTTTCATCAGATATTGGCATTTGTTAACAAATATGCATAAGTTTGCTTGTTTGTACAAAATATCATATGCATTCATTCTGTAGTCAGGTTATCAATTTTCATCAATTATCAATAATACTACTGTCCTTGCTTTTCTTTTCTATTATTTTAGATGATATGCACTGTGAAATGCATAATATTTTGTATTAACATTATTTAAAAAAAAAAATAATTGCGGAACATAAGAATATAATAATTGCGCACGTGTTTTTTTATATTTAATAAAATGTATGGCTTCATACAAAATTGTTGAAAAAAAAATTTCATTACGCTGGTATTTTTACTAGAAAAAATCTGCCCGTTTCAAGGGCACAGGCTCATCGCGCCTAGGGCGCGTTACTGTTGGTTCCCGCGCTTCGCGCTCGATAATACATTACATTACAGACTTTTAAAAACTAAATTTCAAAGAATCGACAACAGTAAATTGGTGATTGTAGATTCTCTTTTGACAAAGCTCCTTCGGCTCTAACGAACACATTCTCATCACGTATCTCGTGCTTCGCACTAGAGTTTGTCCCTCAAATTGTATATCATTTCCATAAATGTATATTATTACAATTCATAAAATGTATTGGCATTAAAAGGCACGTAGTTTCATTGACTCGTTTAAAAGAAAAATGCACATTCTTTTTCAAAAACTTTTGTTATTAAATATTTTATTCCAACATCTGCCATTTTTTCATAACCTGAATTTGCTTATTTCCAATTTTATTTTTACGATTTAATAATTACACATGTGGTCTACACAGCAGCCTGACCGTTTTTTAACTTTTAAATTATATCCCTAACCTCAGGGACCCAGACTTGGGCAATTGAATTTTCTACTGCATCGTGTTGTACATCGCAGTTGTGGAGCCCTATTGCATTATCTCCTGATAATTTACAAAAAGGGTCTCTTAAAGCGTCCAGGGTCGAGATTCTATTTACAGCAACTATCCAACGAAACTTCAATCAATAAGCTGTGAAATTATTGAATGATAAAAATGTAATTTTTGGATTTTCATTTCTGATGCTTTCAAAATTTCAGTTTTCGATTTTACAAGAAAACTCAACAAGTTGTTATGATAATCGAAATTTGTCATCTCTTGACTTTTTTCATATCGTGCGTTATTTCGCTTAAAATGTTCATTTTCGTTTGTTTTTTGGAATTTTGTAAATGCTATTACTGGTGATTTTTCGTTTTGTGAAAAAAGTCATTATAATAAATTGTTCGTCTTTTTGAATAATATAAATATCCATATAGAGAATTTTTGAATTTTGAAAAAAGTGATCTCAAAAATATTCAAAATGCGCTAACTTTTCGAATTTTTATCCAAAATGGCTGGCTCACGAACATTTGTAAAATGATTTCTAAAGAAAGAACCCCCTTTTTACGCAAAGCAAATTTCTCCTGTTTTCACTAGAATTGCATTGCTGAACCTCGTGTGATCCCTTCAAACCCTTGAAACCCCGAAAAAGTCTTGGAATTTTGAAAACGAACATAGAAATTGTTATTGACATTTCTTTTTAAAGTTTTAGTTCTAATGATTTTGTACTTTTCTGATTTTTTACATACTTAGATTGTGCGGAATCGATTATGTTACGTTATAACGATTTTAGCAGGCGCGGGATGCGAATTACCCATTAATTTTTTACTATTAAATATTATTCATTTGTTTACTTTATTTAAAAAGTATGAACATTTTTTCAACCATTTTTTTCTGAATAATTGTTTAGAATGAAATAGTATTCGAAAAGCCTTTAACATTTTCATTATGAATAATCTTATGTGCATACAAAATTTATTTATGAAATTATATTGCAAGCAGTGCAATACTTTCAGATTGATTTCGGTTAAAATTTTGAATACATTTTTTGAAAATTGTCCTGGAAGTTTTGCAAAAATTGGCCTGCAAACATAGAAGTGTCCTGGAATTTTTAATTCTGAATTATGTAACAACCTTGTGAACAATTGTTGTTATTCTGTTTGCAGGCAACAAAGGAATTTATAGAGGCAGTTAACAAATGTCGAGCCGGTCGGCGAGCCGGTCCAGTTTCATGGAGCACAGCCGTAAAGTTCCTAGCTGCTCGAAAATTTGAAGTTGGAAGAGCTTTGGCTCTTTACGAGCAGCATGAAGCTACAAGAAAAAGGGAAGGACTAGCCCTCCTGCAGCCTACACAAGAACCACTTTCAAGTGAACTACGCACCGAAAAATTTACAGTTTTGGTATGTAACCGCAGTCTCGAGACCTAAAATGAGTATTAAGTTCGGCTGTGTTCTTAGAAAATAGAAAAAATTACTGTTTGCTTGTCTGCTATAGCCTTCCAGAGATGCGACTGGAGCAGCCATAGCTATTTTTACAGCACATTTACATCTTCCTCAAAATACCACACATCAGACTACTTTACAGGTGCGCAGACTAGATAGTGCATTCGCTACTTATTCTTTTAATTTTATCTTTTGTTGCGCATGTTCAAACTCCAGTGTTAGTGCTAAGAAAAAGCAAAGGGGAAAAGGTGATTCAGGTAAAAATGCTGGGTATAATCTCGGTAATAAAAAAATCAAAATGGGCAAGGATAAAATAAAGTAGCACTAATTTCTCATTTTACCCTTGCCGATCTTCATTTTTTGTATAGCCAACCCTAGCTGACCGCATGGAATGAACAGTCACGCAATTGTGTAAAAGTTCCGTTTACGAAAACCGCTGGGAGTGATTACCAGCAGCATTTTTACCTGAAACCCTTTTTACTGTTTGTTTTTTCTGTGAGAAGTTACATGAAATAAAAAATCTTTAATATATAATTAATTGGATTGCAGGGTGTTGTTTATCAATTAGATGCTGCCTTGGAAAGTCTAGAGACTCAGAGGCAAGGGTTGGTCTTCATTTACGACATGTCTGATAGTAAATATCAAAATTTTGACTATGACTTGTCTCAGAAGATTCTCACACTTTTAAAGGTAAGTGGATTTATTATTTTGGGAAAAAATTGTTTTTGAGAATTGAACAGACCGGATAAGAGCGTCAGTTGTTGGCACTGCACCGATTATTTACATTCCCTCTAATTCTCGTCACATTTTTATGAAATGCGAATATTTATCGTATTTCACTGATATTTTAATTCGAGGATAATTTTTGCGTATAACGATATACACTGAAACTTGGAATAAAGAAGGGATTTGAACATTGCTTGCAGTGGCCTTGAACTTAAATCGAGACCCTGTAACTGTAAACTGAGCTGCGCTCTCTCCGTCGTGAAAACCACCACCGGCATCGATTTTCGAAACGACCTAAACCCGGACTGCTTAAATCCAAGTTTTCTAAACAAAAAATCTGAAACAGGCGACATTTTTCTATTTTTTTATAGCAGCGTTATAAACCAGTAAATATGCTTAAGTTTTTTGTGTATTTCAAAAAATATTTAAAATTCAATAAGCATTAAACCTCGGTAATCATGTATTTATTAATGTTAGTACATGCAATTCTGGAATTTTTTCATTCGTTGGCACCCCTGCTTCTTCAGAAAACAGTAGGGTTATTTAATCCCAAGATCTTGTGTTTTCCGGAAATAATTCGGGTATTGTTCATGAAATGAAGTGTTAAAAATGCTGGAAGGACAAAAGTTGTTAGTAGGTAGACGTAAAAGTAGCTAAAAATGAAAATAAATGAAGCTATGATTTATGTGCCAGTAATCATAAACTACGAAGTTTTGTTAACATCATTTTTTTAGGTATAGGTAGATCTTTTTTTACTTGAATTGTAATTTGCATTTTATTATCTTTATACGTATTATGTATAATAATATTGATGCACAATATTTAAAAAGTTAGGCCAGAATTGATTTTATTATAAATAGCAAAAGTTTTTTTCGATCAGTGGGCAATTTATTTTGACTGTATTTTATATTTATATATCCTAGTTTGAAATTGTTTATTAAGTAAACAGAAAATGTAATTCCAAAATTTTTGATAGTTAAAAAAAATTACATTAATTTCTTGATGTGGCTAATTTAAAGCCGAAAATTAGTAAGATTTTAAATGTTTTTTATTTCATTTGTTGACATAGGTATGTCCGTCAGAGTATGCCTAACGAAAGAAAAACGTGTTCCGAAGAACGCATGTGACATGGCTGAAGCTTTACAGCTGCTGTCAAAGATATTGGCGTGTCAAAAAAAAACTAAATTTAGAATTGCTAACAGAAAAATTATTTAATAGTTTCAGATGCACAATTTATTTTCAATCAATGCTTTTGCGTAATTAGGTATTTTAACTTAATCAACAGCTAAATTAACTTCCGAGTGCTGAGGGTAAACAATGGACCAAATGCATAGAACTAAGCCTTTTTTTTTGTTAATATCTTCGTAAAAAAAATAATTTTTCTCTATCAGTGTATTTGGAAATCAGATTTTATATTTCAGAAATTATTTAATTAAATAAGAAAATGATATTAATGATTATTTATTACGAGGATATAAAAATAAGTTTTTGTCACATGCATTTCCATTGTACATAACTGGATTTTGTAGTGCCAAGAACTAAAATTTTGTGACTATATACTTATTTTAAATAATTTTTTAGGTTTTTTTTTTAAACTTTCGATAATAATTCAAGATTCCAGTGTACTCTGCATAAAGTATCTAATGTCAGAATTTCCTATCAAGGTGCCAATAACTGGTGCTCTTACCCTAATTTAGTTTTCATTTATTTTCTGCAGTATTTTTGTAAATTGTGGTGAATTGGTGAATAGGATGAACTATTCTACAAATCGTTAAAACAAAAACATTTAAAAAATATTGATTACATGAGATAATAATCAAAATGATTTACCAGAAGCACCTGGCTATCTAAAAGGCATTGTTAACATTAAAATTCGTCTTTAAAATTCGACCTACTCTTTCTAGTTCTGAGTATTCGCACCAGATGGCGAAATAATTCACCACCGTTTCCAATTTCAAATATATTTGTTAATAGTATTATTGTGGTAAAAACTGAAGCTGTCTATTAATACGGGTCTCATTATTTTCTACCGTATTTCTGAATTTTCACAACATTTTTAACTTTATTTGGTTATGCAGAAGAACGGTTTAAAAGTGACTTAGAGATGTTCACGTGCATAAAAAAAGCTGGAGTGGTGCACGGTCGAAGTGTGGACTTTATGACGTTTAAAGTAATCATCATATATAATATTATGCACCCTATCCGAAACCCTTTCGCGATATTGAACATAATTTATTTGCACATAATGTCACATATTGTGCTTACGCTTGCACGTCATTGAACCTTAAAACTGGTTGATGTAACTTGCGGTAAAGTGAACATCGAATGACCCTGAAAACGTAAACGCTTTCATGATACGTTTTTTTTATAGTCTCTTAATTTATGGTTGAGAAAATATTAGAATTGTCGAAAATTCCACATATCAATTTTTCAACTGATCTCCACTTTTTGAGACCCACGGAAACCAAAAATCAAGTTTTGGCGTATGTGTCCATCCATCCGTAAACACGATAACTCTCGCAAAAATCGAATATTCCAATTTTACGCCAAACGCCGACAGATATTCGTGAAAAAGGTATATGCGAAGAATATTGTAGCTTTTCAAAATATCAGGGATTACACTCTCTACGCTATTCCCCTGCTTTCCCCTTTTTTCTCTTTAAAGAAGCTACATAAGAGCGTAAAATATTTGAATATTAGATTTACTTGGCAAAATTAAATATATCATTTATAGCTAAGCCTATTTAGTAAATTTCAAGCAAATGCAAATAAAAATTTCGCGTGTCAAATTTACAAATATTTACTTGGCCTATTTCAAACAAAACTATGGAAGACATAAAAAACCTTTAAAGCTAAAATAATTTTTTTGACGAAAAAGTATCATGATTTAATGATTAATTATGTATTTTCAAAAAAGAGAAAATATTCATCTTAAGAATGTTTATTTATTTAACCAATTTTATTTTTTGTCGAACTTTTTTATATAACCGTGAATGGATTTCCAACCGCCTAACAAGGAGATGAATACTATTTTGCCAATGACGACCCATTTTCGAAAAAATCCAATGTTATCAAACATTTTTTATGGTTTAAAATATGTCTTCAGTCGATTTTTCGAAAATGGATCGCTACTGGAAAATAATGTTTTTTTGGCAAATTATTAGTCTAATAATTAGTCTAATTAATAGACGCTAGTAGGAAATTTAGAAGATTAAAAAAAATGCAACTCTGATCATTTCCTTGTAACTACGAGTATCTCCAATTTGTAAAAAAACATTCTTTAATGTCATAAATGATTAAAAAATGAATGAACATTATAAAATAATTAATCATTACTAATTAAAAGATTGTTTCATATTTTCCTCCTTATCCGTGAAAAAATTACCCTATTTTCCTTTTTTTGAGCTCCTTTTTCATGCTGTGAATAACTCGAAAATTATCATTTTAAGCCAAACTACGACAGATACCAAAAAAAGTTTAAAAGAAGAATTGTTTTTCAAAAAACCGACATTTTTCAACAGTCATCATTTCACAGGATTTGTCATTGTGATTTTATTGGTCGAAAATGCTATAAGAAAAATCAAAATAAAAACATTTTTAACCAGGCAACGCGAAGTAAGGGAAAATTGTTAAGCAGGAATTATAGCTTTTAAATAGTCCTACTACATTTCTTTCAGGAATTTTTTTATAAGATTGGTCGTTCATAATTTATTTATCGAGAATGATATAAAAAATCTAAAATCCCAAAATCATGCCAAATGCGAGGTACGAAAAATGTATAAAAGAAGACTTCTGGAGTTTTTGTTTAATCTATAATAACTGATGTGAGAAAGTCATATTTTCAACATGTTAATGCGAAATACGAAAGAAAGACTGAAAAAAAAGAATTATAGCTTTTTATTGTAAATTAGTCCGAGCGCGAAGCTGACAGATTTTTTTGTTTTTAATTGCTCATGTAACAAGTTACTCGATTCAACTCCTTACATATTTTTAAACTTCATAGAAAGCGCGTCACTATTTATAGTTTAAAGTCACATGAGCATAATAGGAAATTAAAAATTGTTCAATTCATAATATATAAAATTATTGGGGATCAATTTTGAATCTTTGAAATAATTCTGTAAAGTAAAATTAATAATTTTACACTAATATTTCAGAAATAAAATGTTGATGTTTTTATATTTACTGAGTTTATTTTATTTTCTTTTTCAGTTAATACGTTTTTAATCTGATTATAACAAACGCTTTGAAAAAAGAAAAGGCCTATAACCTCTTTAGCTTCTGATATTAGTTTCAGTGAATATAATTAAATTGTTAAAAGTTTGAAACCTATTAAATTTTGTTGTTGTTAAAATCTCTAAAACTCTCTGAAAATTTGAATTTGTTGAATATCCTTATATCCTGGAATTCCTAGAATTATTCAAACTCCTTGAATTCTCTGTAGTCTTTATTAAATGCTCGTAATGCTCTGAAATCTCACAAGCACTGAAATCCCTAAAATTTTCTCAGGTAAAACTCCCAGAATTCTCTGAAATCTTTCAATTATTTCAATTTTCTGAATTTATTAAATTCTATTTTATTAAATTCTTGTTTGAGGTAGCTTTCTAATTTTCCAAAGCCCTTTCCACATTATTCGGTTAAAAATGAAAGAAAAGGTGAACAAAAATAAAACTATGTCTTTCAATTTATTATTTTTTAAAGTGATTAAACTAAAATTTAAAAGCGAAATTATAGAAATCTTTTTTCCCACATATTTTGGTAATTGACAACGCAATGTTTTATTTAATTGCTAGTTTCTGATGTAAACAAAGGCCATATTAATCTCGAAATTTTTTCCATTTAGTTTTAAGTACCGGTATAACAAATTGGTAGGTTTAAAATGTCTAGGAATTTGGAAAATAAGGCAATTAATAAATTTTGTAAGGCCATATTTCATGCAGAAAAAACGATATATTTTATGTAACTAAAAATAACTCTTCACGTTCATTTATAAAGTCAGTGACACACACATGTTCTTAATAAATATATGTTTCAATTTCATACGTTATACCATATTTCCGGTACTCGAGATTGTCAACATGAAAATGGCGATCTAATGAAGCCACTTAGAACAACTTTATGTGAAATTACACAATACATTTCCTGGACCCTTTTTGAATATCAGAATTGAAGTTTTAATACCAAGAAGTGAATTTAGTTGCTATTGATATGCACAACAATCCTTTCTATTGAGAAAGCAATAAACTTTCACTGACCATTCTTTACTACCAGTTATTTCTACTGAATTTTAATTTCAAATATGTATTTTTTTAAAATTAATAGTAGTATAAATAAAACCATTTTTAATTTTTTCACATAAGAGAGTTACACAAGGTGACCATGCATTTTTTGAGACCAAAAAATCGCGAAGTGAGATTGATTTTAATTTTTGACAAGGAATTTTAAAAATTTTTGGAAAAAATCTATACAATCACTTGAAATATCACAAATTTTATATCAGTTGATATAATACTATTTAAAATCATCTTTATTTAATTTCTTATTTTTAAGAAGTTATTTACAAATTTAAAATTAAAATTAGTTCGATTTCAATTTTTTTCTTAATGTGAAGTTCAATATTTATAACTTTTTTAGTAATGATATCATTCAGGTTATAATGCGTAATTCTAATATCCTTTACTTAAAAATGTTTCCATCTTAGGTGTTTATTTTTAAGTGTATATTTTTAATTTAAAGAATCTTAGAGTATTATAAATGAACAATAATTTATTTTCTTAAACGATCCTAAATCCATTCAAAATTAAGTTAAAAATGGAATTTTTCAATTCGATTACCGTTATAATTAATTTTTAGCGTTCAATTGAAGCTTTATAAACTATTTTATAATTTAAGAACATACAAATTAATGGATACATAATTAAACGCTTTTACTAAGCTCAATTTAAATATTTGTTTCAGTATAAAATATTATATTTTTGACCTTTTCAATTTCAATTTTTTAAATTGAACTTCAAACTGAGTTGTTTGAAATGGAAAGTTTTAATCTTTAAAAGTTTCAGATTTAAATTTTGAATGTTACAATTTGAATTAGTGTATTAACAAAATTTTGATTTCTTAGTGAAATTGTTGAATTTTTATGTATAAATAACAATCAAGCATTTATTAATTTAGACAAAATTCGAGTAAGTTTAAGAGATATTGAGAAGCTTTGCAAATATTGAAAAATAATTTAAAACCTGAAATTATTTCAAATAATATAAAACGAAATTTAGATTTTTGAAGATTATGAACAAAAATGTACAAGCTTCTTTTGGAATAAATTTCAAAAATAAGTAAAAATGTAGAAAGATTTTTAAACAAAATTTAAACTGCATATTTTGGAAGATTTTAAACATTAAAAGCTTTTTCATGATTTTAAAAGGTTTCAAGACTAGAAAAAATTTTAATTGCTGAATTTTTGGAGTGTATATTTCATAAAAATTTAAAAATATGTATTTTGCCGTTTCACTGTATTTAATTGCAAATTGTTGTGCTTCAATTCCAGTCTCGTTTTTGTTATTTGAAATAGACAATTTCTTAAAATTCATTGACCGTGGAAAATTTTTGCGAAAAGGGAAATAACCAGAAATTTTTTTCTCTGAATTAAACGGCCATCTATTATAGTGTAATTTTCTACTGTAAAGTGGTTTCCTCTTCATTACAATTAGAGGTGAAATGATCTAATGAACAAAATTCTTTAAATTATTAATAATACATCTCTTTACTTTAAGTAAGCTAGAAATATTTCATTTTTTTTCTTTTAATGCTACTTCCTTGAGTTCATCTAGTCATATATGAAAATTGCGAGGAAAATAGCTCCTTCTTTCCCTCCCATTAACCACTCACACTTTTTGTTTCTTCCATTCTCTCATATGTATGCAAAAACAGGTCATAATCTTTCATTCTACCATATTTTTAGTCGAAATCGGTACAAAAAAACATTTTTTGGGACATTTTCCAGGAAAAATACAAGGAATTGGGAGGGGGATTAAATAAAAAATTATTAGGAGAAAGTTATTCCTTGTATATTCCTTAATAAGTGACCAAATTGTAATTTACAAAAATTTAATAACAAGTACTTCCTTTTTTCGAAAAACGAATTAATGGGGAGGGAGGGGGGCTCGATCACCAAAATCAAAAGTCGAATTTTTACAGTTATAAATTTTGACCATCCTTTTATACACATTGGCTTACAATTTTGTATTCAAGATTTTTAATTCGGAAGGAAAGTGAGATTAAAATGCATTAAATATGAAGACATTTTATCAGAGTGAATAGGATAATAGGGTTGTTTCCCAAGGGGTCGGATTTTCCACCAATCACAGCATATGTGTCAGTGATTCTCAAATATCTTTTTCTGTGCCGATGTTTTGTTTTGGTTAAGTGCACATCGAAAATAAAAGTCGCAAAATATTGTATAAAAAACATTATAAACATTTAAAACAAAAACGATTTTGAAATTTGTTAATAATTGTACATACTTACTGTTTTCATTCAACGTACTACTGAATCTTAATGAAAATATTACAACAGCAGAACTTTTTTTGTTACATAAACCTTAACAAACAAAGATATCAAATTAAAATAGTCAGAATTGACAGCAGACCATGACCTAACCTTTTTTAATGAGTTTCGTTAGTTTAAATCATAGCCACATCGTCACATTGATAGATAATTATGATAACCTCTGAGTCACGTGACACCCACGTGACACCAACTTGACTGAGTGTTTTACCGCCTTCAATTTTTTACAATTTTTTTCTGTTGAAAGGCTCAACATAAAAAAAGTTATAACGCACTTTCAGTTCGGTTTAAAATGATGTAATAAAAATTATTTTATCTAAAATCACGAAGCAACCCTATTTTACAGTATACAAATCAATATTTGAAGGGTGGCAATGTAGAACTAGATAATCCACAAAATTAGAATTTTGCAGTAAGGTTAAAAAGCATTCCATAAAATAACAATCACCATTTTAAGCCAAATAAAAGTCCTAATTTTATTAGAAAAAGTTATGCGGTTTCGAGAAAATATGCGGACGTTCCCAATGACTCTGCCAGTCATTTTGACCAAAAATTTGAGCAGGCTCGATTGCGATAAAATATGTAACCTTCAGTTTAAATAAAAAATAAAATCTTTTTTTTGACATTGATTTTCTGAAACCAGGTGATTTTTAGTTAACATTTCGTAGGTTTTGATACTCTGCTGTAGATAAAGATTAAAAGTAGAATGTTCAGTTTTGTACAAAAATAAAAACCTGCTATCAAGACACGGGGACGTTGAATTAGAATAACAAATGTTTATTGCATAACATTATTCTGATCTGAGAAAATAAAGATTTATTGTGATGGTATATCGTGCTGAGATAGAAGATTTGTCAATGAAGGGACTACAAAAAGAATAATTTTTTATAACAATCGATATTAATGTCAGGAAATATAAATTAAAGTTAAAATATATTTTTATTACTATATTGACCATGACAATTCGAACAAATCTTTTTATTACGTGTATTTGATTTTAAATAATTTTGTATGCAAAAGCACCATTATTTGACAAATTTTTATTATCTAGTTCTGTACTTCCGCCCTTCATTTCTAATAATTAAAAGTTTTAAATATAACAAATAAGGACTTAAATATCTAGAAAAATAATTACGCCTAATTTTTGCACAATACGTTCGATGATTGCAGTTGGATAATTAAGATTAAATCCAGCTGTTTCTATGCAGGTCTTTTCGGGTGCAAATTATTTTTTTTGTTTTCTCAGTACATGACAATGATAAACAATGAACTGATATCACGTGAGCCATTATCCATTGTTCTATTTTTTTTAAATGAGCACAATGAAAAAGTGTAAAGAAAAATGAAAAGCCTTGGAAGTGACCTACATAAATAAAACTGAGATATTGCGATTCAGCCTACTATGGATATTTCAATATTAGAGTGATATATTTGTCTTATTTTTCTCGTGGCACTAAAACCTGTGATTTGTTATTGACTTTATTTCAGAAGAAAAGTGATTGAAAACAATTCCAATCTTAATTTAGTTTTGTTTCTTGTAATTGTATGCTGTGAAAAATATTAATTATAGTTTAAAGTAAGGAATATGACACTTACTATTAAAAAGAACATTAAAGGTTTTTAATTTAGAATATTAAATAATTTTTCATTTTTATCTAATTTTTCATTTTCTTTTGCTTTTACTTCATTGTGAAAGTGCACCCGAACGTTACAATTTTGCATGTAACTATGTTACACTGAGTTGGGCTTCCTGGAAGCCAAACATTTTAAATCATGTCTTACGTTCATACTTAAGATTCAGTAATCGAATAAAGCTAATTAATATGGACACACTTACATAGAGAAACGGCACCTGCAAAACTAAAAATTTCAACCTTTTAGAATGGAGTAATATTAATTTTAGTACTTATAAACAACTTCCCAACTTTATTAACATTATACGTCTTCTGTCATAATTAAATTAAATACAAATGAAAAATTGTAATTCTTTTGTTTTCCGTCTCTAATAAAAAATTCTTTAAAATTAAAAATACCAAACTCCAAGAAAAACCAAAATGGTAAAATGTTGAGAAACCTATATGCAAATATTTCCATTAAAAAAACAAGAAATGAAAAAAGAGAAAAGAAAAGAAAGCAACATCCAAATTATCTTTTTTCTTTTCCTTATCTCGTCTTTATTTTTACCGTTTTTAATCTATAAATTTACAATATAACACTTTTTTATTTCAAGTTTATTCGTATGATTGTTTTTCGCTAACTTTTCTTTAATTTTACAGCAATTGAATTATGCAAAAAATAATTAATTATCCGTTGGCGTGTAATTTGGTGCAAACGTTGAATATCATGCGATTTTGTACAAAACATTTGAAATCGCGTGTCGAGTTATGTGCTGGTCTGAATTGTTTTTTATCGCCATGTTTTATATCTAAATTGACGTGAAATTGAAATATGTTATGTAACATAATGAATAATTTAATTATTCATTGCAATATCAAACAATAATAGTGGTACCCAAAAGGACCAAAAGTGGCGGGTAACCTGACGCAGGTGTATCGAGCTACCTAAAACACATTTTGCCATTATTTACAGTTGTATGTTTTTCTCTTAAAATCAATATTCCTTAAGGTGCTCCATCATAACTTCCTCACCTCAATAATATATATTTTTAAAGATTAATATTTAAGAAATATTCATATTTGGATTTTTTTATATAAATTACATAATTTGTAGGTTACAGTCTTTATTGAAAATTTCACGATTTTGTTATACGACGCTCGATCCGAGGTTTGAATCTAGGTGGGGGGGGGGGGTCGAAAAGAGTTCATTAACCAAATATGTGATATGTTGTGGGGGGGGGGGTCAGAAGTTCCTGAAAACGTATCACGTATTTTGTGAGCGGTCCCTTGTAAGATGACCAAAAAATGCGCAGAATTATGTCAGTTTTCAAAAACAGCGAAATATGCCCTTTGGTCAACATCTTATTATAAAATCAACAATTTGCTTTCAAGGGGGGCTTATTTGACGCATAAATTTATTAGCTTCTGCTATAATTTGGCACAAATTTCAATTTTATATTATTAAAATAGAGGAACTTTAGCAAAAATTGAAAAATAGGCGTTTGTATATTTTTCGGCTGTCGTGTAAATCTCAAATAGAAATATTTTTAATTATAATTCTATGTTTTTTAAATTCCAAACAATTTTTTATTAGAATTATCGCAAAATGGTGATAACCCATTGAGAAAGACATTTGTTTCAATCAAAGAAATTCTTTCTTTGATATAGAGTCAGACAAATATTTTATTAAAACCAATATTTGTTTGATTCAAACAAGGTTATTTCATTAAAACACAGTATAGTTTAATTCGATATCATTTTATTTAAATTAAATAAATTCTGGCTGTAGTATAGGATCAAAAAATGTGTGTTTTATTTCAACATTTTTTGGGTGCAGGATACGTTCTGGAAACCGGACTTCTCATACTTTTATATTTTATTATTCGATTCATTTTTTCCCCAAAAAATCCGTAGTATTTTGTATTGTTTCTGTAAAATAAATTTCCAAATTTTTTATAGAAGCTGTTTTCTCCAGTTTCGTGGATAATTGATGATAAAAATAATATTTAGCTAATACTGTAATTTTGTTATGTTCTGGTTAAGTAGAGTGAAAACCACTGTATAAACTTAAATTACTTATTTTTTAAATATTTATTTCGCTTATCATATTGTACATTATCTTAAAAAAATTGTATATATTTATGAGCAAGTTGAGATACTTTGTTTTAGCTGTGAAATAATTTGTATAAAAAGTTTTAAATTTGTAAGGAAAAGCGGGAAATGGTGAGAAATTATAATACCCAAAGTAGATCGTCCGTTTGATTAATAATACTGGCATGAGCAGTCATAAAATGCTATTCAGGAACATGTTTCCCAGTATCGCCCGGATTATTTGTTAATTTAGTGTCCTTGTATTTATAAGCTCATATGTGAAGCATCACGTAAACTGTAAAGGTCCCTTAGCTGAGCAGACCGAGTGAACGGAACGGTTACGCAATCTCGTGACCGTAAACTCGTGACCACTAGGGCATATTTTCTTCCTTTTCATATTCCATTCACAACTTCACACATAATTCAACACTTTTTTTTTATCTTTTTACGCAATTATATTTATTTTTTTCATTATTTCATTTGCTCAAAAATTACAAATTAAAGACTGCGTGCAGCAACCCGACAGACAATAATACATGTTGGACTGTTGCACACAGTTTTTAATTCTTAATTTGTTAACATATCACTAAATGCAAATAAGTATAAATGTGTAGAAAAATATAAACAGTGTTTGGCTTATGGTAGAAAATGCAATCGAATTTTGAACAAAATAATAAAAATTTTTACCAAATAGATGATTTTTCAACAAAGAAGATTAATTTTCCATCAAAAGACGAATTTCCAATAAAATACATAAATCTCCAACCAGATGTTTTCAACCAAATTGGTAGAGTTAAAGTTGCAGTTAAAAAAGTATTAAAAAAACAGTTATCAAAGAGTTAAATTTAACAAAGAAGGCGAATTTTTAACAAAATTTTTCATCCCTAACTAAGTAAATGAATGACTGTTAAATAGGAAAAGAAACATTTTCGACAAAAAATTTAATTTTTAATAAAAAAAGATGAATTTTACAGGATATAGTTGCATTTTTAAACAAAAAGGATAGATTGAAACAAATAGCACTTTTAAATTGCTTCTTTAAAAAACTAATTTAAAAAATCCACCAATTGAATTCAACTAAAAAGGACAAATTTCTAACAAAATGTTGTATTCTCAACCAAAATGGTTAATTTTCAACAAACAAGATGAATTTTATACTTATATAAAATATAAAATATAAAATATACTTACAAATATCTTACTCTTAAATATACTTCAATTTTAAGCTTAAAAGGAAAACATTTTCAACCGAAATTTTTCAGCAAAATAGGGCATTTAATTTGAAACGCTTTAAATTCCTAACATTTCTACTAAAAATATTACATTTTCAACAAAATAGATGACTTTTAACAAATTAGTGGAATTTTCAACCAAAAAGTTGATTTTCAACCTACTAATTGAACTTTCTTCCAAAATATTTTTATTTTCTGCAAAAAAAAAAATGAATTTGAAACGAAATAGTTCAATTTTGAAATAAAGAAATTAATTTTAAGCTAAAATTATGGATCTTGAATCAAACAACCGCATTTTTAACAAAGTAGTTCAACTGAATAGTTAAATTTTCAACCAGAAAACACACATTTTTAACAAAACAGCAGAACCCAATAGAGATTTTTTTTACAGAAAAGATGAATTTTCAAACCAAAAACAAAACTTTTCACCATAAGAGTTAAATTTATTAACAACAAAGTTTTTTTTTTAACGAACTAGTTGAACTTTTTACCGAAATAATTTAATTTTTAACAAAGTAAATAAAGCTTTAACCTAAATAGATGAAGTATCAAAGAAAAATATAATACGTTGATGTTATTTAAAACTAAACGAGATTTTAATTTGAAATGAAACACAGTTGAATTCAACCAAAAAATCTTCAACTAAATCAGATTCATTTTCTATAAAAATAATTGAATGTTCAATTTTAAAAAATTATCTTTTTTTAACGAAAGAGATACATTTTGGACCGAAAAAGGTGAATTTTGAACCAGGTAAGAAAAAAATCCACTGAATTGTTCAGTTTTCAAGCCAAAAAGACGAATTTTCCTCAAAAAAGTTACTTTTCAACCAAACAGTTATACTTTCTACAAAAATAGTGGAGTATTTAGCAAAATATGTAGACATTTTCAACTAAAATTGGTAAATTCTTAACTAAAAATATAATAATTCATTTTATTTCTACCACAAAAGATTCAAATTTGAAATCCAAAATAGTTTAATTCAATCAAAAGAGACGAATTTCTAACAAAATAGATGAATCTTCGATTAAATCAGAGGAATTTACCAAAATAGTTGAATTTTCGAGATTTTTTTACCAAAAGATATAAACTTAGAAATGAAAAAGCCGAATTTTGAACCAACAAAGAAACCAAATTTCCACTAAATTGTTGAATTTTTAAGCCAAAAAGACGAATATTCTACAAAACAGTTGCATTTTCTAACCGAAAATATGAATTTTCGACAAAAAAGTTACTTTTCAACCAAGTAGTTAAGTTTGCAACACAAAATAAATAAAATTCTCAACGAAAAGTTTAATAATTAATCTTATTTTGCCGAAAAAAGATTTTAATTTGAAATGATTCACAGTTGAATTCAACCGAAAAAGACAAATTAAAAAAAAAGCTGAATGCTCATTGCTGAACCAATTGGTTAATTTTCTACCCATAACTGACCCATAAACCTCTTTTAATACAGAAGATATACAAAAAAAACACAAAGTAACTAAAATTAAAGTTCTAAGTTACTACAAAAATCGTAACTAAGTTCCGTTACCAGTTAATTTTTAAAATCGGTATGAAGTGACCCTAAAACTTACAAATAACGTAATTTTGTATTAAATTAGTTACTTGTATTAAATTACTACCCAACTCTGGAGCGTAATATAAAATTAAATTTATATTTCATATTTAAAAATTGAAGAGGTATCAGCTTCAGTTTCACATAATATTTTAAGCTTGGGGTAAGTAAAAAATCACTGAGAATAGCGTCACGTAATATATAGGACGCTCCCGAAGTTGATCACGGCAAATGCGGCCTAAAAATGTATATTTACGCTCTACCCCTGCAGCACTAACGCTGTGACGCGAAAGGACATTATAGAGCGTTCTGTAGGGGGTTGGTGGCATCACGAGGTCACCCCACGAGCCAAAGAAATTCGCACAGGGGATGCGAAGCGGTAATAAAATGAGATTGTTGGTTGCGCATGTGCGGAGACATATCCTATCGTCCACACTTGCATTCAGTGATCATCGGGAGCTCTTTACGGCACGTCGTGCGTGTTTTATGTTAAAGCCACTAAGACCCTGTCATAACTTTTTTCGCACGTCTCTTTTATTTTTCATTCCTCAAAAAACAGTCTTATCCGAAGGTCCTTATTTAATTTTTTCCCCCTTAATCAACCTCCATCATGTCCAGGAGAGCAGACAGAAAGTATCTCTTTGCTGTCCTCCCCTTCTTTGCACCCCTACGAGCAGTACACGCTAATACTAATCGCGTTCTATCGATTTACTGACTGACTAGCGTGACTTGTGTTTTTTGATATT
This sequence comes from Belonocnema kinseyi, assembly GCF_010883055.1. NCBI lineage: Eukaryota > Metazoa > Arthropoda > Insecta > Hymenoptera > Cynipidae > Belonocnema > Belonocnema kinseyi. The sequence continues at coordinate 81,560,413 of NC_046658.1, read as the reverse complement.
TTTCCAACTCAAATCTCGGTCATCATAAAAACATTTTTTTTTTAAATTGTCCCCGTTTCTGATCAGTGGTTCCACTTGTGAGTGTTACTCTGTTGCTTTGTGCTCGACGGTGGTGCCGTTTCTGATAGAAAACTACCCCCGGCTTTTCTCCTTACATTTTGGGTACTATTGGAGAGAAAGTGGGAAAATGCTGATGGAAAATAGCTGAATAAAGTAGGTGTAAATAGAGAATTTTCTATTTGACGTTTGATCTTTGAAACTTGGCCTTTCGATACACGACCTTGTGTATGTGTCTACTCTTGAATGTTATTTTTTCCCTCTCTTTCTTTTTTCTCTGTCACATCACTCTGCCTCCCGATTTTTTTGTGTCTGTTTTTCTGTCTTTACGATAGAGCCGCGTACGTCGCGGAAAACCTACGCATTAAAAAAAAACCTCATCGCCCACGCACTAATTATTTTTTCAATGAACGCATGGACCGTGCCTAGCTGATGACCAGCATTGTGCGCGGTAATTGTATATATCGTTCTATTATTGCCACGTCTTCCGAAAGGTCATGTCGTCATGGGATATATACCGCTCTTGGAAAGATGTATCACATTCACGTGTCCGCAGAAATTTCTATCCACATGAAAACTGCAAATATTCGCTGATCTACATAACCGCGATTATGTAATTTTGCAATTTATATAGGACACTAGACTGAACATGCAAAGAGAGAGAGAGAGAGAGATGTTGAAATACTGCGGTTCGACGTAAATATTCGGTTGGTTTCGACTGAATGCTTCACTGAATATTCCGCATGAAGATTCATGTATATTCGGTTCTGCGATTTTGTAGTTACATATCTTGATTGCAGACCAAATTGATAGACTCTGCTTCATGTTGATACAGTGCTCGCGGATGTTATGTGGTCGGTTTCACAGAGAAATCACAATTTATTACAAATTAATTTGTTGGTGGATTGTCTAGCTATTTAAAAAATATTCTTGTCCTGGAAAAAAATTTAAAAAATTTTTTATGTTCCGGTTCCAAACCTTTTTCTTGAGCTCGTTCTGGATTATTTTGTGTTATTAATTAGAAATTAATTTAAGAATTGGTTCGGGAAATACGATTTTTATATGTTTATAAATTAACAAATTCAAGAATTGGATAGGGAAAGAGTTTATTTGGCATTTAATTATTCTGGAATTATCTATTTGGAGCGTGAAAGGTCCTTGTTTGATGTATATTTAGAAATAAATGTTAAAGGTTTTGGTCGGGAAAAGTGTATTTTTATGTTTATTATATCGAGGAATTATCCAGTTGGATCAAGAAAGGGCTTATTTTGTATTTAATTTAGAATACATTTAAGAGTAAGATCGGAAAAGGGCTTATTTTGTATTTAATTTGAAATAAATTGAAGGTTTGGATCGGGAAAATGGTTTTTTATGATTATTTATTCACAAATTTAAGAGTTGTGCCGGGAAAGGGCTTATTTTGTGTTTGATTTTCGAAAAAGTATCTACTTTGATCATGAAAGGGTTCATTATTTTGTATTTAATTAAAAATAAATTATCTAGTGTAATTGGGAATAGGCTATAAATAAATTAAAGTGTTCGATCGGGAAATGCGTTTTTAATGTTTATTTATTCAAAACGTCAGGGATTTGATCAGGAGACGGTGTGCTTTGTATTTACTTATCAAGAAAGTACCTTGTTTGATCATGAAAGGGTTTATTATTTTTTATTTAATTATAAACAAATTATCTAGTTGAATCGGTAAAGTCCTTATTTTTGTGTATTTAATTACAGATAAATTGGAGGGTTGGATCGGAAAAGGGCTTATTTTGTGTTTATTAAGGAATAAATTTAAGTTTTCGTAAATGGCTTATTTTATCTTTAATTAGGAGTAAATTAAAGGATTATTTCTGAAATAGCATTTTCCATGTTAATTTGTTAACAAATTTAAGGGTTGGATCTTGAAAAACGCTTTTTTATGGTTATTTATTAACCATTTTAAGATATGGCACGGGAAAGGGCTTATTTTGTGTTGGATTATCAAAAAATTATCTAGTTGGTTCGGGAAAGAGCGTTTTTTGTTTAATTTTCAATTAATTATCTTGTTTGATCGGGAAAGGGTTTATTTTGTATTTAATTTTGAATTAATTCAAGAGTAGGATAGGGAAAGGGTTTTCTTAAATTTAATTTTGAATAAATTCAAGGGTAGAATCAGGAAAATGTTTTTTTATGGTTATTTATTAACATGTTCAAGAGTTGTAACGGTAAAGGACTTATTTCGTGTTTAATCATCAAGAAATTACCTAATTTGGTCGTAGAATGGTTTATTATTTTGTATTTTATCAGAAACCAATTATCTAGTAGTATCGGCAACGGCGCCTTTTTATTTTGTGTTCAATTATAAATAAATTGAAAGGTTGGATCCGGTATGGGCTTATTTTGAATTTAATTTGGAATAAATTTAAGCCTTGGTTCAAGGAAAGCATTTTTAGGTTTATTCGTGAACAAGTTCAAGGGTTGGATCGTGAAAAGCGTTCTCTTTTAATCGTTATTAATCAGTTCGAGATTAAAACGGTACATGAGTTTTTTTGTGTTTCATAATTAAGAAATTATCTAGTTGAATCGAGAGAGGGCTTTTTTTGTATTTAATTTAAAACAAATGATCTTTTAGGATCATTAAAGGGCATATATTGTGCTGATTTACAAATACATGTAAGGGTTCAATCGAGAACTGCGTTTTCTGTGTTTATTTATTAAAACATTCAAGAATTGGATGAAAGGGCATATTCAAGGTTTAGTTCAGAAAAAGCATTTTTCATGGTTATTTATTAACAAATTCAAGAATTGTGACGGGAAAGGACTTTTTTGTGTTTAATTATCAAGAAATTATTAGGTTGGATCGTAAATGGGCTTATTTTCTATTTAATTAGAAATAAATTCAAGGCATTGTATCCAGAAACACAATTAGAAAAATTTCCGATGGTTCTGTTTCAAACATTTTTGCATGACGAAGTTTTAATCCCAACCCTGCCCCAACACTTTTTCGAAGTAGATTCCAGAAACCTTTTTTATCCTAACGTTGGATAAAAATGCTGCAGAGAGTTTAGAACTGTATTAAAAGTCCTGAATGCGGTTTTTATAAGTATTCATTATCCTTTATTATACTTTTTTTTAATTTAACTACTTCTCATTCACTGCGCTAGGAAATTCATTTATTTTGATTGGAACAAAAATTGTATTTGAAATTAAAACTTTATGTACAATTTCCTGTATATTATCTACAATAATATATTTTATTGTTCTATATGTAAAATGTAATGAAATATTTTTGTTTTGTTTTGATTCGTACATATTCATATATCCAATTATTCACTGATTGCAATTGAATGCACTTTGCATTACGTTCAATTAATTAAAATGCATTTAAATTTAGTTTAATTTCTTGAACTCACTATAAGTAAGTTGCACTGACTGTAAACTTGTTTTAATCCAGTTACGTTCATTTGAATCCCATTTAATTTAATTCTGCATAACTGCATTGAACTCTTTTGATTTAATTGAACTCTTGAATTTACTATAAGTTAGAATTTTTTATAAATTCATTTTAATTCCGTTAATTTCAGATAAATTCCATTTATTTGAATTTAATTCGGCATAATTACATTGATCTCTTTTGATAATTATTAAATTTTCTTGATTTCCATTTAACCATGTTCATGTTCGCTAAATTGTCCTCAAATCACTTCAAATTTAGTTTCATTTATTACATTTCACTTAAATTTATTTAAATTCATATCTCTCTCATAATGTTTACTTAAATTCACTCGAATTTATTTGGAAATACGACATGAAAATTTAAGTCTAATTCAGTTGAATTACATTGGTTGATTCCGTTGTATTATATTGAATTCATGTTTAACTCGTAGGGAAACTCACTTGAATTTAACTGGATTCATTTCAGAATTGAGTCGAATTCATTTGGATTCAATTTAATTTAATTCAATTTAATTCCTTTGAAATCCTCTAACTACCGCTGTATTCCATTTAATTTTTATGATTAATTTATAGTGCTATTCAAATAAATGTAGAGGGGTGGGGTTAAGATTCAATTCAATTGTAATCCTTTAACATTCTTTGAATTCCTCTATATTCCGTTTTATTCCATTAAATTTATGTTCAATTCATAGTAGTATTCGCCTAAATTCAGAGAAATTATTTTAGTATTCAGTCAAATTCCATTTAATTGCATTTAATGAACTTCAAATGCATTTCTATGAAATCTTTTGAATTCCTATAAATTCCGCTGCGTTGCATTAAATTTATATTTAACTCATAGTAAAAATTGACCTGAATTCAACTGGATTTATTTCAGTATTCAGTTGAATTACATTTGATCCAATTTAATTGGGTTCCTCTGAAATTCTTCGAATTGTTCCTCTGCATTTAAGATCCATTTGATTCAGTTGAATTGCGTTCGTGTGAAATCCTTCGAATTCCTCTAAATTTCGTTATATTGCTGAATTCATAGTGGGATGCACTTGAATTTAGAGGAATTAATTGGTACAATGTTTAACTAATTAAGGTGAATTCAGTAAAACCTTTTTAGTCAACAAATTCTTCACCAACAAAAAAGTAAAAATCGGGTATGATTGAAACATTAATAAAATAGAAAGAACAAAAAATCAATTTAAAAAATTCAAAACTCAAATAGGGTACCTCTAATCGTATCCGATTAAAAAAATTTTTTTTTACTTAAAATGTACAACTGATGGACTAATGTGCCTGTTGAAATTCGAAAATAATTTCTTATGATTACCTTAATGCGCAAGCTTTTTTCGAACTCATTTTTGAGTACTAACACTTTTAGTAATAGTTGCGTTATAAACTTTAAATATTCCTCGTCGTTTAAAAGCGGAATGTATGTATGTGTAGTTTTGTACAATGTACTCAAAGAAAGTAGTGCTTGTTCTACTCTTCGCTTTGCATTTTTGGCTTCAGAGCCAAAAATCACTTTACGTATATTACATTCTGCTATGAAATAATGAAATTTCCGTATTATTTTATTAATTTAATCATGTTAATTATTTCAAACATTATGATTCTTGAAAGTATAATTAGATCATTTTTCTATCACCTATTTTTATCAGATATAAATATAAATCATAAATTTAAATTTAATTGTTTTGAAATTAAAAGTTCAAAAACTCTTCTTTTATCTCTCAAATAACATCATGAAAATTGTGATACTGCTTATTTTGAACGTTTTCCAGTTTGAATATTTGCAAATTTAGAAGCTTTTACATTCTATAAATTCCTCGTGATAAATATATATTATCCTTTATTTCTAATCTTCTGAATGAAAAATATTAAGTTGCTAATTTAAAAAATATTTATCATAGTAACAATATGCTTGCATTGTTTTAAAAGCACTTGTAACTCGACGATTTTCTAGAGAGCAGAAACCATTTTTGAACAATAGAGTATTATGATATTGTAACATTACACGATTACGTAACATTGATTATAGATAAATGTATTTTTCCAATTTGAAATGTTTGACAAGAATAAAAAAGTTTTCTTAAGATTCCTGCGGAAAAATTTCAAATCATTTTTTATTGAAATCAAATCATTTTAAGAGAAAATTGAAAACATTTCTAAAATTACCAAGAAGATTTTAGAAGATTTTAAAAGATTTTAAAACGAAAAACGTATTTTATTTTGCAAGATTACAAAATTCTACAAAAAGTTCGAGTAAGTTTAAGATATATTTGGAAGATTTGAAAAGATGCAAAAATAATTTTTCACTTAAAAAAAATTCTAAAATTTTCAAATAAAATTTAGATTTTTCAAGGTTTTTCAAACAAAATTTAGAAGCTTTTTAAAAATTTATCTCTGGTTGGCAATATAACTATTTTGTTGAAAATTCATCTATTTGGTTGCAAATTAATCTGTTTTTGTTGCGGATTCTACTATTTTGTTGACACTTCGTATTTTTCAAATGAATTTAGCTGTTTTTACTTTGAATAAAAATAATATTTTCTGTTGAGAGCTCATATTTTTGGTTGAAAATTCAACTATTTAGTTGAAAATTAACTTTTATGTTAAAATTCTTCATTAAAAATTGAAATCTTAAAAAATCTCTGAATTTTCTCAAGTATTGTAGAAAAATTATATTGATATAATTTTGATAGCGAATAAACATATGAACAGCTATTCGAAATTTATATCGTGTATTAAAGATTATTTGATTCTTGTTTAAAAATTTTTTTAAATATCTATAGGTAATATATATATAAATTTTTTCATAGAAAAATAAAAAATATGCACGATTATTCTTAATATTAAATTAATTTGGAAATTACATTTTTGTATCACCTAGAAAATGAAGCTTCTCATTTAAAGTGTAGTTTATATGTAGCACGATTCTCTTAATTATATTTTTATTTTGTCCCTCGATTTTATATTATATAAACTCCAACTCACTTCCATTATTGTCAGCGATGGTAATCTTTAAAAAAATAATAAAACCGTAAAGAGAATTGATGATCGTAATCATAATTTAACTGCAATTTAACATCTTTTTAATTCTCACGATGTATTGTCTCCAGGAATATTCTTTAGGGACGTCGAAAGATTTATTACATAAATGAAAATTTAATTTATTAATATTCCAGTTAAATATAATAAACTCATAATAAACTTGCTCAATTCTATTTTTTCTTCTGAAAGATTTTTATATGGATGGATATAATTTATGGCAAAATGATTTAAAACATAATCACACTATATGTATCACACTATACAACATTGTCGCTCTTTTTCATTTGTACCCGCTAGTGGTAAAACTGCAAATATCTTTTATTGGAAATAAGCTTTATAAAGTGTAGAATTTAAAAGTTAGTACGAAATAAAAAGTTGTATAGTTTTTCTAGTAATGGAAAATTCAGTTCTCAAATACTTTTGTTCGTATTAGAACTAAAGTACTGTTCAATTTTCTGTTCTAGAAATGATTTTATCTTTCTACATTAGGTACTTTTATTTTCTGATATACGTAACAAAGAATACTGCTTCTTTTTCAGTATAAAAATTGTGACACATATTTTGCAGTTTACTGGTAATCTGCATGACATCTACCTAAAAATAACACATGCATTGTTCCATTTTTAATAGTGCTGTATGACACATCGCTAAATGTGGATTGCTTTTTTTTGCAAAGTCTTTAGGTAATTTTTTACATTATCAGAATTAAAATTATATAGCATTGTACCTTTCTATCTAATTTATTAACAAATTATTTTTACCGCTTATCTATTTCAGTTTTAAGTTAAATTGTAAAATTTAACTTTTTAAAAGGGCATCTATGCTAGTTCAGAGTTTGGCATGTCCTTAATTCAAAATGAAATCCATGCACTTTTAATTTTATTTTCTATAACAAGTTACGATAGTCACTTTTTTAGATTGAAGGTAGTTTCAATGTAATTTGACGTATAAACGTATACCGTATAGTTTAAATGAAGTGTAAAAAAATCGTTAACGTTTACTACTGAGAAAATAGATTTCAATCTCAATTACTTTTTTATAATACGTTAAAGTATCTAAAGTATGACATGCGCAATAAGTAGATTCAAGTATCAATTACTTTTATTTAACACCTTAAAGTTTCTACATCATGACATTCACAATAAGTAGGGTCGAATTAAGCTTCACTCATAAAAACATCAAATTATGCTTAAATTTATTTAGATAAAATGAAAGATTCAGGCTTCATACTATCTCCCCAATTCCCTTTTTTCAAAATAATTCCTCTTTTTTCTTTGTTTTCAGCAAATTTCCACCCCCCCCCCCCATTTCTCGTTTTTTCTTTTGCTGAAATGCGAAATATTTTTGGTTGAAAAGTCTGCAATTATATTATTGAAACAGAATTTTTCTCTTTTGGTTCAAAATTTGATTATTTGTTTAAAACTTGAATTATTTAATTGACAATTCAACTATTTTGTTAAGCAGTAATCCTTTTTGGTCGAAAAGTAAAGTGTTAGGTTGAACATTCTTTTTCTTCAATAGAAAATTCTTACTTTTTTATTAAAAATTCATCTTTTTTAATAGATAAGTCATCTTCCTTGAACGAAGATAAACTTTTTGTAGAAAATTTAACTTCTCTGCTTACAAATTCCACTTTCTTCTGAATTAAAAATTCGTTTTTTTTTTCTTAAAAATTCAGCTATTTTGTTGAAAGTCAAACTCTTTTTGGATGCAGTTTAATCTTTTTTTAGAGTTGCAGATAAAATCTTTATAAGCAGGAACTTCAAAAAAGGCAACTTCTATAATAGAACTGGACAAAAATTCACTCTTATTTTTTTCAGAATTCATTTTTTTTTTTGGTTAAATTGTTAACTTGAACTATTTTGTTGAAAGTCTAACTTTTTTACTTGAAAATTCAACTATTTGGGTGGAAAATTCAACTGTTTCGTTGTAAATACAATAGTTTTTTGTTTTAATTTAATTTTTTTTCTCGAAAATTCGATTATTTGTTTGAAAACTAATATTTTATTAACATTCATCTTTCTTGGTAGTAAATCAACCTTCCTTTTTTAATTCAACTATTTTGATAAAAATTCATATTCTTTGGTCGAAAATTTAACTGTTTTGTTGTAAATTCGTCGTTTTGAATAGAAAATTCGTCCTGGGTAAAAAATTCATTTTTTTTAGTTTAAAATAAAATTTGTTGTTGAAAAAACAATTGTGGCCTTAAAAAGTAAATTTAAAGCGACTTTTCTAGTTCGAAAATTCAACTATTTGGTTGAAAAATTAACTCTTTTTGGTTTAATCGAATAATTGTTGGAAATTCATATCTTATGGTAAAAAATTTCTTATTTTTTTTTTTTTTAAATAAAAATTGAAAAAAAATTGATGAAAATTAATATGTTTCAGTTAAGTATTCAACTACATTAGCGAAAAAAGTATATAGTTTATATATAGTTGAGACAATTATATATAATATTTCTGACTATTTAATTTTTCCGCCTGGGGTTTTTTTTTTGTTGAAATATCAACTATTCCATTTTTAGTTGAACACTGATATTTTTTACTTGAAAATTCAACTATTTTGTTGGAAATTTTGTTTTTATTGGATGAAAATTAATAGTTTTAATTGAAAATTAAACTTCCATTTGTGCTTGAAAATTCATTTTTTTCTTAAACATCTAACTATACTTGGTTGGAAATAAAACTACTTTGTTTCTAATTTTGAACATTGAATTATTTGGTTAAAAGATCGTTTATTTTTTATTTTTATCAATCGCTTTAAGGGAAAACCTAATTAGTACATTTTTTATTGAAAAATAATCTTCTTTAGTTGAAAATTTAACCATTTGATTAATAATTAATGTATTTTGTTAAAAAGTAAAAAATTTTTTATATAAAATTAATTGTTTTGCAGAGAGAGAGAAGAATTGTTTTGGTTTAAAATTCGTCTTCTTGGTATAATATTCATCTGTACTGGTTGAAAGTTGAACTGCTCTATTAAAAATCCATTTTTTCAGATTCAGCATCTCAGCTAAACATTCACCTCTTTATTTGATAAATTAACTATTTTGTTAAAAACTCGTTCCATATTGAATTCAATGTGGTACCTAGAATAATTTTATTCAAAAAAATGTATTTCCCCTATTTTTGTGAGAAATCACCCTTGTTCCTCTATTTTGAGGTCACTTTGGACTGTGAAGTCTAAAGATCTAAGAATAGAAAAAAAAGAAATAGAATAGAGAAAAATATTAACGAGACAATATTTTATTTTTCAGGGTGGTTATCCAGCGAAATTGAAGAAAGTTCTTATTGTCACGGCTCCTTTGTGGTTCAAGGCACCATTCAAAATTCTGCGATTGTTCGTTCGGGAAAAATTGCGGGACAGAGTATTTACCGTATCCATTCCTCAATTAACGCTTCATATTCCACGAGAATCTTTACCACGTCGTTTAGGTGGTACCTTGGAAATTCAGCATGAAGCATGGCTACTCCATTGTCTTAAATCTATGACGAATCGGGGAGGTGGTGAGCTTTGCGAGGTCAGTATTAATTTTTTATCATCATTCAAACTTCCTATTTTATACTGAATTTAAGTTTATAATCAATTTAATTAATCGCACGTCTAAAAATTAGATCTGAAATCGTTCAAATTGGAAACATTTTGAAACACTTGCAAAATTGGGTATTAGAGATGATACGGATCTATACAATTTATACGCTTTTAAATTAAAACGCTCTCAGGTTTCACTGGATTCCTATTTGTATGCTTTCAACTCCGATTTAAATAAATAATTTAATTTCAATTGATTTTGAAATTGGAGACTGGGAAATTAAATCGCTATTTCATTTTAAACGATTTTTATTTGGCCTCTTTAAATTGGTAAGATTTTTGAAGACTTTAAACAACAAAAAAATACTTTAAAAATTTTTTAAATTGTGCTTTAACATATTGAAGGCCGAATGCGGTATACCTGATAAATGAAAATAGTGTTATCACTGGTTGTTTGCAATGTTGCGTGCACCCATATGTGCATTTCAAACGCATACAGAATTGCAGAAACATAGGTAGACGCAAATTGGCAAACAAGCAATGTCAATAGTTTGCATTTATGAGGTACCTAATGTTTGGTTTTCCATATTAAAATGCAGGCCGTGAACTTTCATTTAATTTCTTTTATGTTTTTGACAAATATGAACTAAAAGAAGATTCTATTTCGTCTGAATATTGATGTCTGTATTATTTTTCTGGTTCCTTGATTTATTCATTTTTTTTTAAAGAGTCGAGTCAATCATTTTTATTTTTATTCCATAGATTTAGAGCAATATTTTTAAAAAATCATCTCATTTTAAAGTTAGGTTCTTCGCAACTGATATACAATTAATTTCTTGACGCGACTGAAAATAAAATGATAGAAAAAGATAGAACTTGTCTATACATCTTAAATATGTTGAGATTTATCGTATCCATACCAATCCTGTTTAATATTATTTGTAAGCTATAATTTCATTTATTCTTTTACTCGTCTATTCTCCTATTATCCTATTTTTTTAAAGAATTTTTTTCCAATATCTTCTTTGGTTGAAATATGAACTATTACATTTTTCGTTGAAAATTAATATTTTCTAGTTAAAAATTCAACTGCTTGATTTAATGTTAAACTACTTCGTTAAAAAAATTGTGGGTTGAATATTTATCACTTCGATTACAAATTTAACTGTTATCTTAAATGTTCGTTTCTTTTTTGGTTGAAAATTAATTTTTCAGCTGAAAAATGGAATATTCCATTTTTGGTTGGAAATTAATATTTTTGAGTTGAAAATTCAACTGCTTGGTTGAAGATTTATATATTTTATTTAAAAATCGTATTTTTGGTTGAATTCGACGGTTTTTAATTAAAAAGTTTGAAATATCAACGTTTACATTTTTTTTATAATTAATTTTTTGTTGTTGAAAATCCAACTTCAGTTGGTTGAAAGTGGAACTGCTTTGTTAAAAATTCAATTTGTTGGTTAAAGATTAATTATTTCAGTTACAAATTCAACTCTTTGGTTGAAAAATTAACAATTTGGTTGAAAGTTATTGTTCTTAATAGCAATAAAATGCTTTTAGTTTCAAACTTACTGAATTCAATTGATTTTTCCGTATTTTTAATTGTTTGCAATTCATTTAAATTTTGTTTATATTCATCTTTATTTTTTATGAATTTTATCGGATTCTTCTCATTTCCCTTAAATTCTTATAAATTCACTTCAATTTTAATGAAATGTAAACTTAAATTGCTTTCAAGGCTTAGGAATTTATCTTAATTCGTTGAAATTCATCTGAAACTCTTATAAATTTCATAGAATTTTTTTAATTCACAGTAACATTAGTTACATAATTAATGCTCGTTAGTCACTTTCAGTTCATTTTTAGGATAATAAATGAGTCACTTTTAGTGACTTTTTCGGTTTAAAGAGGTCACTTTTTCACTTACAAAAAAAAGTAAATTAAACTGTGACAGCCGAGCGAATATTAAATTAAAAATTTATACATTTAAAATGGTTTTTTTTTTTTTTTATTTAGAAAATATTATGTATTAAAAACGCCCTATCACTCCCTGCTCGCTGTGCTCTTTTCTCCTGTCCTTTCCTACCTGATATTTTCTTATCATCACCTCCCGTCCCCACAATATCCCTTATTATCTACTTCCCATTCCTTATTACTCTTTCCTCAATCACTTCCTAATTCCTTTTCTATACTTACTTCCTGTCCTCTATACTTCCCATGTTTAATCCCCCCCCCCCCTCCTTCTTTAATTTTCTTCATTTGAACCCTTCCATTCCAAACTTTCCCTTTCCATGACTTTCCTTCCTTTTTCTTACTATTTTCCCTTGCATTCTACTCACTTCCTCTGTCCTCTCTCCATCCTACTTCCCCTTCCCTAGTTCCCTAGTTCCCTAATTCACCTCTCCTCTATCTTACTTTCTGTCCTCTACTTCCCTTACTTAATTTTCTCTCTCTTTTGATTTCCCTAACCTAAAACCTTCCATCCCACGTTTTCCCTTTCAATCACTAATTTCCGTCCTTCCTATTCCCTACTTTTCATCCCTTCCCTTTTACTCATTTCATGTGCCCTTCTCTCTCTATCCTATTTCCCCTTTCCTAGTCTCCTAATTCACCTTTCCTCTATCTTACTTACTGCCCTCTACTTCTCATACACAACTTACTCTCCCCTCTCCTTCTTAAATTTCCAACTCCTATAGTCCTTCCATCCCAAACTTCCCCTTTCCATCCTGCCTGCTTCCTACTTTTCGTCCCTTCCCTTCTTTTCAATTCCTCTGTTTTTCTCTCTTCATCTTACTTCCTCTTCCCTAATTTCTTAATTTACCTCCCCGGGTATCTTACTTCCTGTCCTCTACTTCCCATACCTAATATTCTTTCCCCTCTCCTATTTTAATTTCCCTCCCCTAAAATCTTCCATCCCAAACTTCCCTTTTTTTATCATTAATTTTTGTCCTTCCTTTTTCCTGCATTTTTCCCTTCCCTCATCTCTCAATCTCTTTCCCAACTTCTTCCATTTCACATTCCGTACTTTCTCACCCCATACTTTCCCTAAGAAACCCTCATTCTAGCCGCTTAGTCCAATCTGAATTCCTTCTCGCAAGGAAAATGAAAAACTGTGTCAGGGAATTTTGAAAATGATGTTTTTCGACCACCCTAAAATAGAAGTTTGTTCTTCTCTGAAATTGTGGTTAATGAAAGTATTTTGAACTGTTCTGCAGGTTACCCCGAGAGCGGGTACTCCTCTTTCTCCGACGACGAAGAACCACACTATACATCAAAGTCCAAATGGAACGCCTATTAGCAACCCAACTAGTCCTATGGCGGATAAAAACAAAATCAAAAATGGTATGGCAAATATTGGAGACATTGAGGTTACGAATGGCGACGTGTGGAGCGGAAATGACGAAGCTCCGTCACCGGTTCAGCCTCCGTCCTCTGCTAGCTCGGGTTTCAGCGACGACGACAGTCTTCACGGCGATCTTGGTCTCCAGGCAGTCAGTATGGAGCAGCTCGTCGAGACGATACGTTCCAGGGGTCGTATTGGGCTCGTAGCAGAGTATGCGGAAATCAGGCTAAGACCGCCGGACGGTTCCTTTAACAATGCTAAGTATGTTCCTCATATCTCTCGAAAAACATCATCAGGGTGGCGACTTGACCGAGAAATAACCAGGAATTTAATTAAAATCCGGGAATTTACTTCTGATCGTACCAAAGTTCAAGTTTTCATTATTTAAATAATTTTGGTCAATTTAGAAAAGTGGCTTCTACTTTATCTACAGTTGCAGGGCATATAAGTGATAATAATTATTGTTTTTATTTTAGGAGAGGAACGGGAATTTTTACAAAGAATTAAAACTAAAATTTCGAAGAAAGGAGTTTACAAAAATCCCTCTCCCAAGTCAAAATTCGTCACAATTTAAAAGATCCTTCTTCCAAATTTTAGAAAAAGAAATACTTCAAGTTTTTCTTAGAGTAGAAGCAGTATTTCGAAGAGGAAATATTTCGGAATTTTAATATACATTTTTTTACATTTTTCTTTGGGGATTAAACTTTTTTTTCTTTAAAATTCAACTATTTGCAGTTAAAAGCTAAATTCTTTAGCTTTGAGAATTCGCCTTTGGATAGAAAATTTGTCCTTGTGGATTGAAAATTCAAATTTTTTCTTAAAAAATTCGCCTTCTTGGCTTGCAAATTCAACTTTGTGATTCAAAATCCAACAATTTTTGGTTAAAATCTAATTTTTTCCTTAGTTATTCGACCACTTAGATGAAAAATCATGTAGTTGTAGGTTCAAAATTCAACTAATTTGTTGAAGTAATGTTTTTTCTCGGAAATTCAAGTGTTTTGTTAAAAATTCGTCTTTTTGGATCGAAAAGCACTATAACTCTCGAAAAAATGAACGAATCAAATCGATCCTTGGCACACTTTTTTTAGACCTTAAAAGAAAGCCTGAGTTTCGTTAATCAGCCATTTTGGATAAAAGTTCAAAAAGTGAGCGCATTTTGGAAATTTTTGAGACCACTTTTTTGATATTTAAAAATTTTATGTGCAGCTGTTCATAGTACTCAGGAAGCCAAACAATTTATCCTAATTACTTTTTTCGAGGAAAAGAAAATTTTTCAGAGTTATAGCAGTTTCAAAATTTTATAAATCCATCGAAAATCAAAATTTTAAGCCAAACAACGCACGATATGTAAAAAGTCAAGAGAAGGAAAACATGGCTTTTTCAAAGCCCTACAAGATTATCATAACCTTTTAAATTATCTTGGAAAATTCAAATTTTTATTGCATAAAAAATAATTAAATAAAAAAAATTTCATTTTGTGGTCAAACTATGCAGATACGAATAAAATATGAATCAACAAAAATTGTGATACCAAAAAAAATATACAATTTCTTTAAGAATAACTGCTTTATAGGACGCGTATTTTTTGTTTTATTCGTGAAAAATAACGTTGAAAATAAATAAAAAAAGAATAAAAAAATTTGTCGAAAAACGACCAAAGTTACGAAAAAAAAAGATTGAACAAAACTTGTTTATAAATGTCTGTCGTAAATCGAGTTTCACGATGAGAATGTGAACTCCAAAGCCTATATAGAGCTTTGAGAAACTTAATCTTTAACTATTGGGAATGGTTAAACTGCGATACGCCACCTGGTGACAAGACTTCGAACTAGAAAGAATAGACGCGAATATAAAGATGCATTTTAATTGGTGCATAAAAGTGTTTTAACCTTTTTTTTGTCAAGTTTAAAGTATTTATTGGGTAATAAAAATAAGTCTATCGAAAACAAAGTGTTTTAGATGAGATTTACATATTATACAGTGAAAAGCTACACTTTTTGACAAAAATATTTTTCTAACAAAAAACAATTATTATTCTCTTTATTGTGATTTTCAAAAGATTATAAACTTAAATGGACTTATTTTGAAGCAGAAATGAACTTAAAGTAAATTTTAATTAATTTATACATGAAATATTTACTATTTAAAAATCTGATCCAAAAGTTATGTTAGAATTCGTATTTAAATTCCAGTCTTCTATTATTCGTATTCTTGTCATAATATTGATAAAATTTGTCGCTACATACAATACTTAAAGTTTAAATTAATTTGAGTTAATTAAATTAATTCAAGTTTATTTAAGCTAAAATACATGTTTAAAATTGTACCTTCTCTTTTTAGTTCCATTTTTCGGCACCATGTGGCGAAATGGTAGACCGCCATTCCCAATAGCATTTTCAAAATTTTTCAAATCGAAAATCTCCATTTTAAGCCAAACCATGCTCGATATGAAAAAAAGTCAAGAGAAGAAAAACATTGCTTTTTGAAAGCCCTACAAGATTATCAGAACAAAATTAGCAAAAATTGCAATCCCAAAAAAATATACAAAATTCATGTTTCCTATAGTTGGAAGCAGGTCGCAGCTTCCCATAGAGTGATAGAAAAGTGAAACAGGCACGTTCGAGGTATCTGTTTACATTATTGGATGTAAACATTCCTAGCGATTAAGTTGTAGCGATCGTGCCGAATTCGAGTGGAGCTCATTTATGGCTTTTAGCATTTATTTAATCTTTAAACAGTTTAATTATTAAAACAATTTTCATAAATGGCTCTTCTTTAAAGAATAAGTTTAATTCATTATGTTGCGTTGTAAATTTACAAGAACTATTAATTATTTAAACAATTTTTAATTAAAAATTAAAAGTTTAACTTTTTTCTACAACAGAATTTGTTCACGGAGTCAACTAACCCTTTTCTATGTTGCTTTACAAAAGAACTGATAATTATTTAAACAATTTTAATTACAAAATTAAGAGTGGCCTTTTTTCTACAAGTCAATTTGTTTACGGAGTCGACTAAGAATGTCTATCCGATGACTCTATTGTATGTTGCTTTGCAAATTTACATGAACTATTAATTATTTAAACAATTTTAATAACAAGATTAAGAGTTTTTGAAACTTTTTCTACAAGTAAATTTGTTTGCGGAGTTAACTAAGAATGTCTATTTTTTATTCTTTTATTTTTGCTTTGCAAACTTACAAATACTATTAATTATTTAAACAATGTTAGTTAAAGTTTTAAAGTTTGGCCTTTATCCTACGAATCAATTTGTGTTCGAACTAAACTAAGAATGTCTATCCAATGACTTTTTTCTATATTGCTTTGCAAATTTACAAGAGCTTTCAAATATTTAAATAATTTTATTAAAAAAATTAGGAGTTTGCTATCCAGGTCAATTTGTTTACGGAGTCGACTAAGAATGTCTATCTGGTGACTCTTTTCTATATTGCTTTGCAAATTTATGAGAACTATTAGTTATTTAAGCAATTTTATTTAAAAAATTAAGAGTTTGACGTTTATTCTACGAGTTAATTTGTTTTCGAAATCAGCTAGGAATGCCCATTCGATGACTCTTTTCTATGTTGCTTTATAAATGAACAAGAACAATTAATTATTAAAAGAATTTCAATTGAAAAAATAAGAGCTTGGTTTTCTTTATACGAGTAGGCTTCATTTTTTACCATAATTAACTAAGAATATCTTTCCGATGATTGTTTTCTCTGATGCTTTGAAAATCTACAACTATTAATTATTTTAAAAATGTTTATCAACATATTTATAGCTTGGCTATTTTTCAAGGAAGAGGAATAATTTGTTTACTGAATGAACTAAGAATGTCTTTCGATGATCATTTTCCACGTTACTTTGTAAATTTATAATAATTATTAATCGTTCATACAATTTTCATAAACATATTGAGAGTTGGGTATTATTCAAATTTGTTTACGAAGTTAACTAAGATTGTCTTTGTGGTGCCTCTTTTCTAGGTTATTTGTTAAATTTACCAGAATTATTAATTGTTAATTCTTGAAAGAAGTTGCATAAAACGTTTAGAATTTGGCTATTTTCTAACGAATAGGAAGTTATTAAAGTAAAAATGATTATCGTGGTATTTTCTTGAACTTAATTTCCAAATAGAATAATTACAATAAAAGTAGTGGGTCGCGCGCGTAAGAGTTTCTAATTTAGGTTAAAAATTCAACTATTTTATTAAAAATTCAACTAAAAATCAATCTGTTGGTTTTTTGCAAATTTACCTGTTTGGTAGAAAAATCATCTTTCTTCGTTGACAAGTCAATTATTTTCTAAAACTCTCGTCTTGCTTTTTATCTATTCTTTTTAAGGAAATTAATTAAATTTTAATTATTTAATTATTAAAATTTAATAAATTATTAAAATAATTATTTATTAATTTTATTAATTCCTTAAGTAAGTTTCATACTGAATTCAGTGTGGAACCCAAAGAATAATTTAATTTAAAAGAATATGTTCCCCTATTTTCGTAAAAATCACCCAATTTTCCTTTTTTTGAGAAGATTTCAAACTGTAAGTATTTTCAATTATTATTTTTGTATGTGTTGGGTCTTATTTGTGACGAAGAATGAGAAGGGTGAAAAAAAGTTTTGAAAATAGCGTGGCCTACCTTTTGAATGGCCCCTATTCAGTCGAATGAACCCTTGAAATAATTGCTGAAGAATTAAAATGCAATTCAGACTTATGATGCAATTTTCTTCTTTTCCAGGCTAAGACCAAACCAAGTAAAGAATAGGTACACAGACGTGTTATGTTATGATCATAGCAGAGTTTGTCTTTCACAAATCGATGGTGATCCCACGTCTGACTATATAAATGCAAACTTTGTTGATGGATACAAGCAAAAAAACGCGTTCATTAGCACTCAGGGCCCACTTCCAAAAACCTGTGGTGATTTCTGGAGAATGATCTGGGAGCAACAGACACTTGTCATCGTTATGACGACTAGGTAATTTTTATTCGTTGCAAAAATTCTTTCCAATTAAACTTCATACTCGTCCGTATCGATAAAATTGTTCCGGTAATATTTGTATTAATAAGAAAATATTTTTAGGGTGGTTGAAAGAGGGCGTACAAAGTGCGCACAGTACTGGAATGTGGAACCAGGAAAGGACTACTCTGTTGGTGCTTTTACTGTTACTACTCTCGAAGTAGAAGCGAATCCGGATTACACAATATCAAAGCTCTTACTCGCCAATAACAAGGTACTCATCAAATTTTTATTCATGAATGATTAATAATAATTTAATTAATAATCATTTATATATGAGATTTACAATCAACAATTTTTTTCTACAGCAATTTTTTTTTCGCGTTTTGTGTTCGAAAATAATCGACGCGTATTTTTTTATTTCAATGTGATACTCGAAAATCTCGAGATATGGTTTTTCAAAATTTGGTAATCGGGAAAAATCATTTGTTTTTATTAGAAAACAGGTTATGAACAACAACAAATGTATTTAATTAAAAGAATTAATTTATTGAAGAGCACTTTGAAGGCACGTGTTTACTCATCAAGATCTGATTTTGAACTAACGATGAAACGTATCACCAATATCACATTCATTCACTATACACACTTAAATCATGGTTTACAGTTTATGTTACTGAGATTACGCATAGCTCTTGAAGCTTTATTCTAAACATCTTAGAATCGAAGAACACACACGACTTATAACATATCATTTTCATTACTCTGAAATGTAGATTATATTTTGCTATATATACATATATACAATAGTTGAAATAATCCAACATTAATAAATTAAAAATTTTTAATGTTAATAACAAATTTAAAAAATGAAACACCTATTACTGGCTTTTTCTTACTGTAAAGTTGGGTTTTACAATAAATATTGTAGTTTTTTTTACCTATATAATTTTGCAGTTTATCTTTTATAATAGAAAGTATTTTACACGTATATTGAATCATTTTTCATTAAATAAATCAAAAATGAACCATTGTTATTATTAATAATCTATTTATTACAAACAGTAGACTGGTGCCTTGTATGAAATATATATCTATGAATTCGCTTTAAATAATCGGCTTTCCCTGAAAAGGCTTGAATTCGAAAACTATTCACACTTCAGAACAATAAAAACATTAAAAATGAATTATTTATGTTTTCTAAGTCTATCTACGTTAAATACGATACATATTGAGTTTTTTCTTTTTCTTGTTAGAAAAAAACTTGCGTTGGATAAATATATTGAAACAAAAATTGATAAATGTACTGCAAAAGCTTTATTTTTACTACGGACTTT
The DNA here is from genome assembly GCF_010883055.1 of Belonocnema kinseyi. Taxonomy (NCBI): domain Eukaryota; kingdom Metazoa; phylum Arthropoda; class Insecta; order Hymenoptera; family Cynipidae; genus Belonocnema; species Belonocnema kinseyi. The sequence continues at coordinate 81,540,699 of NC_046658.1, read as the reverse complement.
GCCTGAGCCTATCTGGCACTTCGCGATTTGACTAGGCAGAGTCCGAAGTGAAAGCGTTACTTCGGACTTTGGCTGACACCCTCAGTCAATTCGCGGAGGGACTAGGCAGGCTGCGGTGTGACGGCACGTCGGACTTTGCCTGTAACATATATATGTATATAAATTCATCCAAACTTAATTTTCCACGAAACTGATACATTTTTACTGAAAAAACATGAAATTTCAAACCAAGAAAATGTTGTTTTTCTAACCAAAAAAGGATAATTTTTAAATAAAAAAGGTCAATCTTGAAAAAACATAAAACTAATTAAATTTTCAATTAAAAATTCATTTTAAACAAAAAAAGGCTTTTCCAATAAAAAGTTAAATTTCCAAGCTAAAAAGATGAACCCCCAACTAAAAAGTATTATACTTTATATTTCAATAAAAAGAGATGAAATTTATTTAAAACAAATATAAACCAAAATTACAAATTTTCTACAAATAAAGATTTTTCACTCATGAAAGAAATAAAACTTTTTCTAAATTGTTATGATTATCTTCACTGAAAAAAAATTAATTATAAACAATCAAAATATGAATCAAAATATGAATTTTTAAACAAAAAATAAATTTCTACGACAAAAACTGATTTTTCAATCGGAAAACAAGAATTTTTAACTAAAGGATGACTCTTGGACAAAATTGTTGATTCCTCTACCAAATAATTGCATTTTTTATTAAAAAATATTGAAGTTCTCTTAAAATTGATGAGTTTTTAATGAAAAAGAACAAGTTTTAAAATAGTCGATTTTTCATTAAAAAAAAAATAGTTCAATTCTCTCAATTTCTCTCAATTCAATTCTCAATTTTGATCCAAAAAAGATAAAAATTTGTACGAAAATATATGCATTTTTTTTAAACGAGACTTTTCAACATGAAAATATCAATTTTAAACAAAAAGTAAATTTCCTATGAAATAGTTAAATTTTCAGCAAAGCAGCGGAATCTTCAATTATACAGTTGCGTCTTTACCCAAGGAAGATAACATTTCTCTTAAAGCAGACGAATTTTTAGTATAAAAAAAAGTTTAATTTGTATGTTCATCAAAAAAAAAAATCATTTTAATTTAACACCAAAATATTAAATTAAAACAAAAATGAGATTTTCTACGAAACATTTAAATTTTCAACAGAACAGCAGAATTTTCAACCAAAAAGGATGATTTTTCTACAAAATTGTCGAATTTTGAACCAAGCAGTTGTATTTTTATTAAAGAAGGATGAAATTTCTTCTAAAACAGTTAAAGGAAAAAAAAAACACTAAAAAAATTGTAAAAATTATACCCAAAAAAAATTCCAGCTCATTCTCCAAGACCCAAATAAGAATTGTAAACAATAAGTTAACTTTTTGCTACAGAGTCGAATTTTTAGACAAAAAGCATGACTTTTTTACAAGATTGCTCAATTTTTAACCAAAAAGTTGTATTTTTGTCTAAGAAAAATGAAAATTCCAATAAGACAGGTGAATTTTGAAATCAAAAAGACAAATTTTCAAAAAAGAGGAGAATTTTCATCGTCAAAGATTTTCATTAACTTTAAAAGACAAAAATACGAAATGTAACCAAGAAGTAAATTTCCTAGAAAACAATTTAATTTTTAACAAAACAGTTGGAAGCTCACCTTTCAGAGAGGTGTCTTTCAGGGCGACACCATGAGCGCACTCCTCTTTTGCCTTACATTATTGCCACTATCTCTAGCACTTCGCCATTCCGACGGATACTTGTGCGGTAAACCTGCAGATCGAAAGAACAAGATGACTCATGTATTTTACATGGACGATCTTAAGATCTATGCTAAAAACAGAGAGCAACTGCATCTAGCTCTGGGGATTGTCGAACGATATACTAAGGAAATTGGAATGGAATTTGGGTTAGACAAATGCGCCAAGGTTTATTTGAAGCGAGGAGAACTTAATGGAATCCTTAAAGATCCTGAGCTCGTTGAATGAAGCGCCATACGACACCTTTGCGCTGGAGAGACTTATGCATACCTGGGCGTGCCACAGAGCCGCATTCAGGATGTGAAATCTATAAAGGATACTCTCCGAAGCAGATACAAACGTCATATCCGACAGATTTGGTCTTCCGAACTGTCGGCGAGGAACAAAGTATCTGCAACGAACAAGCTTGCCGTCCAGGTACTACTCTATTCGTTTGGAGTAGTTCCATAGACGAAGAACGAGCTCAGATCTCTTGATATCGGGACAAGAAAGGTTATGCAAATGAACAAAAGCATGCATCTTAAGTCTTCCATTCCGCGACTGTACATCTCACGCCGTCAAGGGGGTCGCGGAATATTGAGCCTTGAATATCTTCACAACAGGATTATTCTGGATACAGCACATAGAGTTGCAAATGGAAGAGACCTTCTTCTTAAAATGGTCAGGAATCACGAAGAAGTGGGCAAAGGAGCATTTCTGTACAAAGCAGCGAAGGAGGCTGCTGAAGCACTCGGACTGGACTTCAGTATTAGGGGTGAGCAAAATGCATCAAATCTTATCTATCTCGAGTGCTCACTCCTGAAAGCCCGGATTAAGAAAGCACAAGAGAAAAACTTTCGTGAACAGCTTCTCGATAAGAGGATGCACGGTATCTTCCACAGAAATGTGAAGGATCAGTCAATGTCTTGTGAGCTAACGTTTGCTTTCCTTAAATCGCCCGGATTGAAGTCTGGTACGGAGGGTTTCATTTTTGCATGCCAAGACGGTGTCATTTCCACCTTAACATAACGTCGCCACATTTTGAGCCGAGACATTCCCGATGATAGCTGCAGGGTGTGCCATGCACACCCCGAGCATTTAGCTCACATACTATCTAGTTGTCCAACTCACGCGGGAACGACCTACATTCAAAGGCACAATGCGGCACTAAGAGTGCTTTATTACCATCTCTGTCACTCCTACAGCATTAACCTTAATATCGCTCCTCTAAATGCTCCTAGGGAAATTGAGTCAATTGTCGAGAATGGGAAGTGCCGCATATACTGGAACTTTATATTCTCGACAATTGTTTCTGTTGCTCACTCGAGGCCTGACATGGTTCTTCTTGACTTCGAGAAGCGAATCTTGGAGGTGCCAAGCTTTAACTTGCTAATGGCCTAAAAAGCATCCCTGCGTGTCAACAATATGCTAAAACACTTGCGGGAAAAATTCAGAAGGCGGTTGTCCTTGGGTCGCTCCGTGTTCTTAGGGTGCACGAGGCTTTTGCTCGATCGTCGTATTGATTCCTTTACATACTGTAACCACCTATCTCACGGTCGTGAGACGTGGTTGTGGCTGAAATTTTACCGCGATTTCGCTGGAAGCGGGTGCAATTTTCCAGATTAGCACCCGCTCCCGGCGAAATCCTGCGGTTGTCCTTATGACAAATTTTTAATTATATATATATATACCATTCAGTCATTTCCCTTCCGGGGTACGCGTGACTCACTCGATGGGGGAAAGGAGTAATGTGTGGCGGGGACAGAGAATTTTCAGTTTGATCCAGAATTCGCGTGTTATTTATGTAAATAACACGTTTGTTCCGCTACACTGCTCTGACCCAAGTTGCTGATCAATCTCTCTACCAATCACCTCAAGTGAAGATCCTCACAAAGTCGTTATGTAAGGTTCCCCACTTGAGTCCATTAGTGGCCAAGGTCTTTTGTTTCAGGCGTCATTCACTCTACTGACACCCTTTTTACGATATTAACTATTTGCCGTCATACTTTCTTGTCCTGGCATACTTCTCTAGCTTCTTTTATGTCCATGCATTTTTTCATACAGGCTTTCGTGTTTCTGTGACTTCTTATGTCTCTTTTAACTAGGGTTTCATTCACACATTCTAACCATTCTTTCCGCGGTCTACCTCAGGGCACGCTGCCATTTACTTTACCTTGATACAATTCTTTCGTTAGTCGTTCATTTGGCATTCTGTCCACATGCCCAAATCATCTTAACCGATTTCTTTCCCATGTGTCTACTAGCGTCTCTTCTGCACCACATGCTTTTAGAATTATCTCGCTACTTACTTTGTTCATCAGAGTTTTCCCGCATATTATGCACATGAATCTCATGTCAATGCGTTAATTTTATTCTTATCTTTTTCTTGATAAGTCCATATCTCGCTACCGTATAGTACAGTCGGTACAAATATAGAATTATGCATTGCCATTTTAGCTTTATGTGATATATTTTTACTTCTGATAAGGAAACCTGCTCTACAAATAACCTTCTTACCTTCGTTTATGCGTCTATCTAATTCCTCATCTATCTTCCCGTCCCTAGTAAATAAGTTACCAAGCTATACGAACTCATCAACTTGGTCAATTCTCTCATCATTTGATAAAATATTGCATAGTGTTTCCTCACTCTTTCCTTCGAATACCATGGTTTATGTTCTATTTGCGTTAATTTCGAGGCCCATGCTCTTCATGCTTGCATCTAGTTTATTCAACATTCTTTGTAAGTCTTCGATTGACTCTGCCATAACAACCTTATCATCTGCGAATGCTAACCCACGTACTCTTACTGTGTCGATATCCACACCCTTTTCGTCGAAAAGAGCCATTCTTAAACACTTGTCCATAAATAATATAAATAACCATGAAGACATAACGCATCCTTGTCTAACTCTTTGAATAATATCGAAACAGTCACTCAATTTTCCATTTACACTTACACTCGCTTTGCTACCCGTATATATTGTTTTTATAGCTTGTAGAAGCCATACATTGACTCCATACTCTTTTAGGACTTCCCAAAGTTTACCTTGTCAAAAGCTTTTTCCAGGTCAATAAATACACAGAAAAATTTTTCCTACTCTCAAACTTTTTTCTGTTATTTGCCTTAAGCTAAATATTTAATCCGTACATGACCTTCCCGGCATAAACCCACTTTGGACTTTCCAACTCTTTTCTCCTGTTATTTTCATTACCCTGCAAATAAGTATTTTTGAGTTTATTTTGCTAACGGCACTTAACAAGCTAATTCCTCTGTAATTATTTCAGTCGCTTTTATCTCCCCTTCTTTTGCATATTGTTACGATAATCGCTTTTTCCAATCGTCTGGAACGTCTCCCATCTCAAAAAATAAATTTATCAATTCGCACAGTCTATGTGGTATGTACTCGCCACCATGTTTAAGCATTTCAACGTTAATACAGTCTACCCCGGCAGCCTTACTGTTTTGTAAGCCCTTAATTATATCCCTGACCTCAGTGACACAGACTTTCTCAATTGAGTTTTCTATCGCATCGTGTTCAACATCGCAGTTGTAATGTTCTATAGTTTCATCTCTGAATTGTCTCCTAAAATAGTCTCTGAAAGCCTCTAGTATTCCGTCTGCATCATATACCATACCCCCCCCTACTATTTTTCATATTGACAAATTCTGTACTTTTGTTTCCTTTCATTTTTTACATAGCAGTTTCTTGCTTTCTTCGAAGTCATTCTGTATTTTTATCTCTTCTTCTGCTCTATTTGTGTCTTTACGTTCCTTAATTAATCGTTTGAATATTCTGTTTTCGTGTCTATAATCATTTCTCCATCTATTTCTTTCCTCATTGCTAAGACCTGCGATGTTCAAAGTTCTCCTGTACGCTTCTCTCTTTGCTTTTTGGTCAGTCTGAATTTCATCATTCCACCACGAATCACCAGACATTCTTCCTACAACTGCGGTACCACACACTTCGATCGTACATCTAACAAGCATATTCCTAACTTTGTCTATATATTAAAAAATATGAACTTTGAAATAAAAAAGACAAATTTTCAGAAAAAATAGTGTTTATCCAAAAAAGAATTCAGTCGACTTATCAGCAAGAAAATATGAATTTTAAACAAAAGGTTAATGTTCTACAAAAAGAGTTGAATTTTTAAACCCAATAAGATGCATTTTTTACAAAACAATTGCAGTTGCAACCTAAAAGGATGACCTTTTGAGCAAATTCTTAAATTTTCAACCAAATAATAAAATTTATAACTAAAAACATGATCTTCAGGAGAAAGTTTGTGTAAATTTGCAAAATTTACGTACATTAGTGAAGGACCCCATCCCATGCCGTTGTCAATGTCAATGTTGCGTGGTGTCAGGATTAAACCAATGAACCGATAATCAAGTTAATAAGATTTTCATTATTTATCCCATAAACCTGGACACCTAGCCGATAGCCGTAACCATTAGCCAATACACAAACCATATTCCGTTGCGTAAACATTTTTAAAAATTGGTGTTAGTTCAACAAACATTTCTTACTCTACAGTCTATACAAAAGAGTGATCATATAGCTAAATTTACATAAATGAACAGCATTTTTGCATAAAACCAAATTTCATTTCATTACAAAAGGAGAAATTAAACAAATAGATTCCATATAAGCTTCGAAAAAAAATTATTTTCCTTGAATACAATTTTGATAAATATTACATTTGAATTGTAATTATTGCGTATTTAGATATCTATCTATTATAGGATGAAACAGAAGCCCAAAATATATAAAGAGAAGTTAAATAAAGTTAAATATTACCAAACTGTTATGAAATTAATTTTAATGAAACCTAAGATTCCCAATCCTGATATTATTGCTATTCGCAATTAGAATTAGAATTAGAATTAGAAGAAAATTGAGAAACTTAAGAAATTCTAAAACTCGAAAATTCAAGGGTACCGAGAATATAAATGCAAGA
>NC_046658.1:81521320-81533895 GCF_010883055.1 Belonocnema kinseyi | reverse complement strand
AGTTTGAAGGCTTGGACCTTTGCGCGCATGCGTCTTTTCATTGTTATGGCCGGAGGAAGCAGTAGGAAGGGCTGCCGGAGTGCTACCGGAGTGTGCAGGAGAAATTCGGCAAACTGCGTTAGTGAGCTATTGCAAAGGTCAGAAATGTACCGGCCGGAGTTTGCAGTAGGTCCTGCGAACCTCCTGCGGGTAGTAGGTACTGCTTCACCGGAGTGTGCAGGAGGCCGGAGAGCAGTAAGCAGTAGGTATGTTACTGCTCGTCCCATCTCTTGTTTTTTTATTTGTTTTTCCATGATGAAAAATATTATTCTTATGAATGAAAAATTCAAATTGTTTTTAAACTAAAAATTAAGACCCACTAATGGAGTATCTGTGTTAGACCGCCTCTTCAATTGCTCTTTCTGTGAAATGTAACTACCGGGCTTTAGATCCCTTTTTCGCGGATGGATAAACTAAATCAGAGATATATTAGATATTAATGTACAAAGTCGCATTGAAAATCTACGCGAAATTTCGAAAAAAATACCATGTTGGCATTTTTCTTTTTTTCGAGAATGACTACACCGAAAGAAGTGGTTCGTTAGAATAACTTTTTAAACCGCAGTAGCTCTATTTATTATGTTTAAAGTCCAGTTATTCGACGCTGCATGCGTAAAAAATCACTATTTATGGTCTAATTTATTGAATTTGACTTATATTAAGTACGATAAACAGTTTTAAGTAGTAAATCACACTGTGGCACTTAGTGAATTCACAGACATGTTAAATGAAATAATAAAGATAGTAACAATCCTATATTGTGGTCTAAACTGTTTTACGAGCCAAGTGTACGATTCGCTTTGTTAGCGACACACTCCGCGAGATGAAGAGTTACTATTTCGCATAGTAAGCGCAACTACTTAAAGATTAAGTTTCTCGATTTCACATTGTATATTTACGCTGTAGACGATTTATAAATAGGTTAGCCAAAAACTTTCGACAACAAAAATAGAGTAAAATACCAACGGATTTACAGACAATGAATTATTTCATGCATGATTACTAAACTTAATTTACGTTCATTATTGTCGTTGCATGGACAATTTTCAATTTTTGTGTAACGTCTTATAATCGGCAACTTGGCTCATCGCATGATAACAAGTTGATTAGTTCTCATATACATTCATGCGCACTCTGATAAAATTCGCTCGATCATGAGTCAAACTTATGATGATAGTTTTAACGAGTTGGATTGTAATCAGTTGAAAATAATGTGCACACACTATAAATCCGTTACTTTCCACAGTTTCTTTTAAATATTCGCAATTTCATTTTTAATTAAATTTTTGTTATCATAGTGGGAATTGTACTAACATGGAAAATTAGGGATTGACAAAAAATATAAAATTTAGAACAAAGAATTAACTTTATAAAAATATTATAGTTGACTTTCCCCGTTTTTAAATGCTGGAAAATAAACTAAAAGAATTCATTCTAGGAACTCATTCTATAGTTTAGCTTTCACAAACCAAGAAAACCACCTAAATATCATTTGTGTGAAAACATGAATAATTTTTATAAATAGCACATTTTCGTAAAATTATTATTTTTCTTGTGTTCATCTGCGATTGTTGTAATTACATCGAGAACAGTTTGAGCTATCGAAATGATTGACAGATTCAGATTCAACGCAAAGCAGCCCTTTCGCAAGTAAAAGTCCTTATCCCCCTTCGTCTATATTTATGATATTAAACTATCTGCTTTCCTAACTTTATGCACTGTTTAGGGCAATCTGTCCTTAAACTATTTGTTACGTTGAAAATTTTTTGTAACTTTAAAACCCAAAAGGAATGTCTCCCAAAAAGTTCAAATCAATAACGCCAAACTATTTAAGAATTAATAGAAAATTAATCAGTATAGTAAAGTTGGTAAATAATTCTATATGAGAACATTGTTCTTATCAGATGTGGTTAGAAAAGGACTATGCTCTTGGCGGATGTTCTAAGACATAGAACAGGTGGTCTTTTCTGCTTGCAGACGCTTAGTTTTCGTTTCGTTAAAGGTGCAAGTGTGTTTTGTTGGGGATTTCGGAATATTATTCGTGAGTTAGAATTATGACTTGGAGGTTTTTCAAAGATGTCTGCTGTGGCTGTTATTAATTAAATTTCTTTTGGGTGTTTCACGTGAAAATACTTGGAATTTGGTTGGATAAATGTGATGAGAGTAGTGTTTAGGGGGATTCTTGAATATTGTTCTAACTTGGTGTATTTTGAAGATGTTTGGTGTGGCTCTTTTTCGTTTTTAAATTTGTAGAGTGTTCTGTATAAAGACACTTAAAATCTGTTTTGTTCAATATGCAAGGGGTTGTTTGAGGAGGTTTGCTAACATCATCGGTGGGTTAGAGTTGAATTTTGAAGTTTTTTGAAGATTTTTGGTGTGACCGTTTTAAATTTTTAATTATTTTTTGATATTCTACGTCAATAAACTTTGAATTTGTTTCATTGAATATGTTAGAGGTGGTTTCGGGAGAGTATGCATATTATTGTCAAATTGGGGGTTTAAACTGCATTATTATGCAATTTTTCTTGTGTGACTGTTTTAAAATTTGTATTTTTTTGGGTTATTAATGTTAAAGAAACTGTGGATTTCTTTTGTTAGAAATGAAAGGGGTGGTTTTTGGGGATTTTCGAATATGTTTGTCAGTTTGGGGTTTTAAATTGGAGTTTTCTGAAGACTTCTGGTGTGACTGTTTTGGATTTTTAGGTGTTCTTCGTGAAGAAACATTTAATTGTTTCATTATGTGTGAAAAGGGTGGTGTTTGGTGATTTTAAAACCCTATTGTCATGTAGGGGTTTTAACATGGAGTTTTCTAAAAATTTCTGGCGTGACTGGTATTTAATTAAAAATTTTGTAGGGTGATCTGCGTGAACACACTTTGAATTTATTTCGTTCAATATACAAGTTGGTTGTCTTGGTGGATTTTTTAATATCCTTTCGGGGTTTTCTACATTAATCAACTTTGAATTTGTTTCTTTAAAATTGCAAGGGGTGTTTTGGGGGGATTTTAGAATATTATCGTAGCGTTGGGCGTTTAAATTGAAGTATTGTGAAGATTTCTGGTGTAACTGTTTGTAATTTTTAAATTTGTTGGCTGCTCTACATCAAGACACTTGGAATGTGTTTTGTTTAATGTGAAAGGCATTGTTTTGGGGGATTTTCAATATTATTGATTGGTTAGGATTGTAATTATGATTTTTTCATAATTTTCACGTTCAGTCAGTAACGAGAGAAGATTGCTTAGAATACCTTTGTAATTTTTTGTTATGTTATCATTCTTTTCATTTACGTACTTTTTAGAGGTTGTATCATAACTCCACCCTGCTACCAGCCCTGTGCATCTGAAAAGTCAATGGTGATCCCTCACTGTCCTAAGTTGATTAGTTCCTAATATTTCCAACGTGGCATTAATTTGTCCCATCACTACCTGTTCTTGCATTATATGGTATTGGAATAGACCACTTTTTTTAAGCTTTTCAGCATATAAAATGTTATCTTCATGAAAAAACATATTAAAATTAAATACATTTTATTTATGTAATATTTCAAAACAGTTTTCCAAGCGAATTATTTAAAAATGATAAAGGGAAAACATGAATTTAAATGTTACCCAATAAACTTGTTAAGTGGAAAAGGAGATCTGAATTTAAATAAAAAGTAAAGAAAACAATCCTTTCTATTTCTGAAAACACTATAAATAATATTCATATTGAAAAATTTAAAAAATAATTTCGTGAAAACATTTTTATAGTATACAAGGTTAAGATTGTATGTAAAAAAATCAATGTCTGGTTGAACTTGTTGAAAAAAGAGCTATATTTAAATGAAATAATGATTTATATGCAAAATTAATTTCAAATTTTTAACCATACCGATGCGAAGATTATTAATGTCAAAGGTGACTACTTTAACATGTAGTTCATCAACAGTGCATAGGCACTCGTCATATTTTAATTTATAGTAATTAAACGCATTGGCAGAGAAATTTAAAAAATGTCGGTATTAGTGCTGCTTGAAAATATAAATAAAAAAAAAAATATATCAAGTTTTTCTACCGCGTAGTTTCATAGATAATTCAATGAAAAACATTGAAATTTTAGTCACTTTCAAACTGATAAATATAACAGTATCGCATTGCAGCAACACTGTTCCCTCTCTCCAGCTTATCTGCTGTACCAAGCTATTCAAACGCACATGACAGTTGATCAGCCATGGTCAGGTTTTAATTGCGACGTTGCACGATCTACGAATCTGTTGCTGGCATAGTAGTGGTAACTATACGTATACACACATCCTACGAAATTTATGCCAGTGGCGCACTGAAATCTTCACCATGCGGGTCCGTGCAATTTTTTCAATGTAGTATGGCTTGAGGGCGCCCCACGGAACTCTACTATTTGAACGGGGATGGGATTTGCATACAACCTTAAACCAGATTTAAATGGACCATTTTAGGGTTTAGCGACCCTACCGAAAAGAAGCTTTGAGTATATACTAAAAATTCTTTAGGTCAAAGAATCTCAAAGAAATTCTCCGCAGGCACTCAGGTAGATATTTTTAAAGGTCCAGGAAGCTCGTTTAAATGGTCTGAAGGCTTTAAAATATCCTTTTCGAAATTTAAATAAGAATACGATCATAAATAACAAGCAGAGAGGCTATCTCAATAGAGTAGCCGACACTCAAGGGTCCTTTGTTAAGCTTTCGGATTAAAATTTAGATGTAGATTTTTTTTAATTTCATAGTTAACAGCCTAAAACATAATAATTCGGAATCTATGGGTTTCAATGACTTCAGATATCTAACTTTTTTTTTTAATGCTTTAAATTGGAATGAATAGAACGTTTCTCGTAAATGGAATGAGATACGCCAAAAAAGGCAACATTTTTGAATTCAACTAGAAAATTGTATATCAGTATATAAGTTATAATTGTAAATAAGTATAATGATAAAATTCATCAATTAAAAAAAAGTGTTAATAATTTGAAGAGAAATTTAAAAAGGGAGAGCGGATGAGCCACGACCAGCTATTGTAAATAACTCTGCCCGCCCGGTACGTAACGAATACAAAAGGAACATTATATTACCGTCGCACCGCTCTTAAAACGACCACTAAAAGGAGCTTGAAAAGGACCCAAATCTCTCAAACTATCTCCAAGACTATTTTGTTTCAAATCGACTTTGTTTATAGACTCAAATGGGCCGAGCTATTTCGCTGAAGGAAACTCAGAGATTTCTTTCGGTAGGGGAGTACTTACATTATTGAATATAATGAATATAATGTAATTGAAATTAAATTAAATTTTTATATATGAACATGTAATATAAAATTACTTCACAACAACATTAAAAATGATTTATTGAATCAGTACAATCTAAGATATATTCCGCTATGCCAGGATTATTGTAGGACCTTATAATTAATATTTACTCTTTATTCTTCATAGAGTATGTTTAGAAAACTGTTTTGAAATGTTAAATGAACACTACTGTTTTCATTAGATAATTTGTTGCATGAAAATAACGTTTTGTTTACTGAAAATTTAAAAAGAGTAATGTAGTTCTATTGCTTTTTATGCAAAAGATTCACCCTTGTTTACTCGCTGCACGTTATTTTGCAAAATGTAGGTGCCGCTTTTATCATATTTCAATATTTACACGCAAAATGTACAGGAAATTTACACGCTGTTACTAAGTGTCTATTCATTAATCACGACACGGTATAAGACGTCGTAAACATGCAAGTTTTTAATAGAGATGATGCTTGTATAGTGTAATAACACAAGCACTAAAGATTAGTCGACTTAAGATCATATTTCTATATTCATCTACGGATTTTGACGAGACATGATAAAATGCGTTATGCTTTTATTGGTACTCAAAATATGATGGAGATATCACATGTTTATCCAAACATCAAAAATCAACGACTTGCCACACTTCTGTACAATTTTTTATATTTGGTGTTCAAAGCCGACCAAATATTGGCATTTTCTTTTTCGACTACAGGTCTTGATGATACTCAATACAAAAATTAGCCTTTTGATTACAATCGATCTGCTAGATGCATGCAACATTTTTTCAAAACGAAGGAAATCGATGTTTTTTCACATTTTCGTTCAAAAAGTTTTAATTCAACGCTGAAGTTCATCAAAATACTAGATCTCTTTTTAGGACACAAATCATTTGCAAAAAGTATAAAAAGACCATTTTTTGCATTTTCGTACATATTTTTTATATGCGTAGCAGTAGATATATGCGGCCAGTTCTGGGCCGATTAGTGTTAGTGCATGTCCGCGCAAGGGTGAGTTTATATTTTTGTGCATGTGTGATGGCGCATGGAGAGGGATGAGGTGTCATGTTTTTGTTTACGTCATCAGAAGATACAACAGAGATGAGTCATTGTATCACTCTTTGATATGACCTGTAAAAGAAAGAGGCCACCGTTTAGTATGTCATAGTTTATAGAATGAAGAAATCTCATACAAAAAACAATGGTATCACGTTTAATAGAATTCAGGCAGTTTAAAAAAATGTTATTACGTTACATGTATAACTAAGAAAATGACGCAATGCTGCATACTTTACTTTACAGGTTCTAATAAGTTTCATCTGTGCACGCCAGGCAAATCACAGAAAGCCGTGATAAGCATCTCATATTCAAGCTGAGCATCCCTTTAACAAATGCCGCTTATGTGATAATATAACACACCGGGAATTTCTAACATAAACAAGGGTTTTATAATAAGTTTCAGTAATAATAATAAGACATCTATTTTTAGGATATATGCGCAGCACTTAAAAGCATATAGATCTAAAGATTTAAATTGAATTAATTTTAAAAGACATTCAAGAATCAAAACATAATATAAAAGTTTCTTCCGACGTTCATGGCATATCAGAATGTTTTAATATCGTAAAACTAAGTTTCGTGAAACGTTCTGAAGATTAATAGAAGTTTTAAAATAAATTTGAAACGTATATTTTTTGTAAAGTGAAGAATCATATTAAAGAAGAAAACATGGACCTAACTTCAACTCAACGAGGCTAGCTGCGTACCAGATTTTCTTCCCATCAAGATGTCGAAGGATCTGGAAGCGAATAAAAGCCTGCAGATCACAGATGGCAAGAAAAATTATCAGGAAGAATTGATTTTCTAAATTTTCGATGACAATTTTTAATGAAGAACCCTGAGGATGAAGCGTAACATCTTGATTATAACACCAATCTGACTCAGTATAGAAGGAAGAAACCAGCAGAAGCCTGACCAGGCGAGAGCAGTGATCCCATATCTGAAACGAGATGTGGTTCAATCAGGGCTAAGACAGGGCTATGTCCGTGTGAATATAGTAGGAGAAGATGACTGGATTGCGCGCGCAACCCATTTCTCCTCTTCTGAATGTGAAAACTCGAAGTTTCACGATTGTCGGCCGTAAAACTTCGACTGTTCTATTTATATCTCTTTCCGCTTTGAAATAAAATCAAGAGATTGGGATTTCAATATTTCCAGATTTCGATTGTGGCGATTCTCATGATTTGAATACTTCGTGCGCCTCTTTATATGCGCATATTTTGAAGTTACGTTATTTCAAGCATAAAATATATATGATATAAATATTAATACTATTACACCATATACTATTTATATCTTGATCCGCATTTAAAAGAAATTAAATAAATTGGCGATTTTAATAATATTTGAATATTTCGCACAATTTAAAAATACATATGCAATATCAGAATATTCATACCGTAATTAATATTTTGTTGTATATTATATTGTGTTCATTATGCTGTATACTTTATATTGTGTATATTATTGTACATGCTGAAAATAAATGATATAATTAAGTATGTCATATTATAATTATATATAGAAGAGAATGTAATTTATTTCTTTTATTGTATACTTTTACAAGTTTTGACTATATTCTTTTTCTCTCTTAAAGTTTTAAATAAAACGAAGCTACATGTTTTCTCTCTTAGAATTTTTACCTGAACAGATCATAATTAAATAATTTTAGATTTCTGTGTCTATATTAGAGTTCCTCTTGTCCTTAGGCTATATTTCTCCTCTATGTCACTATTTTATTCGATATTATAATTATATTCGTATTAATATTAATTAGCTGTGAATGACTGTGCTGGGGTTTTTAAGCGTTTGATTTATCTATTAAACCAAAAAAGTTTAAACAGCCTCGGTACTTTAGAAATGATAAAATTTGTTTATGAGAGTCATTCGGAATTAAACAATTACAAACTATAGCTTCCTAGAATTTGGTTATATTATACATTTTCATGACTACTTGGGACTTCGATTTTTAAGATTTAATGTTGCTGGCAATTTTAAAAAGTGTTAATGAAAAATGTTGTGCTGTTAGCACTTATAATTTGTAATTGTTTTATTTTAAATGATTCTCACAAATAAAATCAATCATTTGCAGCTAATTAATATTAATGTTAATATCAATATCTGTTGAGATAATATTATTATACTTATAATATCATATATAGTTAATTAGATATAATATTAATTCGATCATAATACACCCTGATTATAATTCTTTTTCAAATTTTTATCTCCTAACTCATAATTTTAATTATTTTTTAGAATTCCTTGTCCCAGATCTGAATTAGAAAATTTTCAAAAAATCTCTAATCCAATTCAGAAAAACATACAATTGCTTTGAAAAATATCCTGTTCCAATTCAAAATTCAGGGTGAAATTAGAAAATTCAAACTTTTAAATCTGAAAATGATTTATTTTAGGTGAAAATCTTTTGAATTTTAAACTTTTAAAACTAAAGCTTGATCAATTTTTAATTTAGAAATATTTAATTCAAACGCTCAATAATTCATACGTATAAAATAAAAACTGTCAACACCTTTTTATTTTACAATTTTTTTTATCAAATTACGTTAAAATGCAAAATTATAAAATTTAAATTTTTATTACTTTAAAATTTTATAGATATCTGGTTAAAAAATACAAATTACGCTATTATTTTTGAGGTTCAAATGAAACAAATTGAAAATGTTAGAAATTAACTGACTATTAAAATAATTGAATTTTCAATTAAAAAAAAGAGAAAAACAAATTTCCAATGAAATAGTTACATTTTCAACCAGAAAGATGAATTTTTTAACTGAAATTAATAATCTTCAGCCAAAAACTGGAATTTTTTTATTGAATTCTAAGCCCAAAAAAATTAATAACAAAAAAACTTTCATTTTCAAACAATGAGTTACATTTTCAACTGAAATGATGAATCTTTGACAAAAAAATCTGCCCGCTTCGCCGGCACATTCTGATCGCGCGCTGCGCGAGAGGCTCGCTTTGCTCGCAAGTTCAACAATTAAAAAAAAATCCTTATTGACTGTGAAGTCAACTCTCGTGTTAAATTGATATATTTTAGGATGAGTTCAACAGTTTTTAATAAAAAAATTTTAACTCTTTTTGCTAAAGATGCATCATTTTAGTTTGAAATGTAACTATTTGTTTGAAAATAAAAGTTTTTTTTTAATTAATTTTTTGGGCTTGAAATTTCATTGTTTCGTAGCAAATTTGTTGTCTGATTTCAAAACTCATCTGCTTTGAGAGAAATTTCATCTTTTATGTATAAAAACCTAACTATCTGACTGAAAATCTATTTGTTTTTATTGAGAATTTATTAATTTTTCTATAAAATTTGCCTTTTTTTTCATTATTGTTTGTTTTGTTTTAGAGTACACAATTTTGTAGTTAAAATTTCAACTACTTGACTAAAATTTAAACTTATTTGTAAAAAGTCCAGTTTTTGGTTGAAGATTATTGATTTCAGTTAAAAAATTCATGTTTCTGGTTGAAAATGTAACTGTTTTGTTGCAAAATTGTTTTTTTCTTTTTTTTCAGTTGAAAATGCAATTATTTTGATAGTAAGTTAATTTCCTACATTTTTAATTGGTAAACTCACATTTTTATCTATAAATAACAATGCAAAAAGATTAATCTGGAACAACTTAAAATAAAAATAATTTTACTTTTATTTTAAAGATATTTTAGTTAAAAAAATTGTTTAATCATTCAATTTTAAATGTTACAAACTGAAATTGTCTTGAAGTATTATTATTTTGAACCTCAAAAATAATAGCGTAATTTATGTTTTTTAACCAGAAATGTCTAATATGTTAAAGTCATAAAAATTTAAAATTTATAATTTCGTATTTTAACATCATTTGATAAAAAAATGGTAAAACTAAAAGGTATTAAAAGTTTGTATTTTATACGTATGAATTATTGAGCGTTTGAATGAAATATTTCTGAATGAAAAACTTGTCAAGCTTCAGTTTTAAAAGTTTAACATTCAAAAGATTTCCACCTCGAATAAATCATTTTCAGATTTAAAATTTTGAATTTTCTAATTTCACCCTGACTTTTAAATTGGAACAGGACATTTTTCAAAGCAATTGTAGGTATTTCTGAATTGGATTTGAGATTTTTTGAAAAATTTATAATTCAGATCTGCGACAAGGAATTCTAAAAAATAATTAAAATTTTGAGTTAGGACATGAAAATCTGAAAAAAGTATAATCAGGGTGCATTATAATAGAATTAACACTTAAACGGCCAAAACGCCACTACCGGTACACTGCTTTTCAACGGCCAATAACTAAGACTATTCGACACTAGAAAAAATTGAGACACATATATTTTTATTGCTTAAGATCTCCTCTTTCCGACAGTGCCAATGAAATTCCTCAAAAAATTTATTTATTATCCCAAAATGCAGTTTAAACAAAAAAAAAACGTGATTTTTCGTGCCTATTTTTTTTTGTGAACCATTTTCCAAAGCTTTTCGAGTCTGTAATTAACCTGGAATCTCACTAACCGGTGGAATAAGTGTCTAAACTTTAAGAATCCATGGTTCAAAGATCGATTTTTCTTTTTAGTATTTTCAAAATGGCGTCTTAATGGCAAAATTTTTGTGAAAACTTTCATGAATTTTTTTGCAATAAACGATGCGCTTTTCGAAAAAATCATCAGGAATAAAAAGTTCTTGTAATCAGCCAAGGAATACGTCTGAATTTTTTCGAAGCGTTTTGAGCAAAATTTTGGATTTTGCATCTGAACAGTTTTTGCAAAATTCAAAATTTTGCTCAAAACGCTCCGGAAAAATTCAGGCGTATTCCTCGGCTGATTACAAAAACTTTTTATTCTTGACAAATTTTCCGAAAAGCGCATAGTTTTTCAATAAAAAATTTTCATAGTTCTAAGCATCGTGTAAGAGTAAAATGATTCACGAATATCTATCGTCCGTCTGCCGCAAACAAAGTTTTAGGCGAGCGGTGCACCCCTGAAAAGACGCACAAAAAAGAGAGTTGACCAATTGAGATCGATTAATGATATTATTGTGAACAAAAAACTTCAGATAAACTTTTTTGTCCCGATGGTCAATAATTTGTTATTAACCAAAAACTTGCAAAATTACAACAAATTAAAAAATCGATACACTGGTCGACTTTTTAGGTTAATTGGATAAAAATAAACACTTTTTGCCTCTTGTCATTTTTTCGGAAAACCCTTTGTTTTAAAGTTATAAGCCCTCAAAGGTCAAAAAATGACGAAATCCTGCCATCTTTCAGAATTTTTTTCTTGGCTTCTATCAAAGCTTTTTCGCAATTTGGAAAATGGAATATTTTTGTAAAAACGTCTTCTGTTGAGCCATATTTTTTTTTATCCAACAGATGAATTTATTTCTCTGTGAAATTTGCAATGCAAAAATCGAAAAATAGGTAGGTCTAGAAACCGACTCGACGTGAGAGCACACATAAAAATAGCGATTTGAAGATCATATTATTTCGAATAATTCTTAAAAGATACTTCATTTGGAATCCGATTTGTTTATTTGATGAATTTCTTCGATTTTTCATTTTCTTCGGGTTACGATTGCCGTAAAACGAGTGTCGAATTATTTTTGTAGAAAAAATCATATTTCACAAAAAAAATATGTCAATTTTTCAATTATTAGCAATAAATACAATATTTTAATGCATACGTAGTACTGGATAATTACTATTTTACGATGGTATGGCCGTGCTTCAGGCATTAAGCACTAAAAGTCTTGTTACTTTTAATGACGTAGATCATCAACTAATGGAAAAAATTCTAAGAAAGTTATTCAATGCTGATGAGATTCACTTAATTTTTGATCGTTACGATGATTACGGTATCAATCCGAAGCAAGAAGAAAGATTTAGTAGATATGGGAGTGGTGGCCAAGAAATAGAAATAATGGGTAGCAGGCAAATCCGAGACTTTAAGAAAGTTTTGGCAAACAATGAAAATAAGTCGAAATTGACAAGTTTTATTGCCGAGTATTTACGCGAAAATCTTCCTAAGACAGAGATAATGTCATCGAATTAAAACAAAAAAGTTTATGTAGCTGGTGGAATTGAACCTTGTGTAAATACGTACGTTATTTCTAAAACTGATCAACATATTGACATTGATTTAAAATGTAACCATGTAGACGCTGACACAAGAATAATTTTCCATGTGAGCA
>NC_046658.1:81519998-81521220 GCF_010883055.1 Belonocnema kinseyi | reverse complement strand
TACACAGGAAAAACAGACAGCAAACTCGATCATCGCCGGTTTATTCCCGTCCATAAGCTCTACCATGAAATTGGATCTCAAAAAAGTTTAGCTCTTATAACTGTACATGCTATGAGTGGTTCTGATACTACAAGCTCATTTAATTACATCGGAAAGAAGAAAGCGTACGCAGGATTTTCTAAGCTGTCTCTTGCGGAGATTGATGATTTTATAAACATAGTTAAATTGCCTTTGGATCAAGTTTTGCCTGTAGTGACAAAGTGGTTAAGCTTCATTCACGTCCCCAAAAAACTCCAGAAACAAAAAACTTTTGAAGATGACTATGGCACCTCAATAAATAATTTAAGATATAAGATAGCTTCCATCAAAGACATAGACGTAGATAAGTTGCCGCCGTCAGAACCAGTATTGTTGCAACATCCTCTACGCGTTAAGTGGCAAGTTAATGAGTGGTCCCAAGCAAGATCTGAGGAGATAATATCGTTGAATCCTACTCTTTATGGTTGGACGTTAAATAATAACATACTATCTCTAAACTATTTTGAAGGGGTTACAGCATTGGAATGGTTGCAGTCGTTCATTTACGCCTGCAGCGGAAAGTTGCCATGTAATGATGAAAATATCTGTTCCTGTTTAGCTCAAGGGTTTGTTTGTTGCGATCTATGTTCTTGTTCTGTAAATTGTGTTAAAGGGAAATGTTCAAATGACTGCATAGATGAATGTGAAATTCAAGATTCATCGTGATTATAGTAGTTACGCTATTCAAATGTAAAAATGTTTATTCTTGTACAAGTGTATATATTATTTAAATAAATATTAAATAAGTATTACTTATTATTGAAATGTAATATTTATAATAGTAATCTTTCGAAGAGTTTCAGAGAAGTAGGTTTGCCACATCCTTGTATATGTGATCATTCACTGTGTTCAACATTCCGGATTTTCTTCATACGCTGGATAGTTGTATGGGTTAAACAAATATTATTTCAGCGACGAGTTACGATTCAGAGAAGACAAGTCAGTTTGAAGTATACACATGATATCTTCGAGATGGATATGGGAATAATCAAAATTATTTTTTGCGAAATCTAGCGAAGCGTTCCATTTCGGGCAGAGCTACTAATTATGGATAAGCGTTTGTCTCACATAACATCTGTGAATCATCATAGGGCTTAACGTCCGAGCATTAACGAAACATTATGGGTGATTTCGAGTTTGACAT
>NC_046658.1:81467272-81519898 GCF_010883055.1 Belonocnema kinseyi | reverse complement strand
TTTAATTCTTAATTTCCACGCACTATACCTATCACCATTAAAAGCTTTAATGTTTCTTTTCGCTTTCAGGTTCTCCATTGTCACTTACACTAAGCACTACACTGTCTACACACAAGAACAAAGTTTTCTTTCAGTTATGTCACTTTTAGTTATTTTTATTTAACACAGCACATAGTTAATATTAATTGTTAACTGGGCCCATAACCTATTAGAAAACAGGTTATGAACAACAACAAATGTATTTAATTAAAAGAATCAATTTATTGAAGAGCACTTTGAAGGCACGTCTTTACTCATCAAGATCTGATTTTGAACTAACGATGAAACGTATCACCAATATCACATTCATACACTATACACACTTAAATCATGGTTTACAGTTTATGTTACTGAGATTACGCATAGCTCTTGAAGCTTTATTCTAAACATCTTAGAATCGAAGAACACACACGACTTATAACATACCATTTTCATTACTCTGAAATGTAGATTATATTTTGCTCTATATACATATATACAATAGTTGAAATAATCTAACAGTTTTCGATCGCTCACTGTGAAAGAAGTTCTGAATGGAAGAAATTATTCTTCTACTAAAAATACGCATTCACCCACGAGCTTTGCAAAATAGTATAACATACCTCCTGTTGTTTTTTTTTCAGAACAATATAGTGCATTTTTATAAACAATTTTATTTATTTTGAACTTAAAACTTTTTTCCCTCGCTTTTTTTACCTAAAACATTTGTTCGAGATTCTCAAATATGCAGGATAAATTTGAGAATGGAGAAGTGAAAACTCCAAGTCTTACGAATTTTTATAATCCGTCGGGCACGTTGCAGTGAGCGAGCTATTGAGAACCCTTCGTCGACGTTGCGTGAAAAAAATGTGTAACACTTGAAGTTTTCATTTCTTCATTCTCAAATTTGTTCTGCATATTTGAAAATCTTGAAGACAAAATTTAGGTAAAAAGAAAAGAAAAAAAAATGTTCCAAGTTCAAAATAAATAAAGTTTTAATGAAAATGCACTATATTTTTATGAAAAAAATAGGAAAAAAATAGATTTACAGTGAGCGATCGAAAACAAATGATTTTCCCGATTACCAAATTTTGAAAAATCATATCTCGAGATTTTTGAGTATCACATTGAAATAAAAAAATACGTGTAGATTATTTTCAAACACAAAACGCGAAAAAAATGTTTCTTGGAAAACAAAATTTCGATTGTAAATGTCCCATATATTTTCCTGTATATTCAATATTTTAATTTTAAAACATATTTATCATTCACTAACTGATTACTTCCAGTGGCGTTGTCGTGACGCTTCCCGTCCTTAGTTTAATTATCTTTTTTCTTCTATTTCTAGAGAGAGTAAATTAGATATAATAATTTTCAAATTTATTCGCTTTATTTACATAATAAAATTCTGTTTCCACTTGAAATTGTTGTGATTGAATATAAAGTCTTTAGTTTCAATTGTAGTGAAAATGGTAAATTCTTACATTTCTAGTCCCTGATTCATGTAATTTCAAGTTTCTTCAAAGTTCCTTATTTAACATGCAGAAACATATATTACATATCTAAAAAATTATACGGATTCTCAAAAAATAAATCAAGGTTGGTGTGTATACTATTCACAATTTCAGAATTTGCAATTGCAAATCTATAAAATAGAATAAATTTCTATTTTAAATCTTCAAAATTGAACTATTCCAAAATAAAGCATTCGAAAGTGCTTAATTTTCTATTATACATCTTAAATATTAAAGTGTTTTTAATCGAAAACATTCAAAATTGAAAAAATTTTTAATACAAATCGCTAAAATTGAAGAATTTTTAATTGTTATTCTTAAAAATTGGATTATTAAAAAAAAAGTTCACAGTAACATACCTTGAAAATATACATCTTAAAAATCGAATAATTTGCAATATTCTATATTTTCAAAATTCAAAATTTTTCACTTGTGACTTCAAGTTTGTAGAATTTTAAATTATGAATCTTTAAAATTGAAGGGCTTTTAATTTAAAAAATTTTTAATTCTGTAATTTTTATGATTTACATTAGAAAATTCATCAATTTAGAAGATTTATCATTTAAAACTCAACTTTTTATCATCAATATCATAAAGACCATCACAGTTTAAGAATTTTTATTCATTAGAATTGATGATTTTAAAACTATAAATCATTAAAATGAAATAACATTCAGTATTGTGAATCTTCAAAATTGTAGATAATTAAATTTTAGTCTTTAAAATTAAAGACTATTTAATTTTGAAAATTTACGATTTAAAGTTATGAAAGTTTTATGTCTTACAATTAAAACTTTTATAATTTTGGTGCTTTATATTCGAAATTTCCAAAATCAATCAAATTTAATCAATTTTTAAAAAAGTATATGTTTGAAGTTAAAGAGTTTACACTTGTAAATCTTCAAAGTTGAATCTTAAATTGAAAATCGTGAAACTTGAAAAGTTTTTAATTGTAGATTTTCAAAATTGAACTGTTTTTTAAAAAATATTCCAAATTACATAACTTTAAAATATAAATCTTTAAATTTTAATCATTTGTAATTCTGTGTTGTCGAAAATCAAGTATTTTCAATCGTAACTCTTTAAAATTTCAGAACTTTAAATTACAAAAAGAGTTTTTAATTTGACCAGTTTCTGTAATCTTCATGATTTATATTTAAAAATGTCTTTAATTTAAACTTGACTCTTGATTTCCAATATCGTTCAAATTTATTCATTTTTATTTACATATCTTCAAAATTTAATAATAATTTATTTCTATGTATTAAAAATTTAAGAGTTTTCTGTATAATATGGTTTAATATGGTTTGCAAGATTTAGCATTGAGAAATTGACTTTTGAGCTTCAAAATCATCCAAATTTAAGAATTTCAATTTATACATTTTTTAAATGAAAGAGTCTTTGAATAAGAAAAATTTTCATTAAAAATTATGCAAGTTTTAAGCCTTAGGTTTTAAAAAGCTGTAATTTTTATGATTTTCAACTATTATTGGTAAAAAATTAAAATCCTGTTTGGTTGAAATATCATATATCACATTTTTCGTTAAAAATTTATTTTCTATGGTTGAAAATTGAACTACTTAGTTGAATGTGAAACTACTTTGTTCAATATTCATTTACTTCGTTGATGAATGATCATTTTAGTTGAAAACTTTTCATTTTCAAAATTTATTTATTTGGTTGAAAATTAATATTTTTAACTGAAAATTCAACTCGCACATGCTTGCATCAAAATTTATCTTTTTGAGTTGAAAATTC
This sequence comes from Belonocnema kinseyi, assembly GCF_010883055.1. Taxonomy (NCBI): domain Eukaryota; kingdom Metazoa; phylum Arthropoda; class Insecta; order Hymenoptera; family Cynipidae; genus Belonocnema; species Belonocnema kinseyi. Next base: position 81,516,608 of record NC_046658.1, on the reverse strand, counting down.
AATTATTTGGTTGAAAGCTCCTGTACTTTGTCAAAAATTCATCTATTTTGTCGAAAATTAGTTTTTTCTTATTTAAAATTAATTTTTTTAAACTAAAAATGTAACTGTTCCATGTTTTGTCGAAAAGTTATCTTTTTTGTAGAAATTTAATCCTCTTGCTTGAAAATTAATTTCTTCAGTTGAAAATGTAACTATTTTGTTGAAAATTCGTTTCTTTTGGTTGAAATTTTTTATTTTACTAACTGGAAATCTAAGTATGTTGTTTATTTTAGAAAACTGACCTTTTTAGCTGAGAATTTATGTATTTGGTTAAAAATTAAATTTGTTTTACTTGATTCATCATTTTAGTTGAAAATTCCCTTTTCCATTATTTATCGAAAGTTTACCTTCTTTGATCGAAATGCAATTTTTTTTTGGTTAAAATTATGTTAAGAATTGTTTTTTTTTTTTTTTTAGTTAAAAAAAGCTGTTTTGTTGAAATCTTGATTTTGTTTCGTTTCATCTTTACTTTTCTACCGGCAAATTGAATTATTCTGTTTTTTTTTTAATTTGTCTTTACTCGTTGAAAATTTGTATATTTAAATTAAAACTTTATATTTTTAGTAGAAAATTCATCTTTTGTGTTTAAAATTGAATTATTTTGTTATGATATTTTTTTCTGGGTTGAAAATTGACTGTTTGAACTAAAAATTCAATTCTTTTATTTTTGGTTTAAAAAATTTTGTCCATAAAAAAATGTATTTAAAATTAGCTTTTTTGGACGGACATTTATTTTTCTGACATTTTAAATATCCTAATTTTGGGTAGAAAATGTATCTTTTTGCAATGAAAATGCATGTACTTCTTTGAAAATGAGTTATTTTGGTATTGAAAATGCAACCAAATACTTGGTTGAAAATTCATATTTTTATTTGAAGATTCATCATTTTAGTATATTTTTTGTTTTATACCTATTAGAAGAATTTATAAATTGGGATATTGTAGCAACCCTGAATATTTTTTACTTTAACTTCTTTTATTATTTAAATTTAACGCCCTTTCCAATTGTAAGCGGTACATTTTCCCGCAAAATTTAAATAATGTAATTATTATTATTAAAGATAGAAAATACGATTCTTTAAATCCTAATTTAAAATGCTCACAAGTTTTTATTAAATTTTCAAAGCACATATTTTCATGCTCGTGAGAATTTTTCAAGCACTTGAAATCTTTAGAATACTACCAGGGTGGCGACTTGACCAGGAAACCGGAAAATGGCCGGAAATTTTATTGACAGTGAAAAAACTGTAAATTAAATTAAAAAACCGTAAATCTACTTCTGATCATAGCAAAATTCAAGTTTTCATTATTTTAATCATTTTTGTCAATTAAGAAAAGTTACTTTTGCTTTATCTACAGTTGCAGGGGATATGAGTGAAAATAATGCTCTGTTTTATTTTAGGACAGGGAGTTTCGTTAAAGAAATATAATTTCATTTGGAACAGGGAGTTTTTGAGATGCAACGAGAATTAAAAAAATAATTAAAACTGAGATTTAGATAAAAGGAGTTTTAAAAATCCCTTTTGCAAGTTCAAATTCGTCACAATTAAAAAGTTTCTTCTTCTACATTTTAGAAAAAGAAAGCACTTCATGTAGTTTTTAGAGTAGAAGTAGTATTTCTAATTTGAAAATATTTCTGAATTATGACATACATTTTTTGTACATTTTTCGTTGAGAATTTAAATTTATTTCTTGAAAATTCATCTGCTTGTGGTTAAAAGCTAAACTCTTTTGTTAAAAACTAATTTTTGTTCGAAGATTCCTAATTTTAATAAAAAATGCATCTCTTTTAAAAAATATAACTAATCCGATTTTTTTTGTTACGAATTCATGTAATATTCTAGAAAATTAATCCTTTTGTTTGAAAATTAATCTTTTTGGTAGATGTAGAATTCTACTATTCCTGTTGAAGTTTCATTAATTCAAGATTAATTTGATGAAAATTTAAGCGTTTTAATTTGAGTTGAAAAGGGACCTTTTCTGGTTGAAAATTTGACAATTTGGATATAAATTTGTCTTTCTTAATTGAGAACTCTTTTGTTTAATTGAAAATTCACAATTTTGTTTTTAAAAAACGACTTTTTTATAGAAACTCGCCTTTTTTCAGTAGAAATTGATTTTTTACTTTGAATGTCAATCTCATTGTTGAATCATTTTTTCTTTTGGATGGAAATTCAAGTATTGCAGTTAAATATTCATCTTTAAGGTTAGAAATAAATTTACTTGGTTGAAAAATAAACTCTTTTGATGAAAAATATTTTTTTTATTAAAGATTGATCATTATTGTAATTAAAAGTTGATTTCTTTGATTGAAAAGTGAGCTATTTAATTGAAAACTTGTTTTTTCTTTGAATGAGAAAAAAATTTTTTACCGAAACTTTAACTATTTTATTTCAAATTTGTTTCTTTTTTAGTTGAAAATAATTTTTTTGACTGAAAATGAAAATGCTATTCCAGTTGAATATTCCATAATTTTAGTCATTTTTTTGGTTGAACACTGATCTTTTTTAGTTGAAAATTCATTTTACTGGTTGAAATTTGATTTTCTTAACTTAAAACTTAATCATTTAAATTTTGGTCGAATTTTTTAATTCTTCTATTTCAGTTAAGAATTCATCCTTTTAGTTAAAAATTCATCAATCAAGATCAAAATTAATTTGTTTTACTAAAAATATAACTATTCCATTTTCGGTTGGTAATTGATTTTCTTTCTAGTTCAAAATTCAACTATTTCGTTAAAATTCACGTATTTTGCTTAAAAATGGTATTTTTCGATAGAAAGTTGATCTTTTTCTTGAAAATTAATGTTATTCTTTAAAAATTAATCTTTTTGGTTACAAATTCATACATTGAAGTTATTCATCATTTTATTTAAAAATTCATTAATTTGGTTTAAAATTTTCCTATTCTAGTTGAAGATTCATAATTTTATTTGAAAATTCATTTATTTTGCAATTTTTTGCTCGTTGTTTTAAAGGATCATTAGAATGAACGTCGTATTTTTAAATAAATGTTTGCGTTTTGCGACAAATATGAATGTTATTTTTAATTGACCGGGAAAATTGAAAACCTTGACCGGGTCATAACCGTGAATTAAAAACCGTCCGTCAAATCGTCACCCTGACTATGTGTCATTTTTGCTACTTTGGGAATAATAAAAACAATTGTTTTCAATAGACTGAAGAGACAAGAGAAGTTTGTCACATGTTATACACAGCTTGGCCAGACTACGGAGTACCTCAATCGGCAAGAGCTTTATTACAGTTCCTCTCGTTAGTACGACAGCAACAAAATGCACTTTTGACCAGCAGAGGTGATACTTGGGCTGGACATCCACGTGGGCCGCCTATAGTTGTACATTGTAGCGCCGGTATTGGCAGGACAGGTAATTTAAATTTTATAATATCCCTTTTTTTCTTTTATAATTTTATAATTTTTTTATTTTTATAATAGCCCCTATTTTGAAAAGAATTCCTCTTTTTTCCCTGCCTTCCCAATTGGAGATTTTCCACTAAAGAGGTTAATTTTCATCTTTAATAATAAATCTTTTCAGAAAATTAATTTTTCAACAAAAGAGTTCAATATTCAGTTAAGTAGTTGATTTTTCTAATAAAAATATGAATTTTGAATCAAGAAAATTAAGTTTCTACCTAAAAGCCGAATTTTAACTGAAAAGATAAATTTTCAACCAAATAGTTGGAATTTTTAACCAAAAAAGATGGAGTTTTAACCAAATAATTGTATTTTTAACAAAATAATTAGATTATCAATCAAATCATAGAGACGTTAACTAACAGAGATGAATACTGAATCAAAAATTTAATCGTAGACTCTGCAAGCAAAAAGAATGAACTTTCAACCAAAATTAGTTAGATTTACTTTGGCTTCTGTTTCTTTAATTTCCAATTGAGCGAAAGAACAAGAAAAAGGAGAAGTTTCTTAAAAACAGGGGAAAAAGATTATTTTTTTTAAAGAAGAGAACATTTTTAATATATGAAAAATTTTTGCGAAATATTTTAAATCCTTAGAATATCTTTGTGAAATCTTTTCAAAATATCAAAAATATTCTTGAAATATTTGTGAAATTATTGAAATCATTGAAGTCTTTGTGAAATCTTTTTAATCGATCAAAAATATTTGTGAAATCTTTGCAATCTTTAGAAAATCATTGAAATCTTTGTGAACTCTTTCTCATATCTTTTCTTTTCTTTTTCTTTCGCTATCTTTTCAAAGTATTTGAAATATTTTCGAAATATTTAAAATCTTCATGAAATCTGTGCGAAATATTTTAAATATTTTTTAAACATCTGATAATATTTGTGAAAGTATTTAAATCTTTGGGAAATCATTGAAATTTCTATTTACTCTTTGAAATCTATCTGAAATCTTTGTGAAATCTTGGGGAAATCATTTGAAATCTTCAAGATGTCTTTGGAAATATTCGAAATATTTTATAATATTTCTGAAATTATTGAAATCTTTTGAAACTTATTGAAGTCTTTGTGAAGTCTTTTAAGTCTATGCGAAATATCCTCAATCTTTCGGAACTCATAGAAATCTTTGGGCTCTCTTTAAAATATATCGGAAATCTTTGTAAAATAATTGAAGTATTTGTGAAAACTTTTTAATCTATCCGAAATCTTTGCGAAATATTTGTGCAATTTGTTTAATCTTTGGAGAATCATTCAAATTTTTATTAAGTTTTTGAAAAATCATTGAAATCTTGATGAAATATTTTTAATCTATCTGAAATCTTTGCGAAACTTTCAAAATTGTTGCTAAATCTTTGGGAAATTATTCAAATCTATATGAAATCTTTACATTTTTTTTAATCTTGGTGAAGTCATTGAATTCTTTTTTAAATTTTTATGAAATATTTTTATTATTTTGTTATATGTTTGTCAATTGCAAAATTAAAAAACAGTGTTTCTCTTCTTTTATTTCTCATGAAATAGAAAAAGAAACAGTGAAAGTTAATATTAATTCTTATTCGAATTATTTTCAATGACGTTTTGTACTTTTGGGCTGAAAATTCATATTTTTGGTTGAAACTTTGTTCCTTTTTAGTTGAAAATTTATATTTTAATTAAACATTAATTATTTTTGGAGAAAGCTAGTTTTTGTTTTATTTAATTTTTATTCTTATAACTGAAAATTGAATTATTGTATATTTGTTTTGCAAATTTATCTTTATTCGTTGAAAATGTGTATGTTTGATTGAAACTGTTTTTTATTTTATTTATTTTTTTGTAGAAAATTCATCTTTTGCGTTTAAAATTGAATTCTTTTGTTTAGAATTAATTTTCTGGGTTAAAAATTGATTAACAAAAATTAAATTCTTCTATTTTTTCTTAAAAAATCGTTTTTTATATTTAAAAAATTCCTTTGAAATTAGTTTTTTTGTGCGGTTTTGTTAATTTTTTCGCTATTTGTATTATTCCCGGATATTCAAGCAATTTTAAATATAGTGATGAACTAATTTTTTGTATATTGCTGTTTTACAATATGTTTCTACTATATAATAAATATAATTATTGTGTAAATATATCGTAAACAAGGAATTTGATAAATTCTAAAATACTGTTTTTTATTACAATCAAATAACGAACCTTCAAAAGTGATATTTTTAAATCAAGTAGACTTTGTAACGAAGCAAAAATATTTTAGAATAAAAAATTACCTAATACTTTAAATTTACTCGATTTTCTATTTTGTTATCTTACCAAAATAAAACATTTTGCTTTGCAATCTTCTAAACTCTTTTTCGAAATTTTACGAAATTCGTTTGATTTGTTTGAAACCCTTTTTTAATTTTTTCTTAATGTTCATTTTTCAGAATAAAAAATTATTTAAAATTTTGACACGAAAAAAATTCTTTCTTTTTTTAAGTCTTGTCAGACCTTCTAAACCTTCAAATCTCTAAAAATTATTTAAATTTTTCCTGCATTTTTTATTTATTCTGCAACATTTAAAAAATTGCCTTAAAATTTTCCAGATCCTTCTTTGACAATTTTTGAAATCTTTTGAAATAATCTCTTAAAATTAATTTTTCGAAATAAAAAGTTATTTTAATTTTTCCCAGGAACCTGAAAAAATTTATTTTATTTTCGTGAAACTTTACAAAATTCTTAAAAAATCTTTGCAAGTTTGAATTATTTCGTAATCGTTTCAAAAACTTCTGAATATCTCTTAAATTTACTCAAATTTGTTCCGAAACATGCTTATTAAAAATTCTTGGAAATAATATAAAATGTTTTGTAATCTTTTTTCAATTTTCTGTTGAAATTCCTTACAAAACAATCATTTCAAAATTTCCCATGAATCTTAAAAACTTTTTTTCATTGTACTCTGACAAAATTCGGTTTACCTAAAAATATTTTTAATCCTGACAAATTAAAAAATTGTTTCAAAGTCTTTCATATTTTATTATCCCACATTTTGAAATGTTCAAAATTTAAAATTATTCTTTTAAAATAAAACCGTTTCATTTTCACAATAATTACCAGTAATTACATAAAAAAACCCGTTTTCTTGATACATTTTGAAGAGTTGGTAACGGCTCTACATAACAAAAGTCATATAACATGAACCATTTTCAACGACCCTAATTTTGTATAGGAGCTCTGGCTAAATTTTAATGCCAGCCGTGAACTAATCCGCTGGTGGTGCTGCTGCGCTTCTTGCTGCCAAATTCATTCATTGTAAGAGAAAAATAATGAAATAATTAATAAAAGAATATTTTATGGGCAACAAAGGGTCTGATATTTTTCATAATATATTCTCAAATATATAAACATTATTTCAAATGTGCAAAATCTATTCAGACTTTCAAAGATATGCAAAAATAGTGCGTAAACCAGTATACGTGTTCAGAAATATAAGGATAGAAAAAGAAAATTAAAGAATAATACAAAATTTAAAGATTATAAATGGTAGTTAATCGACTCTGATCCAATTTATTTTTTTCATTACTGGCAAAATTACAGATTTTAAATTAACTTAGAAATTCCTATAAAAAATGCAACGATAGATGCTCATATAGTAATAAATTTGAAATGTAAAAAACAATTGATACAATTACGAATTTGAGTATTCTGAACGCATCTCAGTTGATGGCAGTCGTATTTTTTTACAGATAATAATAAATATAGTCTTAATGTTACCCTCCATGAAACATTTTTATAGAAAATTCATTATAAGCCTAGCTATGATGATTTTCCTGCAATTTTTTCGCTATTATATAAAAAATTATGGAAAATGATGATCGAAAATAATAGTATTAAAATATTACAATACTTAGTGCAAAAAGTAGAGGAAAGTATACAATTTATTTTGAACTACTCAGACAAAAGTGCATAACAATGTTTATATTTGAAACAAGCTTCGTTTAGATTGAGGATATAATGAAACCTAGAATCCATGAGTATATTTTACTTTTTGGAATAATTATTTTAATATTATTTATTTTTATAACCATTTTTCAATTATTACTTTTTTATCATATATTTGAAATATTTAAAAAAGACGTAAAGAATGTCACTTAATTATTTTTCTAAAGAACTAACAAGATGGAAGATTCAGCATTTTTAGACCCGTACATCTTCAAAAAATTAAAACATCTATTTTCATCGCTACATCGCCTAATTTTTAATTGTTATGGATTTCGGTATTAAATCCATTTCGCTCATCATTAACAAGTAATATGATAAAGGATTATATATTTATAATTAAAAAAAGTATATATTTCTAAATTAAACAAAAATTGGATAATATTCATACATAAAGTGGCCTGTGATGTAAATAGAAACACTTCTATTTTTAAAAATGTTGATTCAATTACACATTTATTTTATTGGCTAAATAAGTGTCATTCCATTTCATCTCACCGGTTGGTTGCGGCCTAATTAAAAAGAATGTTGATTTTTTACTGCAATAATACGCAATGTTTTTTTGAAGTGATTTAACACAAAAATTTGATAAATTACAGAAATTTTATTTAAAAATTTAATTCACAAAATCCAATGGTAGAGAAACATGTTTATGTTAAAAATATGTATTATAGAATAGAAAAAAAAAAATCTGCAATGTCAAATTGTATTCAATACAATCTGACGTTATTCGACAGTTTTTATGCTAAATAAGTAACTTTATTGGGGTATAATGAATGAAACTTGTGTTTTAGCAGCAACTGAAAAATAATCATTTTTTAGCACTTCCATAGCCTTAATAAAAACGTTATATTTAATTTTTTTAAATAGAAACTCGCCTTCATAAGCTTTAATTGTAGTCAGATTTTTCATTGTTGTAGCCCTTTTTTTAACATTTTATACTGAAGTACGAAAATATTTGTTTTCAATTTCGAGATTGGAGATTTTTTTTCATTTTCGCGGATGAATAACTCAGGTTTTTTTTCTTAATCTGGTTTAACCATTGATGTAAATTAGGTCCTCATTTTATTCCCCTGAAAATTGAACTTTAAAAAATTTAGACAACTTCTATTTTGTCATTAACTCGGTTAATTAAGACTGAAAATAGGAATATTTTGGGCAGTTTAGAAAATTGATATTTAAATAGAAAAGGGCTCGGGCGAACGCAACATTTTCAGGGGGATAAAATAAAGCCCTGATTTACATATGCTCTGAATACTTAATTTTTGCATTTTCTCCGTTGCTCGTTATTCATTCGCGAAAATTAAAAACATCTCCAGATTATCAAATTTTGAGGCGAAAATTTGCAATAGTTAAAAAAAGGGCTACAACTATGATGAGGTTGACGGAACATGATTCTTAGGCGATAAGTTTTAATTGAAAAAAAATTCAAAACAAAGATTTTAATAAGCCTATAAAATTCCTATTCATCATTTGATAATAAAATAACTTTTGCACATGTGAAATCAAAGTTTTAAGAGTAATTTAAGTCAATTTTACACCGCAGAATTCGAGTTTTCCTCTATATTTCCTAATACGCGTAATTAATGTGACATTATGTGTCCCTTCCCCTTTTAAAAATAAAACTTATGAATAAATAAAAATAAAGTAATTTAATACATTTATCTGATGAATAAGTTATAAAAATAATAAGTATTATTATAGTTCAGTATAAAAAAAAATAATAGGCCGCAACCACATTAAATTAGATGGTCTCGTTTTTGTTGCAATGGTATTCAATTTATACGATTTGCATGAATCTGCTTCATTAAAACCATTTATTTATTTTACGCGCACTGTAAATCACTTCAAATTATCTTTTTCATTTATGCTTCATTTTTGATTTACATTTGTTATATAGCCTAATGCAGGGGTCTCCAAAGGTAGATCCTGTATCTACTATCAATCCCAGGCCAATAGGTCGGATCTACTCAGTTTTGACCCAGAACTGTCAAAACCCTTAAACTTATTTTTTTCCGCTAGGAACCCTTAAACTCGAGACCTTTATTTCTATTCGAAACTTCACGCTAAAATTGATAATTATAAAATGAAATAATGAATTTTTTGTTTTCGTTGGCTAAAAGTTGATTTGTTTATAAATAATTCAAAATTTAATTTTCAAATTAAATTAAAAAGTAGCAAGGAATTCACGCGTCCTTTAGTTTCGATTACCTAATATTAAAAACATAATCAATTTTAAAGTCCACAATAACAAATTTTTCAATATTAAAAGTTGAATAAGTTGTTAAATGGACTTACATAATTGATTATATTATTTAACAGATACAAAAAATAAATAAATTACTATTTTTACGATCTGTTAATACCAATGCATAGAATTTTTCCCTCTCAGTTACGATAGCGTTTTTGAAAACTTTTCTATCACAAATTAAAAACTAAAAATGTTTTTTTGTTTCAAATTTTTTTGAATAATTCAATTTTAAGGGTTTATAATTTTAACAAATTTACATTTTGAGAGGTAAAACTGACGAAAACTTAATTTTTTATCTTAGACAAATTAGTGGCATCACTTTTAATTTGTTTTAAATGTAATAAAAATTAAAAGTTATACAATTTAAGCAGTTTTTAATTTGAAACATTCAATGTAATTTAAAGTAGTATCAAATTAAAAATTATATTTATTTAAAAGCGCTAATGCAATTTCAATTCATTTGAATTTTAAGTAATCAATATTTAAAGTTCTAAATTTTTTTCTGAAATAATTTTATTTGCAGATCCTCAATTTGACAAAAACTCTTAAATTTTGAACGCCTTGAATTTATTTTCGACCACTATTTATTATTATTAGTATTTTTTTATTATTTAGCATTATTAATGTCGAAAACATTTATATGTGAACAATTATCGGCAAATACTTAGTTCAAATAATTTAAATAAAATACTTTGTAATTCAAGCTCAGTCAAGTTATACGAGAAAAAGGGTCGAAAAAAAACGGTAGATCTTGGAAAAGGCCGAGCGATCCTGGGTCACGCTGCACCTGTGGATTGTGGTGACTTATGGCCTACTGTATCTGCCAGCAAGATGCGCAGCTGCGCCGCCCGCGGAGTAGTTCACAGCTGGCATCAATCTTTAACCAGCGTTTTTGCGCGATAGGGCTAATTTGAACTAAAAATTCAATTCTTCTATTTTTGTTTAGAAAATCCTTTTTTTTTTTGTTAAACATTTATTTTTCGATAAGTTGCTTCCCGAATGAGATAAAACTCGTAGATTTTCGAATATAACATTTCTAAATGACCAATTGCAATATTAAAAAATATAAATTATTTCTTGAAAAAAAGATTCTACTCTATCTTCACTCCATTGGGAATCGAACCACAAAACTTCTGATTTCCGGTCATGTGCTTTTCCAATTAAGCTATTAGAGGGATCAGAATAAGAACTCTTAATTCAAGAAAATAACGCCAATTTTTAGCTAGGTGTTAATAATACAATTAATTAGTTTTAAATTTTTATCTCCTATATCATCAGAGATTGTACCTTACCGACAATAGATCAACCCTCCAAACCATGAAGGCAAAAAATCTACACATATCGATCAAGTTAAGAATCTTCAATAATAGAAAATGCTTAACGTCTTAATAAGACTAGATGGAAAATAATATTTTCAAATTAAAATTATTTCTTGAAAAAAAGATCTTACTCCATCTTCACTCCATTGGGAATCGAACCACAAAACTTCTGATTTCCGGTCAGGTGCTTTTCCAATTAAGTTATTAGAGGGATCAGAATAAGAACTCTTAATTCAAGAAAATAATAATAAAAAATATATAATAAATATATAATAAAAAGTTAAAAAATAATAAAAAAAAAAATTGGCGTTATTTTGTTGAATTAAGAAGAGTTCTTATTCTGATCCCTCTAACAGCTCAATTGGAAAAGCACCGGACCGGAAATCAGAAGTTTTGTGGTTCGATTCCCAATGGAGTTAAGATGGAGTAGGATCTTTTTTTCAAGAAATAATTTTAATTTGAAAATATTATTTTCCATCTAGTCTTATTAAGACGTTAAGCATTTTCTGTTATTGAAGATTCTTAACATGATCGATATGTGTGGATTTTCTGCCTTCATGGTTTGGAGGGTTGATCTACTGTCGGTAAGGTACAATCTCTGATGATATAGCAGATAAAAATTTTAAAATAATTAAAAAATAGTATATTTCGTCTTTTATTTCTCATGAAATAGAAAAAGGAACAGTGAAAGCTAGCATTAATCCTAATTCGAATTATTTTCAGGGACGTTTTGTACTTTGGATATTTGCATATCTCGACTGGAAGACACTGGTACTGTAGATATCCGAGGGACAGTGGAAAGAATTCGAGCACAAAGGGCGTACAGTATTCAAATGCCAGACCAATATGTCTTCTGTCATCGAGCCCTGGCAGAATATGCACTTTCCAGGGATATGCTGAGTTCCCAGGATCTTGCCATGTTATCACCCACCATCGAGGAGGACTCTGACTAGACTAATTCTATTAGAAACACATTAGATTGATACACTTATCAATACTAGGTATATTCTTGCATTTCCCTTCCATTGTCAGGTTCAAAACAAATCATCCGAAGATATTCTTTAAACTTTTATCAAATTATCATCGTCATCGTCGTCGCCATCATACAATGCTTTCAATGATACTTCTCATTTCTTACTCCTAAGTCGGCCTGCTAGCTAGGAACCAAAATTCCCGTCAAGCATAACTACTCACGATGAGATCTGAAACTCGTTCTCGAACCTTCGCATGCAAATCAATCAAAATGAATTCATGAATTGAACAAGTGTCTTAATCCATTTCATGTGATTTGAACCTGAATTAGATATCGATTAGGCATTTTATACGAATTGATTGATAGAATTCTAACTATATTTATACACGGAAAAAGTAACGGAATAGTCGACTTTTTTTATTTCCTTTGAAAGGTCTCTTCACATGGAATGGAATTTCTCACAGTTTGACACCAATTTGCAAAAGATTTTGGAAACCGTATGCAGTTTTGTCAAGCGTGATCCAAATTGATGAATTTAAAAGACTTGAAAAAAATTATAAGGAATAAAAAGGATAATTTAAGTAGCGTTTTCTTAAAAGACGATCGCGCGAGAATTTCTTTGATAATAAATGCAATTTAGTGATGCTTAGTGAAGCGGATGAAGAAAATTGCGTTGAAAATAAGCGATCTCATCAACCTTTGAAACAGGCGATTGATGATAAACCAGATAGGCATTTTTGGGTAACCAAAGATTATTTTCTATTCAGTCGTAGATGATCAAAACTTGCCAATGATAAATTAGAGTGTTATTCTTTCAGTTTAGTACTTCCAAACAAAAAAATTGTGGACAATACTTGAAAGCCGGAGGTCCCCCTAAAATAACAGACTGGTGATTTTCATTTTGCCTAGACTTTTTTCTAATCTTTAACTTCGATGTGCCTATTCAAATGTCTACCTAGAAACAGTGTTCCTCTTGAATCCATTGGATGTCGTGGGAAGTTGAGGAAAAAAATAATACAGTTAAAATCTCAAAATTTCGCTATCAATTGTGAAATACGTGTTTACAAAAAACTAACTTGTTACTGTGTAATTTTTGTAACACCTAAAGCCCGTAATTTTTTGAACTAGTAGTCGATTACTGACTTGATACTTTTTCATGTTTACCTTTTCGTCCCACATGTGCTAGAATCTGTGGTTATTCAAGGAGAACATCCAATTGTACTATTGAAACTTTTACACGAAGTTTTTACTTGCAGAAGCTTTTTTGACTGATACCCTTAGAAGTCACAATTTGAATGTGATTATGATGTCTGCAGATTTTTAATTTGTTTTAATAAGCGAGAAAAACTTGGCTTCTATTATATTATATGAAATCCTAATTTTTGGAAATTAACTTGTGCGACAGATAAGACTGCAAATTTCAGATGTCTATTTTTTCACGCAATGGAAGATGTTTCTGACGACTTCTCTTAATAGTGAGTTTTTGAGTTTGATCTGCAGACTCTTTCGTGCAAGTAAATTTTAGAAAATGGGAGAATGGTCCTGCAAAAACGGTAGGCAACCTAGAAAACAATGTAGATTTGTATTTGCGGGTAAAGATTTTAAATAAAATTAGGAATAATTTATATACTTCATTGACGTTGGAAACTATTGTCGTGCGACTGTAAATAGTTTCAAAAATTAGCGTTTGTCAGGGTGGTCGCACGACCAGAACACCGGGAAATGGCAGTGATTTTATTTTTTGACCGGTAATTTTATACATTTTTAGAAAAGAAATCTGTCCACTCATATGATATAATGCAATTGAAAATAAGTTTGCTTCCCAATTTTCTTTAATGCTAAGTTTTGTTCTGTGCTTTTTCAAATGTGGAATTATTCAATTTACAGTGGGTGATTCTAAAATTTTTACTTTGAAAATTTTCGATTTTTTGATCCCACTGAGATCCCATTGGTTGATTATTTAGTTGCCAGTGACAACTTGTGTGCGAAACGATTGACTTTTTTGAACAATATTTTTTGTATGAATTCTCATATTTATTTATTAAATTCGTATATAAAATCATGTAAATATAACATTTTTAGCAATCGAAAAGTGTAAATAAAACGAATTTTAAATCCTTATTTTAAAGAATTAAAAATTTCCATTCAAATAAAGAAGTTTTAATTAATTTTTTCTTAAATATTGAACAGCTAAAAACAGAAGAAAATTGAAAATTAAGTGTCCATCAATTGAAAAATTTAAAAACTTTAATTTTTCAATTGTTAAAATTTAAAAATTCAGTTGAGTTTTCAACTTTCAAAGAATTAGAAATTTTAATTTATATAAAGCTTAAATTTTATGTTTTACTTGACTTTTCAACATTTAAAAATGAAACAAATTGAAAACTGAGTTATCAAAGTTGAAAATTAGAGATAATTGAAATTGAAACTGCTGAAAAATCCAAAATTCAGTAATCTTTAAAACAAAATTTTAATTAAAAACTTAAAAAATTAATTCGTTTCGTACTTGAATTTTCAACTATTAAAAATTGATGAAAATTGAATTTTTAACTGTAAAAAATTCAAAATTCAATTTAATTTAAAAAATCTAAATGCTTATTTTAAATAATTAAAAATTTGAATTTAAATAAAAAAAATTGAATTCGTGTTTTTCTTTAATATTGAACAGCTAAAAATAGAAGAAAATTTAATATCGGAAAAAACTCAATTTACAGCTGTTGGAAAATTAAAAATTCAATTGACTGTTGAAAACATTTTAATTATAATTATAAATTAAGACAATTTTAATTCGTTTTATTCTTGAATTTTCAACAATTAAAAATGAAAAAAAAATCCAAATTGAGTTTTCAACATTTCATAATTAGAGATCATTGAATTTGCAACTGTTGAAAAATACAAAATTCAATAAACTTTTTAAAAATTAATTTGTTTCGATCTTGAATTTGCTACTGTTGAAAAATTAAAAAATCAATTGAATGTTAAAAAAAATTTTAATTAAAATTAAAAATTAAGAAAATTTTAATTCCTTTTGTTCTTGAATTTTCAACAGTTAAAAATGGAAGAAAGTTAAAGATGTAGTTTTCAACTGTTCAAAGATTAAAAAATTTAATTTGATTTTGAACAGTTAAAAATTCAATTTTCAGCTTTTGAAAACTCAATTTTGAATTTTTTTATATTTAGCTCTTTAAAATAAAAAAAAAATGATATTAAAAATATGTAAAAATTTGTTATATTCACATAATTTTACATGAACATTTAAACAAATAATTTATGGGCTTAAAAATACACCAATTCTGCTCTCCTTGCGAAATAATTAAAAACTAAAAGTGCTGGAAATTGAAAATAAAAAAAATTAAATTGTATTTGGATTTATTTTATTTATAAATGAATTCAAATTGATAATTGAACACAACAAATTTTAAATCATATCCAAATATTGATGCAGTCTAAAATATTTGATTTTTAACTCATTCAATTTTAAATGGTTTAATTTGTTTTAAAAGAGAAATTTTTTATACTTTGAAATAGTTTACCGCTTTTTTTATTTATAAACAAAAATTTTAAAAATGTACAATTGGAAACTGAATTGTTTGAAACACCCTTGAATCTTTAAAACTATGAGCGTTGATATAAACCTTGAACGTTACAGTTTTAATGATTCTCTTTTCAATTCGTAAGTGAAAGTATTGAATTACGATGTCTAAATAACAATTGAATATTTCTTAATTTAAAAAGACTTCAAATAAAAATAATTTCACTTCTAATTTAAAAAGTGTTCATTTGTAAAAATTGTAATTTATTCGATTTAGTCAAGTTTAATATTTTAAAGTTACCAATTGAACGGAACTCAGTTTGAGATTGTGTAATTGAAAATTGAATTATCGAGCGTTTGGATTACATATTTCTGAATAACAAATTTTTAGGCTTCAATTAAAAATATTTAAAATTCATAAGGATTCCACTTCAAGCGTTTTAATTTCAAGTTCAATTTAGATTACTTCAAATAAAACAAAATTCAGCTATATGAGTTCAAATTTTCTTATTTTATTAACCGTGAAAAATAATTGTAAACCATGAAAAATTATTGCAAACCGGGAAATTAGCCGGAATAATTTTTGCTCGATTAAAACGGCCACCCTGATTTGTGTTCTTCCATTCGCTGCCACACTCTATCTGACTTTTCATATGAAGCTAGGTGATCTAAAAAATAACATCTTTTAAAATTCGAGCTGAAAATGACCAAAATGTTATTCTTTAGATTATGAAATAATGTTGCCCGCCATACGCGACAAGCTAGCGCATTGTTATAATAATACAAATGTAATCACTGTCATAAATTATAATTTATTTCCAGTGTGAAGTCATAAATGTATGGTGTTGATAATATTGTTGATGTACAATGCTGACAATGAAGATTGTCACTCATTGATTTCGGAAATGCATATTTGCATCCCCATCGTTGTGATCGTAATATTTGTGTTTATATCCCAAAATCAGCCCTCTCGGAAGAAAATCAGAGGGATTTATCTGCGATAAGAGAGAAAAAGTTGCTATTGGCTGACGCGGGTCCATGATTGTGAATACCTGTCCAGGGCATGTTACAATTACTATTACTGATTATTATTACCGCATAACTTCATTTATTACTACTTACAATTATTATTAGGTACGTTAACTAGCTATTTATTACAATTCGTGAAGGAACAAAAATTCTATCGTGCTCTTGCTTTTTTGAGGGTTGTACACCTGCGCGAAAATCTCCACTGTATTTTTGCTGGACTTCGTTTTAACAGTATTCTTTTTATACGAAACTCGATTATTAGCGAGACGAGAATATAACAATAGACTTTTTCGCGGTTCTGTATTTGTTCAGATCTGAGTGATTGGAATGAATGAAGTACGTCAAAGTCAGGTGACGTGAGTGTCATAAAAACTTGTTCAATTGAGTTTTCTAGATCTGAATTTTAGGGTGATGGTCGATTCCGCCCCAGATGCCTGCGCACGCCCCCCCCCCCCCCCCCCCCCCCCCCCCCCCCCCCCCCCCCCTACGCGACTTCTCCTCATTTAGTGGAATTTCTATCGTCGAGCCTCGTCAGCGGAAGTCCTTTGTACCTAATGAGGACAAAAATGCGGAATATACCATTTTTTAAGGCTAGAGGAAGTTCCACCTGGGAGCGAAGAAGCATATTAATAATATTGTGGTTATGTCATGACTTGCTGATTGAATCAAAAGGCCAAAAACAAAGAGGAAGATAGTACAAAGGACTCCCGCTGACCAGGCTCGGGAGCAGTTTCCCGAGTGGCCGCTGGACCGGGAAACTGGAAATTTTATGTGACCGAGAAAAACCTGAAAATGACAGTCCAAGTTTGATTTCAACAGTTTTTTTTTCTAAATTAGTTGAATTGTTATCTTTTTCCATTCTGGTATCATTCAGTTTACAATGCGTAATCAGAAAATCTCTTCACTTAAACAATTTTCCTTTTCTGATTTCATTTTTAAGCTTACATTTTTCATTTAAAGAATTTTAAATTTCAGTTAAAAAGACTTAAAAAATTACAAATTAGAAGCGTTTCGAATCGACAATTTTTGATAAAAAATATTTTCAATTGATCAACTGTGAATAAAGATTATAATGATTTTTTAAACTTAGCAGTACTTTAGATTGAAAAAAGTGAATATTTGATTGTACATGAGGATTCAGAATCAGTTCAAAATTGAAGAATTTCCAGCTTTTAACGTTAAAAATTACACTGTTTCAATTTGAAGAATTAGTAGTTAAAGAAATGTAAACGCCCGATTGAAACTTTATAAACTATTTTCATTTCAAAAATAAAATAAAAATAATTCATAATTAAAGACTTTTATTAAATTTCAAATATTGTTTTGATCTACAATTTTATATTTAAAAAATTTTCCATTAAGAAAAATAACAATTGGTTAATATTTAGGAAGGTTTGGCTTCATTTTAAATCAGTAATTATGAATAAAATATTCAAAACTAAAAAAAAAGTAAACTTTAAATGTTACAATTTTTATTGTTCTATTTAAAGAATTTTAATTTTTAAGTAAAATTGTTGAATTTTGTTGTATAAATAAATATTGAATACCTATTATTCCTAGAAAAAAATCCGGATATTCGTACCGAAATTCCTGTGCAAATAATTTGAAACAAAATATGGATTTTTGCAGATTTAGAACAAAAAATTTAAAAGATCTGTAAGAATTGTGAAAGGTTTCAAAAGGATAAAAAATATTTTCTTATATATAATAGGAAAATTATTTTTTTATTTTAAAATATTAATTTCAAGAGAATATTTAAAAATATTTTCAAAATTGTCAAAAATGAATCTGGAAGATTTTAAGGAAATTTTTTAATTTTGCAGGATTTTGTCACAAAATTTGAGGAAAAATTCGAATCATTTCAAAAGAAGTTAATAAGTTCTGAAAAAGTTTCAAACATAATTTAAAAATTGCAAAAATGTAAAATATCGATTTTAAAAAATTTTCACTAAAATTTTGAAGATTTAAAAAAAAAATCAACATTTAAAATAAAAGAAATTCAACTTGAAATTTAGAAGTTTTCAGTTTATACAAAAAAATATAATCGTTCAATTTTTAATGTTTCTAGCTTATTGTGTAAAATCATTTGCAGCTCAGTTTTTATTACTTGAAATTATAACATTTTTAGCTTTAGAGTTCGAATTTTTTAATTTGATTAACCGTAAAAAATTGTTACGAACCGGGAAATGACCGGGAATTTGTTCTTCGATTAAAACGGCTATCCTGAGTTCGGCTAAAGGATGAGAAGCCGCGTAGTGGGAGAACGTTTCGCAGGTATCTGAGGCAAAATAGTCATCTGCCCTGAATTTTCAACTGTTTTAAATATTGGATTTACTGTATTTAGGATTACGAAGTAAATATTCTTTTTAAAGTTTTGACGTCACTCGCTGTACTTGGGTAACATGTAAACTTTTGAGAAACGTTGAATGGTTTTATTGTATCTATTATCGATTTTCTGTTTAAACCAGAGATATAACGAAATTATGTATTTAACTTTAAACAGAAGCAGTCCATACGTTTGCTTAATTTGCATTTCTGTATAAATGCTGCAGTTTATCGCAAGTGAAGCATACGGACTTTTGCATTATTTTAGCGCCAGTTAATTCTTTCAAGTGATACAACACACTGCAAAGAAGAAGAAAAAGTATAGTACATATTTTAATGATTAACAAATAAATTTGCAGAATTAACAGTGTCCTGCGTTTATTGTTGGCCGCTGCTTTTTAACAGAGATAAAGGAGTTTAAGAAAGAATCAATAGTCGCTATTTTTATCAGTAAACGATGCGTTTACGCTAATCGTTCGCGCTTTCTTTGTCTTCTACATATAAACAGAAGTAAACTGACAAATACAGAAGTTTAATTAAATAAAATGATGTTTTACCTGTAAGTCTGAAATGTTCTTGAAAAGAAACACTAGAAGGCAGAAATACAATGAAAGAAACGTGAAAGTGAAATGTTGAAGGTTGAAAGAAAAATTAAAAATTGTATATACCGTGACCTTGAATTAATGTCGCACATTATATCTAATTATTAATAATAATTTAATATATTGCAAATATATATATACTCTATTGTGTTTTATTTACTTTCACATATCCTTGAAGATTTCCACAAGTTAGTTATAAATTTAGAATTGCAAATTAGGTTTACTGCTTTTTTTTAACTTATAAAATAAAAATTAAATGGAATGTCCTTAGAATCTTAGATTTCTAATATAATGTTTCTAAATTAGTAATTGCAATGTTAACAAATTATTGTATCATACCGCCATTATATAAGTGCGATTTTAGGTGCTGCAAACGATACATAAAATATCTAGTACTTTTTAGGATGGGCCGTAAAATTGTTTTTTAGGATAAAACGCACTTTAAAGTCACTGATATTGTGATCTGATTAGCTGATGGACATTTATATATGTACTTTATGGTACGAGGAGTGCAGTGACCCCAACTTTGGCATGTGGACGTACTGCGCCTACGATAACTGGTGTAATAAAAAATAATGTATGATTCGTCCTTCGTCTCAAAAATATAATTTAATTGGATTGCATTAAAGATTGGAGTGAAGTTGAATGAATTAAATTGAATTGAAGTGGATTGGAATGAATTGAATTGCAATAAATTGGATTAAATTGGATTGGCCTGGATTAAAATAAAGTAGAGTGGTGGTTGGAGTGGAGTAGATCGTATTGAAATGAAACGGAATGGATTGGATTGAATTGAAGTAACTGGATAGGAATGAAGTGGATTGAATTGAATTGTGATGGATTCGAATAATTTGGGAAGGTTTTGATTGCATTAGAGTGGATTGGAATGGATTGTATTAAATAATGTGGATTGGAGAATGGGGTGGAGTAGATTGGATTAGAATGAATCGTAATAGATGGAAATGAATCGGATTAAATTGGAGTGGATTCGAATGGATTGTAACAATTGGATTGCGTTTTATTGGATTGGTATGAATTCAAAATAAATTAGATTTCATTCGATTGGATTAAAATGAGATTGAAACTAATTGGGTTGGAATGGAATGGATTGAAATAAATTGGATTGGAGAATGGCGTGAAGTAGATTGGATTGGAATCAATCGGAAAAGATTGGAATGAATTGGAATGGAATCAATTGAAATAAAGTGGGTGGAGAATGGATATTAATGAATTGGAGCGGATTGGAATGAATTGGAGTGGATTGTATTGGAATGAATTGGAGTAGATTTTATTGGAATGAATTGGATTGCATTTGATTAAATTGGTTTAGAGTGGATTGTTTTAGTATGGGATCGAATGGATTGGCATGCATTGGATTGAATTAGATTGGAAGGGATTGGAAGTTGGAATAGAATGAATTGGAATTAAGTTGATTGGAATAAATTGGATTACATTCCATTGGATTGGATTAGAGTTAATTGTATTGAATTGAATTGGCATGGATTCAATATGAATTAGATTCGATTAAAATTGTATTGGAACTAATTGGATTGAAATAAATTTAACTAGCGGATGAAGTGGAGTAGATTGGATTGGAATGGGTTGGCGGACTAGATTGAATTGGAGTGGATTGAATTGGAATGAAGTTGATTTGAATGAATTAGATTGGAGTGGATTGTAATGAATTAGAATGAAAATAAAGCGGATTGGAGGATAAATTTGAATGAATCGGAATGGATTGGATTAAATTGGAGTGGTTTGGATTGGATTGCATTCGATTCAATTGGATCAGTGTAGATTGGAATTATTTGAGAGGAATCGATTGTATTAGAGTGGCTTGGGATGAATTGCAATGGAATGAATTGGATTGAATTGAAATATAGCGAGAGAAGAATGGATATTATCGAATTGGAATAGATTGGAGCGGATTGATATAAATTGGAGTGGATTGTATTGGAATGAAGTGGATTGGAATTAATTTAACTGGATTAGAGTGGATTTTTTCAGAATGGGATCGAATGGATTGACATGAAGTGGATTGAATTCGATTGGAAAGGATTACAATTATTTTGTTTGAAATAAAGTGAATTGGATTGGAGGGTATATTGGAATAGAATGGATTGGAATGAAGTTGATTGGAATAAATTGGATTGCATTCCATTGTATTGCATTAGTGTTGATTTTATTGAATTGAGTTGATATGGATTCGATAGGAATTAGATTGGATTATAATTGAAATGGAATGGATTGAAATAAATTGGACTAGAGGATGAAATGGATTGGAATGAAGTTGATTTGAATGAATTGGATTAGTTGAAATCTAATGGATTGAAATTAAGTCGAATAGACTGGATTGGAATGAATTGGATGAAATTGGAGTGGGTTTGAATGGATTGTAATAAATGAAATTGGATTGGATTGGTATGACTTCGAATCAATTGTAATGCATTAGATTAGATAAGAATGGGCATTGGAATGAATGGGATTTAAATAAAGTCGATTGGAGAATGGAGTGGAATATATTGGATTGGAATGAATCGGAAAGTAATGGAGCGGGTTGGAATGAATTGGATGAAATTGAAGTGGATTGGATTAGTGTAAATTGGGAGGGATTGAAATAAATTGAGTGGAATCGATTGGATAAGAGGGGCTTGGAATAAAGGAGGTGGAGAATGGATTTCAATGAATTGGAGCGGATTGTATTGGAATTAATCGGATTGAATTAGAGTGGATTGCATTAGTATGGGATCGAAAGGATTGGCATGCATTGGATTGAATTCAATGGGATTAAAGTGAAATGGATTGAAATAAATTGGATTGCATTCGATTTGATTGGATTTTATTGAACTGAATTGGTATGAATTCGAAAGGATTAAAATTAATTGGATTACTTTCGATTTAATTAGAATGGATTGGAACTGATAGGATTGTGATTGAATGAATTGGGGTGTATTGGATTGAAATAAAGTAGATTAGAGAATGAAGTGGAGTAGCTTGGATTGGAATGAATCGGAATGATTTGGAACGGATTTGATTAAATTAGAGTGAAGTGGAATAAAGTAGATTTGAATGAATTGGATTGCATTCGATTTGATTGGATTAAAGTAGATTGGATTGGTATGGGTTCGAATGGATTGGAATGAATTAGGGTGAATTCGATTGGAGTTATTTGGATTAGAGTGGATTGGAATGAGTTCTATTGTACTGAATACGATTGGAATGGATTGGATTTAATTGGTTTGGATTCGACTGAAATGAACACTCACAGAAATAGGATATACCGGGATATCCCATTTTATCCCATTTATCTCCCAGGTCGTCCCCAGGATATCCCAGGGGATAACCCGGTAGATATCCCGCAAGGCGGAAATTTTTATATCCCAGGGATAACCCCAGGATATCCAGGGTAACCCTGGGACGTTCACAGGATATTCAAATGTCCCAAGTAGGGTATAGAAAATTAATTTATATCCTATTTGGGACATTTGAATATCCCGTAAACGTCCCAGGATTACCCTGGATATCCTGGGGTTATCCCTGGGATATCCTCGGGACAACCTGGGAAATAAATGGGATATACCGGTATATCCTATTGCTGTGAGGGAATTTAGTGAATTCGATTGAAGTGGATTGAAATGGATTGAATTTGATTAAAATGAATTTTATTGGAATTAATTGGATTAGAGTGGGGTGGAACGAATTGAATTGTATTGGACTGGTGTGGTAAAAAATAGTGTGTAACACTCTGTCAAAAAAGTACCACTTAGATTCCTTTGTATCGCAAACAACTATTATATTTCGTTTTTTTTCCTTATTAACTACAAAGGACAAAGGTCGGCGACAGCAGTCTGGAGGTCCTCAGTTGTGTGAGGGGAAGTTGGGTCGTGGGGGTAACGCAAGCAGGCAGGCGGTCATCAAATGAGTATCGCCCATTTTTTAAATAAAAAAATATAATAAAAAAAGCATTTGTATTTATTATATTCTTTAATTATCTTTTACTTTATCATTTTACGTGACTATGGTACAAGCCTCAGAATTCTTATCAATTCTCAAACTAAAAGAGATTGTGGATACGCCTATTTATTTTTTAATAATTCAGAAATTCTTGTAAGTTGTTGAATTATGGACAAAAGAAAACTTGTGAACCTAAGAATATCCATGCGATAAGATTTGATATAATAAACAATAAATTAAAAATATAGAGTTCATTTTATTGAATAATTATGAAAAGTTTAAGTTTTTATTATAAGATTAAGATTTAATACAAATTCGAGATTGTAAATTAAAATGCATTTGAATATTTAAATAAACATGGTAATAGATAATTTACATCATTATTATACATAGAGACAGCAGGGATGTTTCTATTTAAAATTTATAATATTCCTTTTAATTTGGTAAATTATTATTTTTTAATATTTGATTAGATAGAAATTCATTTTAGCGAATTAAAAAGAAAATATATTGTTTCAATCGTGTATGTATAAAATGAATATAAATGCTAGATACGTCACTGGAGGATGGCCACGGTCTCTGAATGTGTCAGGTTATATTATCCACAAGATTTTTTTACCTTCAAGAAATAAAAATATTGTCTAAGAACTCAATTGCTGACTTGACTTTTAAATATATATATGCATATATAAATTTACCCAGTTTGTCTAAAAAGATAGTTTCTAACTGGCTAAATCTGAATTTTGACTGAAAAATTAGCTACTATCAAGGTTTTGACTAATGAATTAGTCAACGGACCACTGTTTGTACCTTGCCAATTGAATTAGTAAAAAAATGACTCGTTTGTATTATTCATTTCTGAGAACTACTAATTCATTATTGAATTTCTCAACATAACCACTGCCAAGTGGTTCACGCAGAAAAAGAGAAGATTATTTTGTTACTCAAACAGACTTTCAAGACTAGGCGAGAGAGTGGATTTCAAAGAGCGAATTCAGATTTAGCGAGAATCGTAGCATTAAATAAAAAAAGATAAGTTTTCAGTAATAAATGGTAATAAAGACTCTCTAAATTTGAATCAAATCAGTGAAAATTTGCATAGATACACTTTCAAATTTAGCTAAAAATAAGTCACAGAAATCTCACTTCAATTTTGGAGAGAAAAACATCTGAAAAATCATTTTTTATTGAGTCAGCGTTTTTTAAAACATTGAAAAACATATTTTATTGGACTTTAATCGGGGTGTCTATTTAAATTCTAACAAAAGTTCTCTGACTTTTCCTCTGAATCTTTAACAAAACAATTAAATGTTTATCCAAGGATATGAATTTTCCACTAAAATCAGGAATTTTTTACCAAAAAAAGTAAATTCCTACCAAGAAGATTAATTTTCTTACAATAAAGATATCTTTTAACAAAATACTTGAATTTTCAATAATTAAGTTAAATTTGTAATCCAAGAAATGAATTTTCGTCCAAGAAGATTTATTTTCTATACCAAAAAAGAATGATTTTTTTTACAAAACACATGAATTTCCAACAAAATATGTACTTAAATTTTTAAACCAAGAAATTAATTTTCAACTAAAATCAGAAATCTTTCTAAGAAAAAATTAATTTTTGACAAACAAAAAGACGTTTTTCCAACAGAATAGATAAAATTTCAACCAAATGGTTAAATTTTTTAACAAAGAATCGACTTTTCAACCGAAAAGAGTAATATTCAACAAAAAAACTTTTTTCCAATCAAGAAGATTAAGTATCTATAAAAAAAGACGAATTTTCAACAAAATAGTTGAATGTTTAACCAAAGAAATGAATTTTCAACTAAAATGAGAAATTTTATTTAAACGACAAACTGGATTTTCAAACGAATAAGATTAAATTTCTACAAAAAGGACCAATTTTCAACAAAATACATGTACTTCTGAGCAAGAAAATTAACTTTAAACCATAAAGAACGAATTTTCAATAAAACAAAGGAATTTCAAGCTAAAAGAAACTTTCGATCCAAGCCGTTAATTGTCAAGAAAAAAGATGAATTTTTCACCACAAGAATTAATATTCTACCACAAAAGACGAATTTTCAACAAAGTGAATGTTCAATTTAAAAAAAAAGTTGAACTAAATAGTTGAATTTTCAAATAAAGAACATAAATTTTCAACCAAAGAATGAGTAGTTACATTTGCAGGAAAAATTAAAAAAAAAAAGAATTTTCAACCAAAAATAAATGAATTTTTTAAAAAATTGAAATTATCAACAAAAAATGAAATTAATTCAAATCTCCAAAAATAAATATTTAAGTTCTTAAACAAACAGATCCATGTTTTACTATATAATGATGGATCTGCGAATATTGAATTTTCGACCAAGATGAATGATGGAATGTTTATTTGAATTGTATTTTTATTTCCTATATACAAATAATATATTTTTGAAGTCAACATTTTTATCTAAATAATGTACAGTCTGTAAAATATGTTAATTATTTTAAATACTTTCCGAAGCTCAAATTTGTTAAGCAGTTTAATGTTTTCTTTTTAAATATTATTAAAATTTCACACCTCAGAAAATTATCAACGAAATTTAGGTCCGCGCAATAAAAACCTCGAAATTGTCATTATCAGGCACAAAAAATCAGGATATATCATAAAAATTCTCAAATTCAGGACATCTATTAAGAATTAGAACCCCATTTCTAATTCCTTAATATAGGTAAACACGTTACATTCTATAAATATATGTAATAGATTAATCATGATTTTGCAATATTTCATTATTTTGATATAACTGCTCATATCACCACCATTATCATATTATCATCAATTCATCATTATCTTCACAAATTTTCCTCATCAACATCCATTTATTCATCAGCGTTATTCACCTGCATCACCATCATCATCAATTCATCATCATCAATACCAGCATCATCAGTCATTAGTCCCTGGTTCAACGATCTCTTACTCCACACCTGAAGCCTTTCCCTCTACTCTTCACCCTTCACCCAGAGACCACTCAACAATTTGACCTGGCGTTCTCCAATACCTTGTCGCCTGGCTCATGCCTAGAATTTCTCGCTACGAGCTGCACACAGCACAGGCGCAGTATCGCGGTGGGCCGTCAGCCGAGAAACATCAATGGGTGGTCGTAGCCTAAGATGGCAGACTGCGAGTCGGAAGTGCAGCCCAGAACGCCAGTGACGAAACTCGACGGAATGAACACGGCCGTGACGATGGTCAACAACGGCCGAGTGCCCCAACATGCAATGAACACATCGGACCCAACCGGACAGGGCCCAAGGTGCGTCACCATTTACAAGACTGAGACCGGGTTCGGGTTCAACGTACGCGGCCAGGTCAGCGAGGGAGGACAGCTCAGGAGCATCAACGGGGAACTCTACGCTCCTCTTCAGCATGTCAGTGCCGTTTTACCCCAAGGTGCTGCGGAAAAGGCCGGTGTTCGCAAGGGCGACCGCATTCTCGAAGTGTGAGTATTCTCAAAGTCTAGCTTTCATTCTTCCCGGATTCTCCAGTGTTCAGCTCAAGTTTCCCATGAATGCCTGACATTCCACTCCTATAGGGTATAGACCTATACTGTATACACTATATACATATAGTGATCCACCACTTCAATAGCTTGGAGTCTCGTTCGTGAAATTCGTTAATCGCCCAGCACGATCCCAATTACGGTGATCAGACAAAGATTCTCAAGACACAGGCTGAATCTTCATCACGAATCACGATAATCGAACGAGTTGCAATGAAAGTGTGTAGGATGTTAGGTAGCTTAGCTCTCTTTGGCAATTGTTAAAAGGGTTCTTGTTACGGATTCATTTTGCAGAAATGTGAACATTTGCATTTGCAGAAACTCGAGTGTGTTATTTGGATCATATTTTACTGTTTTTGTGAGTTTTCGATGGATAGATCTTGTTGATTATGTATATCATGATCCGATTGGTTATGATCGTTATTATTGTTAGTATGTTTGCCAATGGTATACATATGGAACACTGATGCTAATGAACAGTGGTGAAAATTTTTTATTTAGAGGACTATTATTAAGCTGTGGCTGATCGCCAATGAATATCCGGATGATGTTGCAATTTCTTCGGAAATAACATTTTTTTCTACTCTATATAAGAAAGCTCTGAAAGTTTTGAATTCTTCTGTTTGGCTGTTGAATATATCTGCAAAAGACTATTCCATAGTATTTCCAATATTGTCGATACTTACAAAACCAAAACATAATCAAAACAGGTCTATTACAAAAATACTGATGAAAAACGTTTTGTCCAAAAACATTGAATACTAATGAACAGTAGTGATGGTTTGAGAATTATTTATTGATAATATGGTTGACCATTAATCAATATCAGGATAATGTTACAATTCCAAAAATACTGACCAAATCATTTTTTTTTTTTTTTGGTTCGTTCAAGAAATTTTCAAAAGCTAATACCCAAAATTTTCCAAACATAGTTTTTCTCAAATTATTGAATGATACAAAAATAGAATGAAGCATAATTGATTATTCATCATAATTGCAAATTGTTTTGTCAATTTTCGCCCTGAATATAGTTCTTTCATAATTAAAAAAGATATCTAGCTGTCCAAAAAATTGAGTACTAATGAACATTATTGATGATTTTAGAATTTGGAAGACTTTTAATTCCTTCCGGAATAACATTTTTTCTACCCTATAAGCAAACCCCTAAAAAGTTTAATGTCTTTTGTGTGGGTGGTAAATGTCTTTTAAACATATATTGTCATTATTTCCAAAATACAAAACCTAATCGAAACAGCTCTATTCAAAAAATATTTAAGAAAAACGTTTTGTGTTCGAGAAACTTTCAAAAAGTAGTTCCCAAAAGTCTTAAAACCTCGTTATTTTTTCTAAAATTATTAAAAGCTACAACAAATAACATTGAATACTAATGAACACTAATGATGATTTTTGAATTTATTATTAATAATATGGTTGACCACTAATAAATATCCGGGTAATGTTGCAATTCCTGTAATAATTTCTACTACCCTATAAGAAAACAGTGAGAAATTTGATGTCTTTTATTCAGATGTCAAATATAGTATTTGCAAAATACTATTTCCTAGTGTTTTTCTAAATAATGAAAAAATTTCCAAAATCAAAACTCTTTTATTCCAAAAATACTGATAAAAAACGTTTTCTTTTGATTTGTTGTTCAAGAAATTTCCAAAAGCTAATTCTCCAAATTTCCAAACATATTTAATTTTTCTCAAATTATTGAAAAATATTATCAAGTACAATTTATTATTCATCATCCTTGCACATTTTTTCGTACATTTTTACCCTGAATGTAGTTTTTTCATAATTAAAAAAATATATATCTATGTAGCTATTCAAAAAATCTGATTACTAATGAACATTAGTGTTGATTTTATAATCTGGAAGATTTATAAGATATAACTGACCACTAATCAATATCCAGATAATATTGTAATTCCTTCAGAAATAACATTTTTTCCACCCTATAAGAAAACCCCTAAAAAGTTTAAGGTCTTTTGTTTAGGTGGTAAATGTTTTTAAAATATATATTGTCAATATTTCAAGAATCCAAAACATAAAAAAGATTTTTATTTTGTTTGTTCATGAAACTTCCTAAAGGGAATTCCCAAAAGTTTGCAAAACATCGTTAATTAACAGACACCAAAATATTATTTTTATATTTTATATTCTGTAAGAAAACCCCTAAAAAGTGTGATTTCTTTTGTTCAGGTTTTGAACATATCTGTTGGATATATGTTTAAAGATTGTCAATAGTTTTAAAACAGAAATATAACCAAAACAGTTCGATTCCAAACATACTGATAAAAAAACGTTTTCTTTTGTTTTGGTGTTCCAGAAACTTCCGAAAGGTAATTTCCAGAAGTTTAAAAAATGTCCCTAGTTTTTCTTAAATTATTAAAAGGTACAAAAGTTTATCTTAAAGTACATTTGATTATTCATCAACGTTGCGAAATGTTTTGTCAATCTTCTTTCTGAATATAGTTCTACCATCATTTTTTTCATAATATCTATCCAGTTGTTCAAAAAAATTGATTATAAATGAACAGTAGTGATGTTTTTAGAACTTGGAAGACTATTGTTAAGATATGACTAACCACCAAACAATATTCGAATAAAGTTGCAATTCCTTTAGGAATAACATTTTTTCTATCCTATAAGAAAATACTGAGAAGTTTGATGTCTATTTTTAGGTGTTGAGTATTATATATAAAAAACAGTATTCTCTGGTTTTTTTTTTAATTTTTAATGTTTTCAGGACCAAAACAGTTCTATTCCAAAAAATGGTTATGAAAAAAGTTTTCTTTTGTTTTATATGTTCAAGAAACATCTGAAGGGTAATTATCAAAAGTCTGCAAAACATCTTTAAATTATGTCAAATGATTCAAATATAAAGACTATTATCTTGAAATACACTTGATTATTCATCATCATATTTACAAATTGTTTTATAAAATTTCTCCCTGAATATAGTTCTCACATAATTTTTGTTCATAGTATCTATCTAGACATTCATGAATATTGAATACTAATGAACATTAGTGATGCTTGTAGAGTGTGTTATTAATATACGGTTGACCACAAATCAGTATACGGATAATGTTGCAATTCTTTTAGAAATAATTTTTTTTACTACCCTATAAGGAAACAATGAGAAATTTGATGTCTTTTATTTAGAGGTTGAATATAATGTCTGCAAAATACTATTATCTAGTTTTTAAAGTATGGTGAATATTTATAAAATAAAAACAGTTGTATCCTAAAAATACTGATGAAAACCGTTTTTCTTTGTTTTGGTGTTCAAGAAACTCCCGAAATGTAATTTCTAAAAATCTTCAAATCATCGTTAATTTTTCTCAAATTATTCAAAGATACAAAAAGATGATCATGAAGCACAATTGATTATCCATCATCTTTGCAATTCTTTTTTATATATTCTCCTTGAGCATGGTAATGAAAAATAGTGAATTTCAAAGACTTATTTGCTCATAATAACAATAATTTTGAATAAAGTATTTTTTCTTCCTTGTAAGAAAACACTGAGAAGTTTGATGTATTTTATTTAGGTGGTTATTAGAATATCTGCAAAATATTTTTCCCTAGTCTTCTAAATATTGTCAATATATCCAAAACCAAAATGTCATCAAAACAGTTCCATTACAAACATACTGATGATAATTAAAATTTATTATTGTTGCTATTATATTGAGTTTAAATTGTCCCCAAAACGTTTTATTTTATTTTTCAAGAAACTTCAGAAAATATTATTTTCAATCACAATCGTTTATTCATAATTATCTTTGCAAATAATTGTTTTCAGTTTTCTTCGTGAATATAGTTCTCCTATAATTTTTCTTTTATAATATTTGTCTAGTCTAATTTACAAAACAAATCTTAAAATAGAGTAGTGCCGTTTACATTATTTTATCAGTTTTCTTTTTCTGTAATGTTTATTCATAAGAATTATCAAGTATTCTAAATACAACTATTTTTTCTATAATATTAAAATCCTTATGATCAAGATTTTTAAATTTTAAATAAAAATAAATCCTAAATATGTTACATATTTTTAAAATACTTGACTATTGTCAAAGAATCTTCATGTGTAATAATGCCTTATTTGATCTATTCACTCCCAATTAATTAGTATTTTTGTATTAGGAATTTTAGGTCTCGCGTAGAATTTTAACTTCTGTTTTTAATTTGAAATCCCAGATATATGTTTTGTGTGTTTTGTCTGCACTTGATAAGAGATATCAGTCAAGATTGTAAGAATACTGTTACAATTTACATCCTCAAAATATCAACACGGAGAAAGGGAAAATGTGGATTTAAAAGTAACTTAAACCACTTATTTAAATGATCATCTATTAATGGAAGAAAATAATAAATATAATAAAATGATCCATATAAAACAAGAATTATTATCAAAATAAATTTAAAGAAAATTATTCATGATTACGTTAAAAATGCTGAGTAGAACAAAGTGCAAAATATGCAATTTCTACGTAATGAAATCTCCAAATAAACTTTGACATTTGTGCATTGTTGCATATTCATGAAAACTGGAATAATAAATAAATATAATACTTAAAAAGTTATCTAACTATTATTAAAAACAATCTTTTAGCCTTTATATATTGTCAAAATTATTTGACGAACATATCACAGATAAAATCTCTATCATTATTGAGATAAATCAGACACAATAAACATCTCTCAGTCTCTCATTTATATGATGTGATATTTCAACAAGCGCGCATTTGTCACACTCGCATAATGACTATAGTCATGTTATAACAGTTTTTTACTAATCCTTTCATAATCTGAATTTGCATCACATATCGTTATAAAAAATTATTTTCTTTCGTGTATTATAAAAACCAGTCATATGAATATATCGATCTCGTTGCCTAGTCCCCGTGCATAATACGCGAATCCTCTTTGTACTTTTTTTATATGTTATTCTTGTATTTCTATAGTATTTGCATTTTAATTTCTACTTTTCATTGTATATTAGTACTTTTACTTCAATTTATATTTTTAGTTCAATCTAACGCAGCAACTTTATCTACTGATTAGCGTGAAAGCTCTCAGTATTAATCGCTCACTCGTTTTACATTCACCTATTGCACATTTCGCAATTGTCAGGCTGCAAACCGAAGTTGTTTTTGCTGCTTTGAATTTGCTTCATTTGGAACATAGTTCGAGAAAGTAAAAATAGGAAAAACAAATTTCTATTTTCACTTGTCAGGTCAGATAACATGGTTCTAAAATAAATTTTTCCGATAGATCAGACTGATTTGTTTTATTTTAGTGAAGGATAACAGATAAAAATGCATTCTTTTTTATTTATTTGTTTACTTGCAGAGTGGCCGTAGTGGTCAGGGAAGAGTCAGGGATTTGGTAATTTGTTTGTGCCACCGTGGTATAATATTCTTGCTAGCAATTTTTGTTCTTGTATTTCGATTTATTTTCCTTGCAGTTCCTTTCTCCTAAGGATTATATTTTTGGTTTAAAATGTGTGCCATTTGGTTAAATATTCAGCAATTTGTTTTAAAAGTTATGCTTTTTGGTCGAAAATATATATGCTTTTTCGAACAATCGTATTTTTTGTTGTTGAAAATGAAATTATCTTGCTAGAAAAATAACTTCTTCTTAAAAGGGCATATTTTGGTGTTGAACAATAATTTGAAGTCTTTCTTGGTTGAAAATTGAAAAAAAAAATTTCAACGGTTTATCTCTTTGTTTTAAAATTAAACTAAAAATGAAAATTTTCCATTTTTAGTTGAAAAATGATATTTTTTAGTTTAAAACTCACCTTTTTTGATAGAAAATGAGTTTTCTTTAATTGATATTTCCTCCTTTTTGGTTAAAATTGCAACTGTGTGGTTGAAAAATATTTTTTTAAAAGAAAATTTAATTGATTTATAGAAAATTCGCATTTTGCCTTGAAAGTTCTACAACTAGTATAAACTTTTCTTTCTTGAGTGAAAAATGTTTATTTATTAGTTGGAAAATTCACCTCTTTGATTGAAACTTGGACGATTTTGCTGAAATGTCATGTTTTTGTTAAAAATTTGTCTTTCTTTGGTAGAAAATCAATAATCTTTGTTGAAAATTCGTTTTCATGATTTTAAAATTCATCTTTTTTGGTTGAAATTCCATATTCTTATTGAAATATTAACTATTCCATTTTTTGTAGAGAATTTAATCTTTATAGGTAGAAAATTCAACTTTTCGTTTAAAAATTCCACTATTTTGTTGAAAATTGAATTAAGTAGTTCAAAACTCAACTATTTGCTTGCAACTGTAACTATTTTGTTCCAAATGCGTAATTTTACGGTTAAAATATCTACTATTACATTCTTTGTTGATAATTCATCTTTTTTTTCGTAATTTCGACTTTATGGATTGAAAGGTCAACTTCTAAAAAATCCATGTTTTTGGCTTGAAAATTGAACTGTTTGGTTAAAACTTAAAAGTCCGAATATTTTGTTGGAAATGCAACTGTTTTGTTAAAAAAGAATGTTTCGTTCTCGAAAATCGAGAGGCCATTCACTCTGAAATCAGATGAATCTTTGCCGACGATTGCATTTGGCTTCATATGAGTTAATTTCGGATTTCATACGATTGCTTCTTTCTTGTAAGATAAATGTGATTTAAATAGCGAGATGTCAGTAATTTCAATTAACAGTCTCTAAAAGTCCATTGACTGCTGTCGACTCCCACCTAGACCTGTAGACTCGCCCTGACAGCTCTCGACTCCGTCTGACTCCACCTGATTTCACGATGTCTGTTCGATGATTACTCGGACGGGTCGCACTCACGGTTGCACTATATAGCGTCAGGGGCGGCGCATCTAGTTTGGGTGCAACGGAGAAAATCAACCTTAAACTTTCTTTACGCCAGAAATAAGTAAATATATAATATATAATAGGTCCGCATATTTCATAATAATATACCAGAGCCGTTTACACATTATGAAGAATATAATTGTAATACAGTCTAGAACCCATTTTATGTCAGTCACACGTCATGAAATATTATATTACCTCACCAGTAATGTTAGGCACGTCTTTACGAGGAGATCAATGTTTGCATTACCAGTTGTAAAACCCTGGCCGACCATAATTTTGCAAGTCATCCTGCGAACATTGAGTTCCACATGAAGAGACGTGTGTAAAACTGTGAGTGATGTACGATATATTATTCGAAATCGGCATTTTATGAGACTACTCTTGTCGGTAAAGGGCTATATAACGTTTACTTTTCAGGGGGTGTTGTAGGCTCATAGCATTGAGGTTTCGTGTACTAAAAAACAGCAGACGAGGCTGTCAAAGGTTGCTGTCAAGTTACAGACGATATTTTATGCAAATTCGGAGACGTACACGTATGATTTTTGAAGATTGGCATCCCGCAGGCAAAGATACCATTGTACTACCGAAATACCGACGGAAACACGCGGAAATTGTCCGATTTCGCACAAATATATGTATGGCTGTGAATCGTAGATTAGACTCTATTATGATTAGGAACTTCCTGATTACAGTGAATCATGTTTGTGGGATTTTCCCAAATTGTACGTTGATTTTATTGACCAAATTAAATTCAAATCACGCATACAG
Source organism: Belonocnema kinseyi (assembly GCF_010883055.1). Lineage (NCBI taxonomy): Eukaryota > Metazoa > Arthropoda > Insecta > Hymenoptera > Cynipidae > Belonocnema > Belonocnema kinseyi. Next base: position 81,482,020 of record NC_046658.1, on the reverse strand, counting down.
TCGATGCTTAAGTCGCAGAATTATTTTTCACAAATTTACTGGTTTTTAAAGGGTATAAGACTTTACGTATCTTACCTATTTGCCAACAAAAATTTGTTGGCAATGTATGAGTATTGACATTAAAAAATTAAAACGCAGATTATCAAAAAATAATTCCAGTTGTTGTTAAAGTAAGATATTTTAAATATATTATAGTTATTTATATTTTTCTCTCTGATTCTTGTATAATTTCTTGTCCAATTTCGAAGCTTATTGGTAAATTTTAAAAAGTGTAAAAGTGACAAAATGTTGGTGGTCTTTCTGAAAATATTTAATGTTAATTTTTTCAAAATTCCATCGTTTTTTTTCTTGATTTTTTTCAGATTAAATCTGCACCTGTGCCTTGGTGGGGAAAAAGAATGTTGTTGTCTTAAAAAACGAAAACTTACGTTTTTTTCCAAACTCCGCAAGATATGAAAAACGTCAAAGAAATAAAATTATTTTTCTGCAAAAATTCTATAAAAACTGACTCTAGACTTTCTATATTCTATCTCAGGTTATTTTCTATATTTTTGCAAAAATATTGAGAAAATCTTTTAAGATTGACTTTTTCCTCAACAATACAATTTTTGGGTGTCTAAAAAATAAAGAAGAGCATAATTTAACAGTCCTTTTCTGTTTTTCATCGCAACAAAAACGAGATATTTTTCTAGAATTTTTAATGTATTGATGACAAGGGAATGTACGAGTTTCAGTCTCAAACATTCAGGGTATATTCTAAACTATAAGGGACAGGGTTAACCAAAAGTATAGTATTGTATGAAAAACGGACAATATGAAACATCGATTTCGGACAGTGCTACATTTTGCAATAAAAACATTAAGTAATGAATAATAAAATCGAACTGTCGGCATGATTACGGATATTGTCAAAATATCCGAAATATTGTCAAAACATATCTGGAAATACCGGCTGCCGCAATTCACGGCGTACATTGAAAAATTATAAGTTTAATCTTTTTAACGACCTTTTTTTAACGTGTCAAGCTGAATCACCCATCAGGCTGTATATATGTTCAATATTCCTTTGAATATACTCTGAAGACACTTGCCACCAATAAACGTTAGTTTTTTTTGCTCCTGTAATTTGTTTGAAAAAGTTTAAAATTTCATAAATTTAAGGAACATAATTAAGGCGATAAGAACGATGACTATATAAAGCCCACTATGGTCGAAAATCGTTTATTACAGTTATAAGTAATTTAGGTTTTGGCCTATCGATAAATGTTAGAAGTATGTAAAGAAACAAATTTTATTTTCCCAGAAAACGTGGTTAAAGTAGAGGTGGTAGCTGAGGAATGATTATGACCACTGTGTAAAGCTCATTTTGTTTTTTCTTCCTCTTATTAAGTGAAATAATGATAAAGATTAAACTTCTAATTTATGTTTCATGTGATTTTTTATACTAAAAGATCATTTTCAATGTTTTTTAAGTTTTAAAAAGAATTTGCAATAACTTTCTTAATTTCTATGGTAAACATACATAAATTTTCTCTAAATTTCAAGATATTTTGGGTAGGTTTTTAAGGTATTTTTCAAGAATTCGATTTCCTAAGTTAGAGACCACATCTCTAGCTTATTCTCTATGTTTCCATCATAAGTCAAAGTTTCTATGAGCACTTCTTTTTTGAGGACAACACTGTATAAAACCACTTTTTCAATAATTGTGTTAACTTTTTATTAACTCTATACGTTATAATTCATTTAAAAGCATTTTTTTGGACAAATAAAAATTGTATATGAATTCTAAACAAAAGAAATTCTAGATTTATTTAAATTTTATTTTATTTCAATTTTATGTTGCTTTTGTTTTAAAATTGAGTAATTTTGATTTGAATTTTTCAACAGTTTACAATGTCCTTGCAAAGTGAAAATTAAAAAATTTGATTAAATTAACTTAAATAATTTAATAAGTTAACTTAGGTGTAAGTTAAACCTCTACAATTATAGTATAATCATAATGACAATTGGAAAAGTTAGAAGTCGATAAGAGAAATGTTATCAGAAAAGTTGAAGTTTCTATGGAGATGAAATTTGATTTGTTGCCAACATTGTAGAGCCCGAGAGTTTATTATTACCAACTCAAATTTCACACAAACTCCATTTTTCAATATATAGAAATATTTAAGTGTTTATATTCAAAAATAAATAACTTGAAAGTGAATGTTTTGAAATAGAGAGCCTTTCAATAGTTAAAATTTCAGACAACTAAATTTAAAGTTTGAACTTCACAATCGTAATTGTTCTATTTTATAGTTATTTAATTTTTATGTGAAATTGTTCAATTTTCATGTATAATTAACAAATATACAATTATTAATTTTCGAAAATTCGCGTAAATTTAAGAGATATTTAGAAGTTTTGAAAATGTTCCAACTTGATTTAAAACAAAATATAAATTTGTAAAGCTTACAATAGAATTTTTGATGCCATTCAAGGATTTTAAAATGTTATAAGATAATAAAAACAATTGCTCGAAATTCCTGTGAAAATTGCAAATTATGTTTAATTTGGAAAAAATTAATTTTAAGAGAATATTTGGAATGATAAAAAAATGTTGATGAATAAATAAAAATAAACTAATTATTAATTTAGAAGAATTCGAGTGGGCTTAAGAGATATATAAAAGTTTTGACATGACTAAAAATAATTTAAAACTTGAAAGGATTTCACTTTTATTTTTAGATCTTTAAAGATTTTAAACAAAAAATGTTAAAGGGTTTTGCGCATTTTAAAATGCTTCAAATGGATAAAAAAATTATTAAGATTTGCGAAGAAAATTGGAAATGATGTTTTACTCTGAATAATTAATTTCAAGAGAACATTAAAAAAAAATCAAAATAGTTTTAAAATGGTCAAAAAATAATCTGTAAGATTTGAAGGAAATTTTTTGTTAACCCTGAAGGCTTTTTAGATAATTAAAAAAAAATATTGAATAATTTTCCTAAATATTTAGAAGTTTTGTAAATATTGCAGACATAATTTAAAATTTGAACTTATTCCAAAAAGGTTAAAGTAAAATGTAGAGTTTAAAAAATTTTTAAGCGTTTTAAGGACTTTGAAAGGTTTAAAGATAATACAAAAATGTTCTCAAGATAATTGGAAAATTGTACAATCATGTTTCAATTTAAAACGATAGTTTTAAATGAATACTTAAAAAGATTTCAAAAGAAACACAGGTTTTATTGTTTCTGAATTGAATATGACAGCTAGGATTTAAAAATGTCGAATTTTTGAACTGTACAATTTATAAAAGTTAAAATTTTGTAATTTCACAATTTAACGGCATTTAATTTAAAAGTGTTCACTTGAAATGTGTGAGAAGCTTCCATTTTATATGCGTAAGTTATTGAGCGTGTCAACAAAAAATTTTAAACGTAATTTTAAAAATTCGAAATTCAAAATGATTCCTCTTTGAGTGTTTTAATTTAAATTTCAGTTTTAATAACTTTAAATGAAAACATTTTTAGATTCAAGAGTTCGAATGTTTCAATCACAAATACCGTCGCAAATGGTTGTGAACCGCGAAAACGCCGAGAAATGGTCGGGAATTTTTTCCTGGAATAAAACGGCTACCCTGCTATCGGTGCAAGAATAATGGCGAATTTTTATATATACAGTTTTACTCGTCAACAATAATACGCACACTCCCTACTTGCTGCGCAATGCACTGACTACACTGATTGCTCGCTTGATTGCTCACAAACTCTTTTTGACTCTTATTGACTCGCTCACAATTTCGGAATAGTTTTAGAGATTTCTGCTGATTTCATTTGATTTTTGCTCATTTCAAAAGATCGGATCTTTTTCAAAAGACCCACTCAGCTTGTTACATTTGCTTTCATACCAATTTCAAATGCTAAAATCCCTTGGTTTGAGAGTGAATGACCCCTCGTCGAAAATTCCACAATTGGTTTAAAAATTCAACTGTGTTTGGTTGAATTTAAATTAAAATTAAATTAATAATAAATTTAAATTAAATTCTGTTTATAAAAGATGCTAATGGTCAAGGAAAATAAATAATTTGTCCTGGAAAAATCAGAGTAGTTAATAATATTATAATAATTAGCTTATAACATTCTTGAACAGCACTATAAATTCCTTGTCTAGAGATTAAGTGAATCATTCCACAGAGAATTTATTCCAAAACCAAATCGGGGAATTTATTTCATCAGCTAGCATTTGTTCTGTAAGTCAACGATCTGGTAAACGTTGCCAATTGACCTTGAACTTTTAACTGCAATCAGAACTTAACAGTCTTGATCAATAAGAGCTCGTGTAAGGTGATCCAATTTTGGTTACTCATTTCCATTTAAATGTCCTTTCAAATAAGGAAAAATTACTAATTTAAATCTTTTGTTAAATTGAAAAGATTGAACCTTTTCATCAGGAGTTATCTGCTCACCCTGCTGCAATGAGCATTGTTATTTTCCTTTCGAAAATTATTTCCTTTGTTTCGTTAAAACGAAAACAATAATATATCTATTTTAAATATTTATCAACAAATAATTTTTAAGAAAATCAATCAATGGAAGAAAAATCTCACGGAAAGAAACATAAGATTTCTCTCAATGATCTTTTAGTGAAACATCTTCACGATAATTGGTATTCCTTGAAGTATAGCAAAGTCATTCTTGTTTTATAACGAGAGGAAAAGATACAAAAAATGCATATTCACTCGTCACAATCAAGTTTCAACTATTATTCTTAACTAAAAAAAGATAAATATTAGAGATTATTTGTATGATTATTCTTTTTAATAGCTTTTGTAAAACTACGTATAATATGCAATTTTTATAAATATTTATCTGAATATATTTAAATACCTTTTAATTTATTTTTTAAACATTATAATGGAATTTCTCTGAATAATTTTTACTGAGACGAGAGATTGCGAGTTAAATGAAAACTATAAATAATATTCATTCTAGCAATGAGCTGTAACGTCGTAGTTAAACGCCCCTTCAATTAACTACCATCTAAATTAATCATCGACGCCATCTCTCTGGTGAGATCGCCTTACATTTATCGATTTAACAGTAATGAATCTTCGCTTAAAATCGATGCAGGACATTCGCACGAGTTTCAATTACAATTCTATTAGTGCTTCATTTAATTTGCTTCACCACATCAAGATGAATGTACCAAAAGAGAATTATTAAATATAGAAAATTAGTAATAAAATGGTAGAATCAACAGGAAAATCATGGGAAAGTCAGATAATTTAGATGATCGGGGAAAGTCAGGGGAAAGCATTTTGTTGAGGAATAAAATTTCGAAAATTATGGATTTTCTGTACGGAGCACTTTGAGTAATTATCAAAAATTATCAGAGCTTCCACATAGTTCCTTTTAGTATTTTTTTCTTAGATAAATCACTTTTAGTCACTTTCGTAAGAGTCACCCGGAAAAGCAATTTTTTGTCAAAAAGTTCAATAAACCACTATTAAATTCAGTTTATTTTCTAAATTTCTAAAATTCCTTTTCATATATTTTAGGGTATTTCAAAAGATTTTAAGAAATTTGTAATGGATTTCAATAATTTAAAGGAATTTCATAAGATTTTATGCATTTTAAGGTATTTTTAAAAATTAATTCCAACTAATTTTCAAGAGTTTTGAAAATGGTAAAGCGTTTGAAAGGTTTTTAAATAATTTAGAAAATTTAAAAAGATTCTAAGCAAAAAATGTACGTCTATTTTGCTGAGAAATTTTGGTAGACATAGCCACGTTCTTATACAATTTCCAAGGAATTTTCAAGGGCTTTAAAAAGTTTCGAAGGATTTTAAGAGATTTCAAATGATTTTAAATATTTTATATTATTTTTAAAATTCCCAGGGATTTTCCAGTTTACCAGGTCGTTCTGGGCTAACGTTACGGAAAATTCCGTAATACGAGTTGGTGACTAAAAGTTTTCATAGGAATTTTTAATAGATTTTACAGGACTTTGAAGATTTCAAATTATGTGTTTTTACAAATCCCAACGAAAATTTCAAAAGCTTAAAAAGGTTTCAAATGATTTCGAAGGATTTTAAATATTTTAAGGTACATATTTTAAAACATTCCAAGAAAATTACAATAGAGTTAATTAATTTGAAGGGATTTTGTAGGATTTTAACAATTTCGAGAAGTTTTCAAGAGCTTTTAAAAGTTGCAAAGAATTTTAAGTATTTTAGTATTTTTAAAAACTCCAAGGATTTGTTAATAGATTTCAATGATATTAAAGGATTTGAAACGATATTAAAGATTCATAAAGGTTTCATAAATGATTTAAAATATTTTAGGGTATCCTAAAATGTTTAAAGACATTTTTAATACATTTCAATAATTTGAAGAGATTTTTTAGGATTCGAAAAATTTCAAGAAATTTTCAAGAGTTTTTAAAAGTTTCAACGGATTTTATGTACTTTAGTGTATTTTTAAAGATTCCAAGAATTTTTTAATATATTTCAAAATATTTTAAGAAGTTTAAAAAAAGATTCAGGGGTTTACAAAGAATTACAAATATTTAAGAGTATTTTAAAATAGTTCAAGACGTTTTTAATAGAATTCAATAATTTAAGAGGATTTTGTAGGATTTGAAAAAATGCAATGAAAATATTCAAGAGCTTTTAAAAGTTTCAAAGGATTCTAAGTAATTGAGTGTTATTTTAAAGATTCCAAGAATTTGTTAATAGATTTCAATACTTTGTTGTGATTTAAAAAGATTTTAGGCTACTTTGAAAAATTGAAAACAATTTTTTAAGAAGTTTAAAAAATGTTTCAAGGGTTTCGGAAGGATTAAAAATATTTCAGTGTATTTTAAAGTATTTCAACAATTTTTTTATAGATATCAATAATTTGAAAGGATTTTGTAGGATTTAAACAATTCGAAGGAATTTTCGGGAGCTTTTAATAGTTTAAAAGAATTAAAAAATGTAGGGTATTTAAAAATATTCCAAGCAGTATGTAATAGATTTGAATAATTCTAAAGGAATTCATAAGATTTCAAATATTTTATGATACTTGAAAAATTCCATCATGAATATTAAGAGATTTTAAAAACTTCACATGATGATTTCACATGAATTTAAGGTCAATCAATAAATTTAAAGGGGTTTTAATTATTTCAGGGTGTTTAAAATGATTATAAAAAATCTTCAATAGATTTCAATAATTTGAAGGAGTTTCATAGAATTAATTTTTTTTATTTAAAAGAATTTCTGAAAATTTTTAAAAGTTTCAAGGGATTTCAAAATATTTTATTGTATTTTAAAATATATCAAGAAATTTGCATTAGATTTTAATATTTTAAGAGATTTAAAAAAAATTTTATTATTCTAGTGTATTATTAAAACTTCCAAGTAATTTCAAAGAGCTTTAAAAAGTTCCAACAGATTTCAAAGGATTTGAAACATTTTATGGAATTGTAAAAGATCACAAAAAATTTTAAAGGTTCTTACATATTTTAGAGTATACAAAGATTCTAAAGTGAAATTTAGAAAATTAAGGCTGCCCTGAATAAAAAAAAACTTTGAAACGTTCTTACTAAAACTTAAGACTTTTTAAAAAGAAATACTTGATGATCAAGTTAACTTGTATTATTATGGATTTTACAATTATTCATAAATGAATTGTTTAATAATTAAAGTTCCTTTGCATAACAACTCGACAATTAAGATTCAAATGATTAAGATCTAAAACTTACTCACGGCTCAACTCAGATTTGAAGCATAAAAAAGCCACAAATTAGAAACGTCACTGAGAGCAACTTGAATTAATTATGCTCAGAGTTCAAACATAATTATTGTACTGCAATGCAGCGGCAACAATAATGGCACCGACAGAATAATTATACTTTTGTCTAACGTACTTTTACCTTCTGATTTAGTTTTTTATAAATGTGTACTATTAAATCTCAATTTATGCATTCCAGTTTTCGCCTGTACTTTAACTTGAAATTTTAAATTTTAAATTGTTAGGGAATTTTGAAAATTAAGCTTTGCGATCGCCCTGATGTAATATTCTTGTTAGTAATTTATTAACCTTTTATTACTATTTCTTTTTTTGCAGCTGCTTTCTCCTAATGATGATATTTTTAGTTAAAAATGTTATTACTTGGATGGAAAATTTAAAATTTGGGTTAAAAGTCATCATATTTGATTTCAAAATTCATTTCTTTTTGGTAGAAATTGTACTTTTTTTAGGTTGAAAGTGTCACTACTTGGTTGAAGGTTGAACCGCCTTGTGAAAAAAACAATTTGTGTGTTGAAGGTCTGTCATGTTAGTTGAGAATGACAGATGCAAACTTTACATTTCCAGTAGAAGATTTATCATTTTAGTTGAAAATTCATCTCTGGTTCAAATTTTGTTTATTTTTGTGAAAAGCCATTTATTTGGGTTCAAATTATTATTTTCATAACTGAAAATGAACTGTTCCATTTTTGGTTGAAAACTTAAATTCTGGGAAGAAAATTAAATTACTTTGTTGAAAATCCATTTTCCTTTGGTCAAAAATGAAACTATTTTGTTAAAAAATCGTTTTTAATTACTTTTGGTTTAATTGAAAACTTAACTTTCATGGTTGGTTAAAAATTTGTTTTTTAGTTGAAAATTCAATTTGTTTGAGTTAAATGTGTTTTGTTGAAAATTCGACTTTTTAGTTAAAAATTGAACTGTTTTCTTTAAAATCGAATTATTTTTTGAAAACTCAACTGTTTAGTTATTGCAACTTTTTAGTTTGAAAATTCAACTATTTCTTTGAAAATTCAACATTTTGTTGAAAGTTCTTCTTTTTGGTAGAATATCAATCTTCTTGCTTGAAAATTCGTCTTTTTCGTTTGAATATTTTTCTCTTTTGGAAGTAATTTCATATTTTTCGGTTGAAATATCAACCATTACATTTTTTAGTGAGAATTCATCTTCGTAGGTCGTAAACTCAACTTTTTTATTGCAACTTCCTCTCATTTACGTTAAATTTCAACTATTTTGTTGTAAATGCAACTGTTTTTTTGTTTAATTCAATTTTTTGCTTGAAAACGCAACTTTACATGTTTAGAATTCAACTGTTTTCTAAAAAAAATTATTTTTATCTTGAAAATGATATTATTCAGTTGAAAATATAGCTATTCTTGGTTGGATTTTAATTTTTTTTTATTTGAAAATTCAACAATTTTGTTAATGTTCAACATTTTTATTAAAAATTTAATTATTTTCGGAAGTAATTTTTATTGTCGAATGTTGAACTCTGGTTAAAAGTTCATCTTGTATTGTAGAAAAAGTAATATTTTTTGGTTGAAATAAATAATTATATTTGAGATTTTTAAATTGGAAATTGTTTTATTGTTTATAAAATATTATATGTTGAAAAAATTTCAAGATTTAAGTCCGGGTCTTTGAATATTAATGGTTAGAGAAAATGAAAAATTGGTCAGGTCATCCTGATTATTCTCGTTAATTTGAGTCATGAATTAAAACGCAGATGAAAATTGAGTTACCAAACATATAAAAAAAAGTAGAAAAACTACGCTCGTCAACTTACTTTCAATGAAGAACTTTAGGTTTGCGTTTAAAGAAAAACTGACTTTTTGTGCAAGGAACATTTTTTTAAGTTTTCTTTCTTGTAGACGTTAGTTTGAAAAAAGAGGCCTTTCTTGTATGCAAAATATTAAAAATAATTAAAATTCAGATGACATTCGAATAGCCTTGAAAGGTTTGATTCCGATAAGGCTTCTCCTAGGTACAACTGCTTGGCTTGACAATGAAAATTGCAACGTTCAAGGCCAATAAATGGCTCTAGAATTTTAAAAGACAATAATAACATTCTTGTAATCTTGAGGAAATGATGCATACAAATGCAAAATTTTGATATTTTACTTTTTTTTGTAAAACATTTTGTCATAGTAGTAACATAAATTATTGCATCTTGGATTTTATTTAATATTCCAGGAGAATATTTACTTTCATAAAAGTTAATCATTTTAGTTTTGAAATATGCATTTAATAGTTGTAATTATGATCATAGATCCTAAAATATATATTTCCTGTTTTATTGTAAATTTTGTGTAATTAATTGAGTGTTTAAAAAAAGAGTTTACATGATTTTAACAAGCGGAGCTTAAAATTGATTATAGAATACAAGGTTAACAAACAATTCTATTAAATTATTAATTGCATTACTCTACTTCTGAGTTGGAACATAAATTTAAAAAAAATCATTTTCACTTCGAATAGAGAAATTTCCAAAAGAATTACAATTATGACGGAAAAGTGAATTTTGTAAAAGAATTATAACTTTTTAAGTTGGGAAAGGGATTTTTAGTGAAGAATTATAATTTCGACTCTGAGACAGGGAATTTTTAAAAGACTTATTATGTATTAAATTCGTCAGACTTTTAAAATTCTCGCACCAAATAAGAATTTGTTTGAATTTTTTTAAATGATTTTTTTTGGCAAATATAAATTTGCCACAATTTGAAACTTCCAGATTTTAGAAAAAGGGAGTTTCTATATTTCTAAATTTTAATATAAAATTTTGTAAATAAATATAATTCTGACTTTCAACAGGGAATTTTTGGAAATAAATGTAATTTTAACTTGAAACAGAAATTTTAGTAAAGAATTATAATTTCGACTTTCAGACAGGGAAGTTTCTATAAAATTTTAAATTCTGACTTGGAACAGGGAATGAATAAAAGAAATTTACAAAGAAATCACGTAAAGAATTACAAGTATCCTGATTTGGGCATGCGCCTTTCTTAAAAGAATCGCGATATAAAATTTCAGTAAAGAAATATAATTTTGATTTTGGGACAGGGAATTTTCCTACATTTTTTTTTAACTTCGGACAGCGAATTTTAGAAATCTGTTATAATTTTGAGTTTGGAACATGACATTTGAGTAAAAAAATATAATTTTGAAAATTGGGTAAAAAAATTGAGAAAATTGGTAAAGAATTATAGCTTTTACTTTTGTAAGGGAATTTCGTAAATTTTGGAAATTTCCGCAAAGAATTCGAATTTTCACTTGGGGATAGAGAATTTTCTAAAAAAATTGTAATTCTCTCATAATAAAATTTCCTACTAATAAAATTCCCGAACAGTGTACTGCTAGGAAATTTTATTATGGGAGAATTTTATTATTCGGGAATTTGCCAATGCGGAAATTTTACAGTGTTGGGAATTGTCATTTTTACTTAAGGACAGGGAGTTTCCGTGAAGAATATATTCGACTCGGAAAGCTAAATTTGTGACATTGAACGGCAATGTTTGGAAAAGTAATTTAATAATTAATTTTAAATTCGTGTCAATTTGAAAGTTCCCTCTATTAAATGCCTGGCAGAAACTGATAAAAGTGGACAAAAAGAAATATAGAACCATATAGATATAGAAATAATAGATGTTTTCTATTAGGCTCTATATGGTTCTATATATCCTTTTATCTATTTTTATAGGTTTCTATAAGACATTTATTAGAGGGTTCCCTCTTCCAAGTTTTGGAAGAAGGAAGCTACCATATTTCTGATTTCCAATACAAAATTTTGTAAATAAATATGATTCTGACTTGAAACAGGGAATTTTCTAAAAGAATTGTAATTCTGAGTTTGGGCGGGAAATAAATGAATCAAAATTCTGATTTATAAACAGAGAATTTACAAATACATTCCCTGTCCCTTGTCAGGATTCGCCAGATTTGGAATATTTCTTGTACTAATTCAGAATTTGTTTGAATGGACAATTTTTTTTCAAATAAAATTTTTCCAAAATTTAAACTTGCACATTTTATAAAAAGGGAGTTACATTATTTCTAAATTATAAGATAACATATTTTGAATAAATATAATATTTACTTTGAACAGGTAATTTTTGCTTATAAATGTTATTGTTATTTGGAGGAGGAAATTTCCGGAGAGAATTATTACCTAGACTTTAGGATAGAGTTTTTTGTAATTAATTATTATTTCTCTTGGATCAGATAATTTTATACATAAAACGGGAGTTTTTGAAAATATATGTAATTCTGGTTTATAAGAAGGAAAATTAAAAAAATCCCTGTTTGCATCCAGATAAAATCAGAATTGTAATTCTTATGAACCTAAATTATTTGACGTTTCAACTCAGATTTGTCATTCTTTTCCAAAATTCCCTGTTCCAAATGTGAAATCTTTGAACTCTGGAAAATAATAAAAAATCGATTAAAATCTTGAAAATAGTTTGTAAGTATTCAAATCTTTTGAACTCTTTTAAATCGACCGAGATTGAAAGTAATCCGTCGGATATACACCCTGATTATATTTTTTTTCTTAGGATTACTGTGTTATGTATACTTCTTGGAGTTAGATAAGCTTAAAATGTGATTAATTTTATGTATTTTTAAAGGCCGAAACGTCATATATATTGAAAATCAAATAAATAAATAGAAAATATATTTCCAAAGCACTTCAGTTAAAAGTAGTTGCATAACAAGTGTCAAAATAAACAGTTTGGAAAGATATTCTGGCACATGCCTTAATCTTCTATTTTTTTGATAAGAAATACACACACTTACAAATTTAACTTTGAAATTAAAATTTGTGTGGTAGGGGCACTAAGCTTCTACTTTCGTCCAGTAGGATTTTACCTTTCACTGACTGATTGTGAAGGTTCGCCTTAGCAAGGCCAGTCACCTGTAACTTTTCTCAGCAGTGAAGATCGAGGAAGTCAATGCAGCCAGATGGGACTGACATTCCATGAAAGTCGTGCACAGCCTTCTAATCAGAGATAATTTCTAAACCTGGAAAAAGTTCGTTTACCCATCACGAAAGTTGACTACAAATAAGACCGTATATACAATAAAGTGGCCACTTTTTCTGTGATAAGCATACTCTATTTCAAGAGGGCTCATTGCATAATGTGGAGCATATGCTGTAACAGCGTGTTTTGTGCTTTCTATTTTTATTCCTGATAAATTAAAGCTATGTTGACTTATCACATAGCAGCGGTTCACTTTAACTGGAGCAATGGACCGAATCATTCCAAATTTCGAAGAGATAACAATTCCCCAGAATGTAGTCCAAAAAGGTAAACACGCTCAACTTACGAAAAGAATAAAAACTTATAATAAATTCGTCTTGTTTTATGGTAAAGGCTGAAAAGTTAAAAAAAAATTAATTTTGATCAATTTTATTAAATTTCTTTAGTGGTTTTCATACCTATTTCCTTGACCTTTTGCTTTCTGTAATGAAAAGTCGCCTTTTTTTAATGAATCATTTTATTCAATGACAGTCGAGGATTTATTTTCCGTGACTCCCTCTTTCTCATGTTTGCACGACCTTTTCTTACAATTTGATGAAGGTGATAAATGTCATCCAATTAATCACGACCGATTATATCAGTTTGCCTTTATGTGACTATGAAGTATTCTTGAAATTAAAATTGTTACATAAATAATTATATTTAATCATCATAATATTATTAAGTGGTGCAGGGTGGCCATATAGGTCAAGGAAAACCTGGAAATTAGGAAAAGACACGAAATTTTATTTATTTTATTTGAAAAAAAAATCTTGCAAAAGGCAAGGTATTGCGATAAGAGGCACTTGAAATAATTGTCAAGGATAATAGGTTTGGAATTATTTAATTTTAATTAAAAATGTTTTTTTTTCTTTTTATAAAAGTGTATGTTAAAAATGTTACGAAATTAAGATTCTGGTGAAATTGCTCAGGAATAAATGATAGAATTTAAAAAACCAAGTTTTGCGTCAACCCTGATATAATATTCTTGTCAGTAATTTGTCTTATATTACTATATTTTTATTTTATTTTTTTCATTTTCTGCCTCCTGATGATTATATTTTCATTTTAAAATTTCTGCAAGTTGAGCGATTTAATTGGAAAGTCATTCTCTTCGATTTGAAAATTAAACTATTTTGGCATAAAATCAACTTTTAGTTGTAAATTCGTATTTTGTTGTTGAAAAATTAACTCTTTGCTGCACATATTTTTCTGTTCAGTGAATTTACTTGAAAACTCTTACTTGAAGGTTTTTGAGGTCACTGATTACGATCGCTGATCTATGATTAGATTCTCGTAATTCTTCAAAATAGATCTAATATGGCCAAACACTAACACAAAAATTGTGGTTGAAATGTTGATGAAATTTTTAATTCGTAATGAAAAAAATCGCGAAATTCCATAAATGCCTACATTATTGAAATTAATCTATTTAAAATCTCATGTGCGATTTCGAAGATTTACGTATCAATGTAAAATAAATTTGATCGAAAAATTTAAATTTGAATTTAGTAACTTCAAATTCGTAAACAGCGTCTCCAAAAACCCGGAGTATACATTTTCAAGTTCGAATATCTCTTTTTTCAAAAGCCCCCCTTTCACGAGCCCCCCATTCGGTTCGGTTTTGATTCCTCTAGAATCAAACCGAAGAGCCTATGACAAAGCCACCGAACGCGTCCTCGGGTTGCGGATAGAGGGTCCCTGTACCAAGGCCTTCTGCTGAATATGGTGACAAAAATAAATAGGCAATCGCGGACAATTGTCCAGGGGTGGTCCCGAAGGAATTAACCCCCAAGCGGAGGTGTGAAAACCGTGCCGAAAGCTGAATGCACCTGGGCCTGTGGGTGGACGGAGCAACTAAATCACGACTTGCTAGACTGCTACAATGCGAGTGTGGCCCGTGAACGGGGTTACATGGCACGGCTGCATGCTCTGTGGTGCGAGAAACACCCGGAGCTATCG
>NC_046658.1:81432732-81467172 GCF_010883055.1 Belonocnema kinseyi | reverse complement strand
AGACCTTATAAGGGAGTTGCAACGATTGTACCCGGAATATTCTGTTAAACTGATCGTCCTTATCATCGGCGCTTTTGGAGGTGCCAAGCTTTCACTTGCTAACAGCCTAAAAAGCATCCCTGCGTGTTAAAAATATGCTAGAACACTTGCGGGAAAAATGCAGAAGGCGGTTGTCCTTGGGTCGCTCCGTGTTCTTAGGGTGCACGAGGCTTTTGCTGGATCCTCGTATTGATTCCTTTACTGACTGTAACCACCTATCTCACGGTTGTGAGACATTGTTGTGGCTGAAATTTTACCGCGATTTCGCTGGTAGCGGGTGCAATTTTTCAAATTAGCACCCGCTGCCGACGAAATCCTGCGGTTGTCCTTATGGCAAATTTTTAATTATATATATAAGCTTCAAAACCTATAGTCAGGGTTGTTTGGGGTCGCTGATTACGATCGCTGATCTATGATTAGATTCTCGTAATTCTTCAAAATAGATCTAATATGGCCAAACACTAACACAAAAATTGTGGTTGAAATGTTGATGAAATTTTTAATTCGTAATGAAAAAAATCGCGAAATTCCATAAATGCCTACATTATTGAAATTAATCTATTTAAAATCTCATGTGCGATTTCGAAGATCTACGTATCAATGTAAAATATATTTGATCGAAAAATTTAAATTTGAATTTAGTAACTTCAAATTCGTAATCAGCGTCTCCAAAAACCCCGAGTATACATTTTCAAGTTCGAATATCTCTTTTTTCAAAATTTTGGAACCGCCATCTTGAATTCGCCATCTTGAATTTGAATATTTCCAAATTATGACTTCAGATTTGTAATTAGCGACCACAAAAACTTCCGAGTATAGATTTTCAAGCTCGTATATTTCTTTTCAAAATGTTGGAACCACCATCTTGAATCCACCACGTTGAATTTGAATATTTCCAAATTCTGAATTAAGATTCGTAATCAGCGACCCCAAAAACTCCCTAGTAGGGCTTTTTAGTTTATTATGTGGAATAGATTCTTCAAAAACGAATTCTATCGAAAAAGAACATTTTTTAAAGTTTGTTTTATTTATTTAACAATTATTATAAACAATTATGTCAAAAAAAACTATGTGCTTATGTTCTTTTACTAATAAATTAGCTACTGAACATAAAAAACCCGACCTAAATACGTTACAAATTAATTAAAAGGAAAGAATCTGAATTTAAGTTGGTGTGATCCCAGGTTCCCACCGTGCAACTAACGGTTAACTTTTTTTTTGTTTTGAAATTCATCTTTGTGGTTTAAAAATGCATCTGGTTCAGTAGAAATTGTATCTCTTTTGCACTAAAAATGCAACTAGTTGACGCTGGTTTGACTTGATTAAAAAATCTTTTTTTTTGTTCTTAAAAATTCACGATTTGAAAATTCATCTCATTGGTTGCGAATTCATTATTTTTATTTATTTTTTTTAAATATTTTTTTTTCCTACTTAAAATGAAACTTTTCCAAATGGAGATTCATCATTTTATGATAGTGGAGAATTCATCTTTTTAGTTGACACTTTAACTATTTTGTTCAAAGATCATATTTTGTAATTAAAAATGCAACTACTTGGGTAACAGTTAAACTAATCTCATAAAAATGTATTCTTATCATTACAGGTTCATCTCTTTAGTTTTTAAACTGAAAATATAACTATTTCAGTTTTTGTTAAAAATTAATTTTTTAAATCTGAAAATTCGTTATTTTTTTGTTTGTTTGTAGAGAACTAATTTTCTTGGTTGCAAATTTTGGATAAACTTTTTTTCTTTCTTGACTGAAAAATCTTCATTTATTTAAAATTCTTCTTTTTGGTTAAATAAATTTATAATTTATAAAAAATGTTTAAAAAATCATCTGTTTGGTTGAAAATTTTACTATTTTCTTACAATTATAATTATTTTTGTGAGAATTCAAGTATTTTGTTTAAAAGTAATCTTTTTGAGTCGAAAATTCGGCTGATGTGTTGAACGTTTATCTATTTGTAAAGAAAAATTAACCTTTGCGTATTGAAAATTCAACAATTTGGTTAAAAATTGAACTATCTTGTTTAAAATTGATTTATTTTGTTAAAAATTGATATTTGGTTAAAGAGTTACCTTTTTTGGTTTAAAACAAAAACGCTGAAATCGGTATACTCTAAACTAAAATTGTTTAATTCCGCTCATAAAAGATTCTATATTAAAAATTTTACAATATAAAAATGCTGTTTTTTGAATATTTGTGGTCAGGGAAAATAAAAATTTTCAGGGTAAATTCAGGAAATTTTAAAAATAAATCTTTTTGGACATCCTGGTGGTGTAATCACATATATTTTTCAGTATTTCTAGTTATTCTGCTCAATTTACTGAAAATAAACTTACGGCGCAAGTTTTGTTTTCAGAGTGACGTTTCTCACTTTTTATGCTTTCAGAAACAATGTTAATGTCGAGGGTGCAACTCACAAGCAGGTAGTGGACCTGATAAAGTCCGGAGGCGATGTTTTGACCTTAACTGTGATCTCAGTGACACCACAGGAAGCGGAGAGATTGGAACCTTGTGAAGATATTAGGTACATCTTTTTATTATGTTTCTCACTCTCTATATAATAGAAAATAAACAATTTTTTTACGGATTCTGAATTTTGTTTGATACTTACAAACAAGTACGTTTCTTTAGTTCATTCAAAAGAGAATAAAAAATAAAAATAAAATTTCTGCAACTTCAGATTGAAATCAAGAAAAGTGTATATTTTGACTTTTTTTGTCATATTATATTTTGACCAAAAAGTCGTTTCCTACTTCTTTCCGTCTAAGCTTATTCAGTTCCATAAAAGTTAAGCAAGAAAATTTGAGTAAACATTTTTTTCCCATACGCTGAAAAATTAACAATTTTAACATTTTCAATCGACATGCCCAATAGTAAGAAACTTTTATATTATTTTTTAATGTGTTGATAATCCCATAAAGAAAATTTGCAGCGCTATTACCAACGAATCTGATCGTTTTGAATTTTTTCGGTCCATCCTAGTGAGAATGATAAGGCAAAAACGTAAAATTTTGCAGGAAAAAAAAACATTTTTCTATCTTAGGTTTTTCGATATAAAAGTATAATAAAATCATAGAACCATATTAGGTTCCTCAAGAAATCTATATTAAAAATGTGAAAACATTGAGGACATTTTTTTCAATGTGAGAGGGAGGGTGTTCCTTATCCAGTTTTCCATCTCAGAAATCTTAAAACTGCTATTCTTGTACAAAATCACGATATTACAGTACGGACTTTTTCAGGTCTGTTCAAATGGTTCTTATCCAGTTACCATTCTCATATTACTTGAAATAGTTAAAACAGAATTTCGAAAAATTGGTTCTTATCCAGTTTACATTTGAAATATCATAAAATGACTTCACATTTTTTGTAATCCGTTTGAATCCCAAAAAATTCCTTTGTAAAGCCGTGAAATTCCATGAAATCTGATATTTGCTGAAATTCTGGAAAATTGATTAAAATACCTTATTGTGAGCATTTAAATTTCCCTAAAAAATTTGAAATCCTCGGAAATCTGATAAAATCCGTGAACTATAAATACGTTTTCTATGTATACAAAAATTATTCCCTGTTTTTAATATACAGTTTTCGATAACAAATAATAATATAAAATATTTTCGAAAAAATCAGATCGTATCAAGTTAGAATTTTTTCAAATATCAACAAAAATATTACATTTTTTTGGATTCGGTTAATGGAAATCTTATTTCAAATTAAAAACAAAATGTCTTCAGCATATCTTTTCTCCTTCCGTTTAAATATACTTTAAAGTTTTAATTATCATAATTTGGCATTTATTTGCTATTTTGAAGTGGCCTTAGTATTGAGTTAAAAAAAATTGTGCACGTTTACAAAAAATAGTGGTCTTTTTCCACTTACGCGCGAATATTATTTACTAGAAAATATTATTTTCTATTATTATTTTTTAATCGTACATGTATAAAAACATCCGCAATCATTTTTGAACCTAGAGAAGCTATTTTTAACGTTTGAGACTTTAAAATAACACTATTATATTATTTAAATCAAAAACAATTATTACATTAAACAAAATACTACGTAACATTTCTTGCGAATAAATGTCTTCGAAATCCACGAAAATATTATAAAACTCCTTGATATCCCTGTGAAATATAATGATATTCCTTGAAACCCTTCGAAATATTTGAAGTCCTACGTAATCTTTATTGAGGTCCTGGAAAATCCACTTAAATGCCTTAAAAAATCCCTTCAAAATTCCTTGATATTTTTAAAGCCCTTGGAAATCTTATAAACTCCGCTGAAATTGATTTTAACTGTTTGGAAGTCCTTGGGAATCTTTTCGAATCCTCTCAAACATCCTAAAATCTTTCAAGTCCTATAAAATCGTACCAAATCTTTCGAAACTAATAAAACTCTTTAAAACCACATGGAATTTCTTTAAATACCTAAAAATCTTTCAAATTCTTGGAAATTGTTAAAAGCGCTGGAAAAATGCGTGGAATTTCAAAATACCCTACAATCATTTTTAAGAAAACCTTGCAAATCCTTGCAAATTTTAAAACACATTGAAAACTGCTGAGAATCTTTTAAAATATAATCAAATCTTTAAAATGTTTGATAATGCATTGAAATATTTAAAAGTCGTTTGGAATCTTTTAAATGCTTTGAAAATCGTCAATAATGGTGAATGAATTTCTTCGAAATCCATGAAAATATAATAAATTCCCTTAAAGTCTCGTCCTGGGAAATTAATGTAAATGCCTTATTGAGCAACTTTAAAATTCCTTAATCCTTTAAAATCCCTAACTGTATTGAATTATTTTAAATACATACCTAAAAATCTTGAAAATTCTTTGGAAATTTAAAATAGCCTAAAATCACTTTTTTTAAACTTTGAAATCCCGTTAAATTCTTGAAATGCTCTAAAATCTCTCAATTCTTGTGAATAAATTCTTTAAAATTACATGAAATCTTGTAATTTTTAAAAATATCTTAAAACCTTATGGGTCTTAAGGTTCTAAATCTTCCGAATTTGTTTAAAACCACATGCATTTTTTTAACACTTAAAAATCATTACAATTCTTAGAAATTCCTTGACATTTATCAAATCTCTTGAAAATTCCTTAAAATCTTTTGTGATATCTTAGAATCTTGATATTTCTATAAAATCATGGAAAATATCTTCAAAACCTTGAAATCCATCAATTGTGTAGATAAATTCTTTAAAATCTATTCAAATATTATAAAATTCCTTGAATTTTCATGAGATGACATGAAATTTGGCGATATTCCTGAAAATATTTGAAGTCCTATGAAATTCTGGAAAATTCTTTAAAATACCATATTGAGAGCCTTTAAGATCTTTTAAAATTATGAAAACCCTCGGAAACCTGATAAAATTCCTTTAAGTCCGTTGACATTCTTTAAAAATCCTTTAAAATATTTGTAAATTTCCAAAACTTCTGGAATCTTTTTAAATATCCTGAAATCTTATAAACCCTATGATATCCTTTCAAAACTTCGGAAACTCCAGGAAATTCTTTAAAACCACATGGAATTTTCAGAATCCTCTGAAATTCTATGAAATATTTGAAAATCTCTTGAAATCCTCGAAATTACACGAAATCTCAGAATTCTTGTGGAATTTTGTAAAACATATAGAAACATTATAAAGCTTTTAGTAATTGTTTATATCTATAAGAATTTTGTATCTCTGAAACCCTCTTACAATCATTGAAATAAGATGAAATACTTGAATTAATTCTTGTGAAATTTCTTGAACTGAATGAAAATATTTAAAAATTCCTGAAAACGTTTGTAAGCCTTGAACATTCCTTAAAATAATATTCCCTTGAAAGCTATTGAAATCCTTGGCAATCTTTCAAAGCTTTTGAAATTTAGAAAAATTTAGTGTAAGCCTTTTTAGGGAATGTCTGCAAAACTATTAATGTATCGTTCAATGAATTCCGTTTCTGTATATATTTATTATTATTAATTAATATATAAAGGGTGAAAGTAGATAACTAGATGATCAACATTTTTTCGAAAATGGGTTTATTGCGTACAAAATTCTGAAAAAATAAAATATCCGATGTGTTAAAAGAATTTGTTCGAATTCTCATTTATAAATATAGTAATAAAAAAAAATTAATTAAAATTTTAGTTTAGTATTTGAGCATCGTGATAATATGTTTTTACACTTCAGCATCGAAATTTCTAGAAATTATTATTGTTTAATAAAAAAATTCTCTTATTCATATGTATTTCAGCAAAAAAAATCGACTCTTTTAATGCAATACAGTCACCCCATATCTCGGGAGCAAATATTTATTTTTGTAAAAAATCGAAAATTTCACCCCCATTTATAAACTGAAATTCTGGGAAGTTTTTATTTTTCATTTAAACTGATGATTACATTTTTATCACAATTCGCAGCCGAGCCTCTAATTGACGGCCAGTGATAGACACCGTGAGATTATCAACTGACACATTTGTTTCCTCGAAACTGGATAATTTTTCTAATCAAATTGTTTTGGTCCTAAATTAGCAACACGTTATCTCGGAAATGAATTTCTGTCTTATCTTTAAATTGTGATTCCAATTTTAGTACTGTAAATATTACTTTTCATTACTTATGGCTGTTTGAAAAGTTATATGTGTTCTAATGGAAATAACATGAAATTTGTTTAAACTATAAATATTTAATATTTTTCTTCTAGCTATGCCTCGGTGGATTATAGTGAAAAAAGGTCCTTACCCATTAGTGTACCGGATTACCATGTACGCGAAAGAAAACATGAACGGTATATCGTTTTTAATGTCCACATGGCAGGGCGTCATTTGTGCTCTCGTCGATATCGAGAATTTGCCGCACTCCATATGGCCTTGAAGAAGGAATTCATCGGGTTCAATTTTCCTAAATTGCCCGGAAAATGGCCTTTCCAGTAAGTAATTTAGAAATCAAAATATATTTATTTTTCCCGCCAGGATTTAATCTGATTATAGCAAATTTATACGAGAGAAAAAGGGGTTAAAAGTTAATTCGCTTTAACTTAAAAAATCTGTTATTATATTTTTGGTCTAGAATTAATCTTTTTTGATTAAAATTTCTCTTATTTGTTTAAAGATTTAACCATTTTGTTAAAAATTCGTTTTTTTTTAAATGAAAATTGAACGTTTTTAGTTGAAAATTCGACTATTAAATTTTTGATTGAAAATGTATCTTTCTTTCGTTGAAAGTTGAACTACTTTGTTACAAAATTCATTTTATTGGTTTGAACTTACACTTTTTTTATCGAAAATTCGTTTTTTTTGTTTTACATTATTTTTTTTTTCATCTTGAAATTGAACTAATACATCTTTTATTGCAACTGAATAGTTTTTTAGTAGAAAATTCCTCAAAATATTTAAAAATTTATATACATATTTTGTTATAATATCGCATTTTTTGTTAAAAAAATTATTCATTTAGATTGAAAATTCAAATATTTGATTGAATGTTGAGTTCTACTTTGTTACAAATTCATTTTATTAGTTTTAGATCCATCGACTTGATTTAAACTGGAAATACATTGTTGAAAATTCATTTTATTGGTTTCGGATCTAACAATTTTGTTAAAATTAAATTTTTTTTGTTGCAAATTCATCTTTATGGTTTGAAAATTCAACCTTTTTGTAAAAAATTGAACGGCCTTGTCGAAAATTAGTCTTTTTGGTTAAAAAATTCAATCGTTTTGTTAAAAGTTCATTTTTTCGCTGTAATTTCAACTACTTGATTTAAACTTGAAGTACATTGTTAAAAATTCATTTTATTGGTTTCATATCTAACTATTTTTTTTCAAAAATCATGTTTTTTTTTGTTTTCAACTGAAAATTAAACTTCTTTTTTTGGTTAAAATTTCACAATTTGGTTAAAAATCTTTGCACTTAATTTGTTTTAAAATCGTGTTTTTTATATCAAACTAACCATCTTGACTGAGAATACAATTTTTCGGTTGAAATTTTAGCTTATTTGTTAAAAATTCATTATTATTCGCAGATCCATCTTTTTTCTTCAAAATTTAACTATTTTGTTAAAAATAATCTTTTTTATTTTAAATTTGGACTTTTTTACGAAAATGAACTTTCTTGTTGAAAATTCATATTTTTTGTATGAAAATTTAACCATTTTTAAGAAAATTTGGCTTCTTAGCTAAAGAAATTCAATTTTTTTGTTCAAAATGCTATTATTTTGGTAGAAAGTCCAACTACTTAGTTAAAAATTAACTTTTTTATTGAATATTTATTTTTAAGGTTTAAAAATTCATCTTTTTTGGTTAATACTTCGTCTTTTGTTTTAAAAATGCAATTGTTTTGTTCTTTATAAATACATCATTGTAGTTAAAAATTCAAATATTTGCCTAAAAATTATTTTATTTTGCAGAAATAAATTTTCTAAATAAAAAAATCTTCCATTTGGATAAAAAATTTAACTGTTTTCTAAAAAATTAGTGTTTTTTTGCTTGAAAATTTAACTATTTGGTCCAAAATGCAATTTTTTGATTGAAAATTCGTTTCTCTGAATTAAAAATGCATCTTTTTTGGCAAAAAAGTTTTTGGTTGAAAATTCATTTTTTTTCTAAAAAAAATGTATATTTCAGACTTGAAGATTCAAATATTTGTTTAAAATGGAGACTGCTTGTGGTTTAAGTTTAATATATATATTTTTTTAATTCGACCATTTAGTTGTAATATCATCTTTGTATGTTAAAAATTCAAAGATTCTTTTAAAAAGTAATGTTTTCATTTCAAAAATGCAACTGTTATGATGAAAAATCGTCCATTTGGGTTAAAAATGCATATTTTTTGTTAGAAAAGTTCTTGGTTGAAAATTGAACTGTTTTATAAAATATTTATCTTTTCGTCTTGCAGATTGAAGTATTTATTTTAAAGTACAACAATTTGATAGTTGAACTTACATCTTTTTTTTTTTGAAAATTCCAATATTTGTTTGAAAATAGATTTTTTAGGTTGAAAGTTGAACTATTTGATTAAACATTCAACTATTTCGTTGAAAATGCAACTGTTCGGTCTAAAATTAATTTCTTTGTTTTTTGAAAAGTTCAGCAATTTTGTTGAAAATGCAATATACTTCCACTTGAAATTTTAGGCGTTTTATATTGAAATTAAAAAACAAAATTGTTGAAAAGGGGAGGGAGTCTAAAAAGCTTTTTAAATACCTTGACGTACTTTTTTAACGGTCCCAGATCATGAATAATTTTTTGTTCATAGACTCAGTGAACAGCAATTAGACGCAAGAAGACGGGGTTTGGAGCAATATTTAGAAAAAGTGTGTGCAGTTCGGGTAATTGCAGAAAGCGACGCAATGCAAGAATTTCTCACAGATAGACTGGAAGAGGATGGCGATCAAGGACCTGCCGTAGATTTAAAAATTCTACTTCCTGATCGCGAAGTTGTTACTGTTACCGTTGCTAAAGCTGCCCCGGTAAAGGACGTCTACGATGCAGTTTGTTGCAGAGTGGGCTTGGACGCAGAGACTGCAAAGTACTTTTACCTTTTCGAAATCGTCGAGTACAATTTCGGTACGTTAAAAAAAGTTAAAACTTCTTTTATAAACCAAAAATAAGCATTATCCACAGAATTGGCAAAACTTTCCAATTCCCAAATGAATTTTTGAAATAATTGCCAGTTGAATTTTCCCAACAATTTTATTTTTTTTTTCATAATAAAAATATTTTTAAACTTACATAAGTCTTAGCTACGCTATGCCCAATAAGCCGTGATTGAAAAACTGCTTTAATTGTTTAAAATGACCGACAAAAAATAAGCAAATCGTTTTTCTACAGGTAAGTTGTGGTCTTCTAAAAAATCTTTTTTTTTGTTTGGAAACAAACTACTTTTGCTACTATTTTGAATAAAATGTCTCGTTTGATCTAAAAACCTAATGAGATTTTAGGCTTAAGATTAAAATTTTTTAAACTGAAAATGAAACTGGTCCATTTTTGGTTGAAAATTGTTAGTTTTTAATAAAAAATTCCACTATTTCGTTAAAATTTCATGTACATATTTTTTTGTAAAATCGTCTTTTTCGGTAGAATTTTGGTAGTTTCATCTCTTGTTGAAAATTGATCGTTTTTAGTTTAAGATTCATCTGTTTGGTTAAAAATTGTACTCTTTTTTTAAAACATCTGGCTTTTAGGCTAGCAAAAAAAATTGTTTGTTCAGAGTTCTATTATTTTTGTAGAAAATCGAACTACTTGGTTAAAAATTAACTTTTTCTATTAAAAATTCATATTTACGATTTAAAAATTCAACTTTCATGTAGAAAATTCGTCTTTTGGTCTAAAAATTCAACTGTTTTGTTAAAAATTTGCCTGTTTGGATGGAAAATTCTATTATTTTCGTAGAAAACTTAACTATTTGGTTAAAAATTTATTTCTTGGTTGAAATTTTTTTTTATTAGAAAATTCAACTGTTTTTATAGAATTCTCCTTTTAAGCTGGAATTTATTTCTTGACCGGGAATTTTACAAATTTTCAGAAGAAAAATCTGTCCAAGTTCGATTTCAACAGTTTTTTAAATAATTAGTTGAATTGATATCTTTTAAAATTATGATATAATTCAGTTTTATTTCATCAACTATAGGTATAAATAAATAATTTTTTTAATGGATCGGTACTTTAAGCATTAAAAACTGTAAAATAATTGATTTGATAAAACGATTCTAAATCCGTTGAAAGTTAAAGAATTTCCAGATATATTCTGTTTCAGTCTGAATTATTCCATTTTTAACCTATTTAATTTCGAAAAAATTTTGTTCTACTTAATAAAATGTTTAATTTGTAAGCGAAATTATTTTAATAAAAATTTGAGTAATTTTAAGAGATATTTAGAAATTTCGAAAAGATTCAAAATTAATTAAAAACTTAAAATGATATCAAGTAATTTAAACGATTTTCCTAGGAATTTTAAGAAAATGTTTTTATTCGTTTCGATCCCTTTACAATTCGTAAAAAGCCTCTAAATTTTTTGTAATCTGCAAAAATTTACATTTTGTTTTAAATTAGGCTGTGAGTATTTGCACCGAAATTTCGTTACGAATAACCAAATTTTTTGGGTAAACACACTTTGTTAAAATTATTTGCAATCATTTCAAGTTCTAAATTAATTTTTAATCTTTTTGATACTTCTAAATATCTCATGAAATTACTCTAATTGTTTCTAAAAATAATAAGTGTTCAATTGTTATTTATAAATCCAAATTTTAAGGACATCTATCTAAATTCGCTGGATTTTCTAAAATTTGTAGGACAAATTTAATTAATTTTTAAAGTCATTAAGATGTTTTGAAAAAGTTTCAAAAATAAAGCTAAATTTGAAAAAATTTAAAACTAATTCTAGATTTTTCAAGATTTTGAAATAAATTTTAAAAGTTTTTCACGGATGCTTAAACTATTTAAAATCAAAATAATTTAAATTCTAATTTAACAACTTTTAAGTTGAAAAAAATGTAAATTAAAAAATATTTATTGGCCTAAAATAACTGAATAACATAAATTTTGACCATTGTTAAAGTTCATTGATTTATTCTATTATTTAGTGTATTGAAAATAGTAACCTGGATTTATATTTTTGGAACTTAATTTAAATCTTTGAACTCTATAATTTATGAATGATAAAAATTCTGAATTTTGCAGTATAATTGATTTAAACTTGAAATTATTCAGTTGAAAAGTGTCAGTACCTTCCAGTTTTTACATGTAAATTATTGAACAATTCAATAGAAATTTTTGGAATTTAAAAACTTTTAAACTTTCATTTTAAAAGTTAAAAATTCAAGAGTTTCACTTTGAATGCCTTAGTTTTTTGTTTATTTTGTATTACTTGTACTTCTACTGTTTAGCTTTATATTTCGATTTTTAAAATTTTATTGGCCGGGAAAAATATTTGCGAACCGGGGAAAAATCGGGAAATGACCGGAAATTTTGTTCTTTGATTAAAACGGTCACCCTGGATTTCAGAGGATTTCATTTTTCAAAATTTTTGAAGACCTTACCGGAAATATGATAAATATCACGATATTTAACGCGATTTCCAAGTATTTATAGGGATTTCTCAGAATTTACTAAAAACCTACACAAATAGATAGTATCTCCAAGGAATTTAAAGATTTTATAAGTTTAAAAGGATTTGCAAGATTTTAGGTTATTTCACAAGATTCCAAGAAATAAAAAATTTCATGCATTTATAATTTAAAAATTAACTATTTATTTGAATACTGATGTATTTTGTTTTAAAAAAACGCTAGTTTATTGGTAGAAAATAAATCTTCTAGATTAAAAATTCAACTATTTGGTTAAATTTCAACTAATGTGTTGACATTTTTTTAGATTTCTTTTTTTAGTATGAAATATTAACTATTATATTTTTCATTTAAAATACATCTTTTTGTTGAAAATAGTATTTTGTTAGAAAGTCATCCTTTTTGGTCGAAAACTCAACTTTGCTAAACATTCGTCTATTTTTAACAGATAATTGGTCGTTTTCAATTGAAAATTAATTATTTTAATTTTATTTTAATTATTTTAATCATTATTTTAATTTTAATTAGTTTAATCTTTTTTGTTTGAAAATTCGATCATTTGGTTGAAAATTCACCTTTTTATTTTGACTATTAAACAATATGGTTAAAGATTCATCTATACGTTCGAAAATTTAATTATTTTCTTAAAAATTAAACTGCTTTGTTAAAAAGTCATAGTTTTTTAGTCGAAAATTCAACTCTTTGTTGAAAATTCATCTTTTTGGATTGAAAGTTCTTATTTTATTGTAGAAAAATCCATTATTTATCGAAATAAAATAAATTAAAAATTTTATTATTCCTTTTATAAACGATTCTATGTTAAAAATGTTACAAAATTAAGATTCTTGTTCTTTAATATTAATGTTAAGGAAAAACGAAACATTGGTCAGATAGAAATCAGGGAAAAGTCATGGAATTTTGAAAGTGAAAATTCGCGACCACCCTGTTGTATCGTTTTTATACGAATATATATTTTTTATAATCGGAACTGAGTACTGTTTCTTGAAATTCGATTACCCTGTAAAATTTCAACCAATTAAAATTTTTTTAAACTCATTACACATGAAATTAAACTCACTTTGATTATATCAGCAGCAAAGAATTATTTATTTTAAAGAAAGGTCAATAAATTGTTGCTGAATTTGAAAAAAACTCGAAATTAAATGAGAAACTTTAAAAGATGTTTGATTGTAGCTTCGTAATTTTCCACCCTGATAAAATGAACAATCGCCCAAAAACGGGGTTGCCCATAAAATTGAATCTTTGTATTCTGGATTTATTTATTTATTTATTTATTTTTTTTTTTTTTGTAGAAACGCTAAGCACTTCTTTTATAAATTTAAAAATAAATGTTCAATCGTTCCTTTTCAGAAAGAAAATTGCAACCCCATGAACACCCACACACCTTATATATTCAAAACTATTCGACAGCGAGTGCCACATGTCTGTGTATAAGAAGATGGCTCTTTAATATTTCGAGACCTCTGAGTGAGCAGGCGTTAACGTGGATTTTTTGGCAAACTGTCGATGAAGTCAATAGAGGACACATTTCGGCAGGCGAAAGGCTTTATCAGCTAAAGGCTTTGCAGGATGCATCCAGAAAACACGAGGTGAGCATTTTAGTTTAACCCTTAAAAACTCACAGTTGATGAATTCTTTAATTGTTACATTTAAGACAAAAATTAATATTTTGCTAAACAGTTTTCAGACAATACATTTTTGCGTAAAGCTAAACATTTTTTTGTTATTTTTACTATTAAAATCTATCGTCAAGCCTATTTCGTAGTTGTGCCAACAATTTTTCAGCAGTTTTTTCTCATAAGGAATCTTTTGGTATAACAGCCACTAGGGGATAAAGAAAATTATCTTCGAATCTGAACAACTTTTCTAGTCGAAAAAAAAAGTAATTAAAAATCGCATATGATGTGGAGGTCCCCTTTTTGAATTTTGTCTTCTTTTATTAATTTTCTGCAGTTTTCATCTTTTGAATTATTTTAAGATGCGCGTATTAAATTTTTATACTTGTAAAATTATCCCCTTTTATATTAAAATTATTTTGAATAATTTAATAAAAATCTTTTAACTATTTTTTAAGTAAAATATTTGTTTACTTGTTTTATTTTTTTTTTAAAATAAGAAACTTTTTAAAATATATTTATCACAATTTACAATTTGTCATGATTCAGATCAAAAATGAATTTTTTTCTTATAAAATGAATCTTCTTTTATAAAATTGAAAAAACTTTCGAACATTTATAAATTTCTGAGTAAAATACCCAATAATTATTTTATGAATTATTAATCAACAATTAATTATTTTGTTATGACTGATAGAAAGATTGATAAAAAGGTTCTTTAATTGCTCCTAATTGGATTTTTTCTAATCGTGAATTCATTCTCAATTTTAAATAAAATGTTTAAGCTTTAATTCAAGCAAATATTAAAATCTCTGCAATGTCTTCGCCATCCGCTATGATTTAAAAAATAGAAAAAGTCCCATTTCTCGTCAATATATATATATATTAAAGAATTTATTAAAATTTAAAAAAAAATAGAAACAGTAAAGAAGATTATTAGCAAAATAGGATAGAAAAATAAGTCAAAGAACTTTTCAATGATATTGACAGGAATATGGTCTTAAAATGATATATTATTGTGTACAAATCAAATATTTTAAATGATTTTTGTTTCATATTTAGTTAAAATTATCTTTAGACTTTTTACTTTTAATCGTACAGATTTTCCGTGATTGCAGTTAAATGTGGTAGTATACAAAAATATTTTTAAAGATTTTACTTTCATTTATAAAACACCCACTCATTCTTATAATATATGAAAATAAATTGACTGCGTAAATTTATTTGTAAGAATTTTATTTCATAATTAGTATTACGTACTCACATTTTTATTGCAAAAATAAGGTTTCTTAACATCGGACAGTGAAGGAAACTAGAATATCTTCCTTAATTACTTCAAAAACAATTTTAAATGTAGGAATACAAACTCAAAACTAAAATTCCAAATGACACAGAAATTTGAATTTGCTAAACGCATGTCAGTTTCTTTAAAAATAATTGATTAAAGCAATAAATAATGTCAGCTATCTTTTTTCTACAAATAACTAGAAACATAATCTTCATATTACAATAGAAATATTTATAAAGCAATTTGTTTTTTATTACAAATATTTTCCATATCATACATAGAACATATTTTACAAGAAATAACAAAAAAATTAATGAAGAAACAAAACCCCTAAAAATGAAAATTTGACGGCCTGATCGTATTTTAAAATTATTTTGAAAACAAGTTTGGAGAATCTAAATTTTTTCGTTGATCGTGATGCAAATTTCATTTTCAACTTATTATTAAAACATTGAATGTATCCGTCAGTATCAGTCTGTGTTTTTTGGAAATAAAAAGAAAGATAAAAAGAAGTACCTCTACCTTATAAGGAAACATTTTTATTTATAAAAAAAAAGTCTGGCTGCGGATTACGATAAGAAAGTTCAATTTTCAGTTACAAAAAGAAGAAAAATATACTCCCCAGATTTGAACTTTTTCAATATAGTTAAACAAATTGCGGTGTAAAAAAGTAAAACAACTCTGAGAAAATTAATCGAGAATTTCGCGTTTAAATTCTCATGGTTTTAAGTAATTTCATTTTTATTCAAAAAAAAAATTTTGTTTCGTAAAAATCAAAACTGAAGATCAAGATATCTCAATATAATAGGCATTTTTTTTCTTCTAAAGATTCGAAAAAAAAAATTTATTTTCATTCAAACGTATTTCAAATGGAGCTTTTTTGTTAAAAATTAACTTTTTTCGAAAATTGACATTTCTAGGTCGATAATTCAATATTTTTCTAAAGAAATCATCGTTTTGATTTAAAAATTTAACTGTTTAATAGAAAATACGTTTTGTGTTTAAAAATTCATATTTTTGTGTTTAAAATACAACTGTTTTGTAGAGAATTCACCCTGTTGGCGATTTTTTTTCTGCTTGACTGCAGATATTTCTTCATTTCTTCATTTGTTTGAAAATTAATCTTTTTTTTCAATGGTTCATCTATTTTGTTAAAACTTTGTTGAATTTAACTGTTTTTTTATTTAAAATTGAACCTTTTTTTGTTGACGATTCATAATTTTTTTTCAACATTAATTTTTTTCTTTTGAAAATGTATCCATTTTGCTGAAAATTCATCTTTTGTTATAATTCTACAATTTGGTGACCATTTTTTCTTTTTTTCTTGGCTGTAAAATCGATGTTGGTTAAAAAAATGAACTATTTTATTACAATTTACATTTTATTTTCTATTTACTAATTTGTTAAAATTTGTTTTTTTTTTTTGGTTGAAAATTAATTTTTTAAAGTGAAAATTTGACTATTCCTATTTGGGTTGAATATTGACTTGTTTTTAAATTTGTCTAAAATTCAAGTATTTTGTTGAAAATACGTCTTTTTTGTTAGGAAATTAATCTCTTCGTTAAAAATTCAGCTTTTAGGTTGAAAGTTCATGCTTGATTAAACGTTGAACTTTTTTTGTTAAGAATGCATGTTTTTGTTTAAAAATCTTCTTTTTTTATTTTTATATTTTTTGAATATTGTGTTATTTTGATTACTTATTGTCCATTGACAAATGTGCAAACATTAAACTTTGAAATTAATTTGTGGAGGCTAGATTTGATGAGATTTGATGAGAAGTGAATATATTATCTGATAATGGTTCAAACTATAGAACTTTTATTCTTATACGTCTTCAATATGAGCGGATGAAGCAAAAAAGTTAAAAATAAGTTATAAATTATTCGTAATTATATTTTCGTCATGCATAAATTATTTAAAAAAAAATGGTAATAAATTACCTTCAACCAATGGTCCGTTCTCGGCCATTTTGCGAGTTTTCATATGCTACTGCCAAAACAGCAAAAAAATAAAGGAATTCATTTTGTTTGTGTTTATAACTAAAAACTCATAGACGTAAGTATGGAAATAAAAGTTTCTCAAACTTATTTATAATAATAAGTGAATTAATTCCAAAAATCAATTTTTTTAGATTAAAAAAAATGTAAAAAAGCTTTTTCCCTCAACTCTTATCAAAATTTATAATGCGTAAGAAGTAAACTGAAAATGTTTAATGAAGAAATTTCAAAAAAAAATTCACGTTGAGCTCTATGGCGATATCAGTAGCATACCTACACAGAAGTAATATAATAAATTGCAAGATCATCATTTTATGAAATTATTTCATGTAACTTTTCAGGAATCTGTTCCTTATACCTTATTGAATTTTTAGCGTAGTACCAGTTTTATCTTTTTTAAAAACAATTTTTGTCAATTTTCCTGAACTCCTACTTACTATGATCTAGTTAAAAAATTCATCTTTGTCGGTTTGAAAATCCAACTATTTGAAGAAAAATTCAATTATTTTGTTGAAAATTTTAATATTTTGTTAAAAATATAACTATTGTATTCAAAAGTGATCTTTTTTGGCCGAGAATTCAGCTGGTTTTTTTAAATTCGCCTTTTTGGATAGAAAATTCTTCCATTTGGTTTAAAAATTGAACTATTTTGTTAAAAATTCGTATTTGAATAGAAAATCCATTCGTTTTGAATTAAAATCCATCTTTCTTGTCAGAAAAGTTCTTTTTTTGAAAATTCAACTTTCTTGGTTGATCAATTCAACTGCCTTCTAAAAATGTCTGTTTGGATTGAAGCTGAAGCTACATATCTGGATAAAAATTCCACTATTTTTTTTTTTTTTTTTGAAAATTCAACTATTAAAAAAAATCTTTTTTCCGAAAACTCAACTGTTTTTTTTTTTTAATTCGTTTTCTGGATGGAAAATCTGTTCTTTTAGATACAAAATTCTTTTATTTTATTTATTTTTTTTTTGTAGAAAATGTTCTTGATTGAAAATTTAAATGCAATATTTTTTGGCCTAAAATCAACTATTTTGTTAAAAATTATTTTTTTTCATGTAGAAAATTCATACTTTTTTATTACAAATTCTTCTTTTTTGTCAGAAAAGGTCTTCGTTGGAAATGAATTCTTCTTGGTTGATAATTAAACTGCCTTCTAAAAATGTTGTACTTTTGTTGTTGTTTTTTTATTCATTTTTTGTGTAGAAAATCTGTTCTTTTGGAATAAAAAGTCGTTTTTTTTTATAGTTCTTGTTTAAAAATTAAACCGTCTTCTTAAAAGTTCGTCTTTTTGGTTTGAAAATTTAACTATTTGGTTAAAAATTCCACTATTTTGTTGAAAATTTAAATAATTTGTTAGAAATTCAACTATTTTATTCAAAAATAATATTTTTTTGACGAAAATTCGACTGTTTTCTTAAAAATGTATATTTTTGAATAGAAAATACCCCCTTTTGGATTCAAAATTCGTATTTTTTGGCAAAAAATGTCTGGGTTGAAAATTTAACTCTCTTCTGAAAATTTCGGCTCATTGGTTGGAAAAGCCAACCATTTGTTAAAAATTCTACTATTTTATTGCTAATTATTGTATTTTATTAAAAATTCAAGTGATTTGTTAAAAATTCGTATTTTTCGGTTGAAAATTATTCCTTTTGGGTTACAAATTCACCTTTTTTCGTACAAATAGTTCTGGGTTTAAAATTCAACTGTCTTCTAAAAAAAAACTTATTCGTTGAAAATTGAAATGTTTTGTTCAATTTTAAACTATCTTGTTATAAATTCGCCTTTGCATAAAACATCCCTCCGGTTTGAATTAAAATCGATCTTTTTTGTCAGAAAAGTTCTTTGTTGAAAATTCAACTTTCTTTGTTGATAATTGAACTGCTTTCTAAAAATGTCGTCTTTTTTGTTTGAAAATGCAACTGTTTGGATAAAAAGTCCACAATTTTGTTGAAAATTCCACTATTTAAAAAAAAAATTTCTGAAAGTTTAACTGTTTTTTAAATTAATTTTTTGCCTAGGTTAAAAATTGCACTATTTTATGAAAATTTTTTAATGTTTTATCAACAATTCAACTATTTTTAACTGTCTTCTAAAAAGTTTGTCTTTTTGGCTTGAAGATTCTACTATTTGGTTAAAAATTACACTATTTTGTTGAAAATTTTAATATTTTGTTAGAAATTCAACAATTTTATTCAAAAGTCATATTTTTCTGCCGAAAATTCGACTGTTTTGTTATAAATTCATTTTTTTTTGATAGAAAATACTTCCTTTTGTATTAAAAATTTATATTTTTTTGGTAGAAAAGTTCTTAGTTGAAAAATTTAGCTTTCTTGGTTTAAAATTCAACTGTCTTCCAAAAATCATTCTTTTTGGCTTGAAGATTCAACTATTTGGTTAAAAACATAACTGTTTTTAGTTGAAGTCTAATCTTTTTACATTCTCATCATTTATGATTGAGAAAGTATTAGAATTGTCGGAAATTTCACATCACACGTTTCGAGACCCCCTGAATCCGAAAATCAGGTTTTCATGATGGCGTCTGTCTGTCCGTCCGTCCGTAAACACGATAACTCTCGAAAAAATGAGCAAATCAAATCCATCTTTGGCACACTTTTTCTAGGTCCTAAAAGAAAGGACGAGTTCGTTAACCAGCCATTTTTGATAAAAATTCAAAAAGTCAGCGCATTTTGAAAATTTTTGAGACCACTTTTTTCTGAATTTGAAAATTCTATGTACGGATATTTATAGTATGGAAAAGAACAAATAATTTATCATTATGACTTTTTTCGATAAAAAGAAAATTGTCAGAGTTATAGCGTTTTCAAAATTTGTTTAATCAACCGAAAATCAAAATTTGAATCCGAAAAACGCACGATATGAAAAAAAGTCAAGAGAAGAAAAGCATTTCTTTTTGAAATCTCTACAAGATTATCATAAACAATTTTCGGATTTTCTTCAAAAATCGAAAATTGAAATTTTGATTGCACAAAAAATAATGGAAAATAAAAAAAATTCCATTTTGTGGACAAACTATGTAGGATACAAAAAAAGATGAATTAACAAAAATGGTTATCCCAAAAAAGGTCTACAATTTCGTTTAGAATTACTTCTTGATAGGGCGCGTACTTTTTGTTTTATTCGTGAAAAATAACGTTAAAAAAAGTAAAATAAAAAAAGTGTGTGGAAAAACGACGAAAGTTACGAGAAAAAAATCCAACAAAACCTGTTTACAAATGTCTGTCGGAAATCGAGCGCGCAGCGCTAGTATCACGATGAGAATCTGTACCTCAAAGCCTACAGAGTTTTGAGAAACTTAATCTTTGACTATACTTAATTAAGTAGACAATTTAGAATATGAAGACGCATATAAATACTGCCATCTAAAAGAGATCTATTTGATAAAGTTTCGACCGTCGCACGCCATAGGCGCGCTCAAACTTGCGAGCGTAGCGAGCCGCCCGCGTAGCTCGTAATGAGAATGTACCCGCGAAGCGGGCAGATTTTTTATTTGGAAGTTAGACCAGTTGGTTCAAAACTCAACTTTTGCGTTAAAAATTCATCTCTTTTGCTGGAAAATGAATATTTTTTTACAAGAAAATTGTAGCAACCCTGCGATTTAAACGTTTTTGTCGATTTTCTACGTGCCCTGATTTTGTAGTTAGTTTCTAAAGTTTAGCCTGAAATCCAGCAAATATAATTATCTGAGAAGGTATGATGAGAAAATGGCACAAATTGATAAAATGTGTATAATTTTCAGTACCTCAAATTGGCGCGTGAATTAAGCGGCTATGGTGACATCGTCTTTCCCCATTGTCCTTGTGATTCGAGGAAAGAGGGTCACGTGATAGCGGCGGTTGGAACTGCAGCTTTCAAATTACACGCAGCAAAAGAGGATGGTACTTTAGAGTCCCAAGTGGTTGAATTTCAATGGAACACTATTACTCGCTGGGAGACTGACGAGGAAGGAATGGCCTTTTGTTTCCAATATACGAGGTCAGACAATCGCCCTCCTCGCTGGCTCAAAGTCTTCACACCATACGTAAGAATTATATTTTAAATATTTGATAATATGCACTTTCAGGGTGGTCGCCGCTTAACCGGGAAAGAGAGAAATGACAGTGAAGTTATTTTTCTACTGGAAATTAAAAAAAAATGGTAGAAACAAAATCTGCCTGTGATCTTATCTATTGTTCAAATAATTAGTTTAATTGTTATCTTTCTCAATTATGATAGTAATTAATTTAGAATGCATATTTCGAAAATCTTTCACTTCAAAAATGTGCCATTTTAGATTTTAATTTTTAAGCGTACATTTTAATTAAAATTGTTTTAAAAAGCAGTTTTGAAGACTTAAACAATTAGAAGTTTTCGAAATCGAAGGTTTTTGTATCGAAAACATTTTCAGTTGATCAACTGTGGATGTAAATTAATAATAATTTTTTAAATTGAACTGTACTTTAGGATTTAAAAAATAAATAATAATTGATTTTGCAAGACGAGATTCGGAATCAGTTCGCAATTTTAGAATTTTTAGATTCTAAAGTTAAAAATTACCTGTTTCAATTGGAAAGTGTTATTAGTTGAACAAATATAAAGGCCCGATTGAAACTTTTTCAACTATTTTCAATTTTAAAATAACTTTAAAATAACATATTACGTAATTAAAAGGTTTTATTAAATTTCAAATATTATTTCAATGTAAAATATTCCATTTTTCAACCATTTAATTAAACAAATTTTAATTTATAAAAGTGACAATTACTTAATGTTTATAAATGTCTTAA
This sequence comes from Belonocnema kinseyi, assembly GCF_010883055.1. Lineage (NCBI taxonomy): Eukaryota > Metazoa > Arthropoda > Insecta > Hymenoptera > Cynipidae > Belonocnema > Belonocnema kinseyi. The sequence goes on along the minus strand of NC_046658.1, from coordinate 81,445,352 downwards.
AGATAATTAAAAATTAGTAATTATAATTAAATATTAAAAACTAAATCTTAAAAGTTACAATTTTAATTGTTCTATTTAGAAACTTTTAATTTGTAAGGCAAATTGTTGAATTTTTATTTATAAATGACAATTGAATTTTAATTTTCTTAGAAAAAAATCGAGTAAGTTGAAGAGATATTGAGAAATTTTGAAAAAATAAAAAATGTATGTAAAATTTCAAATGGTTCAAAATAATTTAAACAAAGTGCCCACGGCCTAATTTAAAACAAATGATATATTTTGACAGATTTGGAACAAAAAATGTATAAGCTTTTTAAGAATCTTGAAAGACTTCAAAAGTAATATTACAAAATAATCAAAAATGAATATATAAGATTTTAAGGACATTTTTTTAATTTGGCAGAATTAAAAAAAATGTACTAATAATTCGAAACATTTTAAAGCATGTTTAGAAGTTCTGAAAAAATTCAAAAATAATTAAAAATTTGAACAAATGTACAGGTTTTAAGATTTTGGAATCCATTTTCGTAGCATTTGAAGGTTTTTTAAAATTATTTGAAATTAAAATAATTTATTCTTTAATTTAAGAAGTGTTAATTTTATAAAAAAATGTAATCTTTTAATTTTTAATGTTTCTAGATTAAAATTGCTTTAAATAATATAATTTTAAACATTTTTAATTTAATTGATTCTTTAATTTTGGACATTGCAAATGATAACGTGGATTTATATTTTTGAAACTGTATCTGAATCTTTGAACTCTAAAATTGATGAATGTTGAAATTTTTTTATTTGGCAGTTTAACGGCATTTAACTTAAAATTGTTTAGTCGAAAAGTGTTAGTAAATTCCATTTTATACGTTGAAATTTTTGAGAATTTTAATACAAGATTATTGAATGAAAATACTTTTAAACTTAAATTAAAAAATTAAAAAATTCAAGACTTCCACTTTGAGTGCTTTCATTCACAGCTCAGTTTATATTATATCAAATGGAAAACTTGTTAGCTTTAGAGAATTTTTGAATTTCATTGCCTTTGAAAAATGTTTGCGAACTGGGAAAACCCGGGAAATTACCGGGAATTTTGTTCTTTGATTAAAACAGCTACCCTGCACTTTTTTCAATAATTAATTAATTATTGAAAAAAGTGCAGGATGCAAAATCTTCTTTACCATTATTATTATTATATATAATAATTGTAAAGAAGATTTTTTAATTGGTATTAGGGTAGGTAATGCTTACTTTTCTGTAATTAATTTTTTTGTAATTAAGCAATTAAAAAAAAATTGTATTGAATTTTTCGTTTTGTCTCGGAATGTCTCACCGTTCCGGGTTTTCGGTAGATTTGGTAAAATTTGAAAATATTATTATAATGTACTGCAACTTTGAATAGATGCTGAAACTTATATAATTGACATAGATTTTAAGTTTAATTTTGAATTCGCAGAAATTGATGTTCCTGTCATGGGTAGGGACCAAAACAAATGATTTTATTGAACTCCAATACCGCTGATATTAATTCGTTATTTGTTTAAGAATTTTTTATCTTTTAATTTAAGTTTTGGTCCCTATACCTGATCGGAACAACATTAATTTTGTGAATTTAAGAATACAATTTAAATTATTCACACTGCCTTACTGACGAGACGGGTCAGTAAGTACAGGACAAAATATAAAAAATTCAATTTTTTATTTTAAAAAATAATAGTTTTGCAATACAAAAATTTTCAATAAAAAAATTTTCAATAAAAAAATTTTCAATAAAAAAATTAATTACAGAACGAAAATAGGTATTGTCGAACCTGATACTCTTATTTCATTGATACACTCACTTTGTCGAATTTTCGCTCATTCATTGTGTGCTTTTGTCTCTTGATTTTTTTACCACCAGTTTGAAATTTTATTGGAATACGTAAATTTGACATCTTCAGGGCTAGATTCGTGCGAATTTTTTATTTCTTTTCCATTTTTCTCAGAAGTTTGCTGTACTTACTCTTAATTGTAATCGCAATGATACTTTTGAAATTGAAATTCATAACCAGTGAAAATTTTACGATTTTAATACTCTTACGATTTTCATACTCTTTTTTCCTATATCCTTTTCCCCTCCACTTTTTTAAAAAATAATTTCCTTTTTTCCCTGTTTTCAAGAGACTTCCACTTTCCCCTATTTTGTCGTTTTTTCTCTGAAATGCGAACTATCTTGTTGAACATTAGCCTTTTTGGGTAAAATATTTATCCTTTTAAATTTAAGATTTATCCTTCTTGCTTTAAAATAATATTTGTTTTCGAAAATTTATCAGTGTTCTAAAAATTAATTTTTTTGGGCATAAAAATTGAACTGTTTTAGTAAAAGTTTATTAATTTTATTGGAAATTCTTCTCCTTTTTTGAAAGTATAACTATTTGATTGTAAATACAACTTTTTAAGTAAAAATTAATTTTTCTTGTCTTGAAAATGTAACCATTTCGTTGAAAGTTTAATTATTTAGTTATAATGTCATCTTTCTTTCTCAGAAATTTAACTGTTCTAATAAAAAATAATTTTTTTAATACAAATTTCGTCATTATTTGTAAGAAATTCATCTTTCATGGTGAAAAGTAATTTTTTGGGGGTAAAAAGTCATATTTTTTGGTTAAAAATTCAACTGTTTTGTTGATAATGTGTCTCTTACTGTTTGGTTACAAGTTCAACTAGTCCATTGAAATTTTATCAATTTAGAAGATTTAGGATTGAAAGCTCTAACTTTTGCTCTTTAAATTCATCAAAATTCAAACATGTTTATTTATATATCTGTAAATTCAGAGAATTTTAAACTGTAAATCGATAAAATTGAAAAATCCCAATTACAAGTTTTCGAAATTGTAGAACTTTAAATTTTAATTCATTAAAGTTTAAGAGTTTTTAATTTTTAAACTTTACAATAAAAAAGTATGAAAGTTTTCAGTTAAAAAATTTTTAATTCGCTACTTTTGTTGCTTTACATTCGAAATTTCTTCAATTAGGGCCATTTATCATTAAAAAATTGACCAATTGCAATTGTAACTCTTCAAAATTGAACATTGAAGAGTTTCAATTTTTTCAATTTAAAGCTGAAGTTTTTTAGTTTCACAATTTAGAATGCAAAATTTTATTTATTCATTTTTTAAATCAAAGAGTTTGCAATTATAAATCTTTAAAATTTAATTATTAAGATAACATTCAAAACTACATCATATTAAATTATACACATTAACATTGAAGGATCTGTAGTTCGAAATTTTTTCATTTTGAACTATGAACGTTCAAAACTAAACAATTTGGCAAACTTTCAATATAATATCTGCAAATTTTTCGATTCTCAATTAAAGATTTTGTATAATTAATCATTTAAAATTGAAAGATATTTAATTAGAACATTTTTAAATTGAATAATAATTCTACGTGAAATGTTACAAATTAAATGATTTTAAATTAAAAAGGTTAAATATTTTGCTGTTCAAAATAAAAAATAAAAATTATGTCAGTAATTGAAAAATTTCATTAAAATTTAATTTTAATAAATTAAAAAAATGTAAATCGTTGAATTATGCAAAGTATAAATAACAATTTAAAAATCATTATTTTTTATGCTATTTAAATCTATTTAAACTAAATTAATTTTTAAAGGGATTTAATTCCAAAAGTTTTAATATCACAGTTATTGGTGTCTACAGTTTTTTTTTTAGTTTTAAATGAAGTTCGTATTCCTTTAATTTACAACGTTTCGCCGTAGAAATTGGTTTATTTTTAATGCTTTCTATTATTTTTTTATTTCAAAGAAATTTGTCTGAGCAAAGGTAATGTTAAATTATGATTTAAATTATGATTTATTTTATGTTATAGCAATAAAAAGTGTCTTGAGTTGGAAATTATTTAAATTCTAAAGCTTTTTATTTTTAATTATTTATTTTTTAACGCTTTTAATTATAAATAATATCATTTAAATTCCATCAAATTTTAAATGATTCAATTAAAAAGATTCTAATCTGAAAATATTCCATTTTTATTGTTTTTAAAATGTCCTATTTTCGAAATTCTAATATGAAATTATTTAATTTCTAGATTCTTCAGTCCGAAATAAAATGTTTTAATTTTGCTCTCTTTGAATCATAAATGATACAATTTAAACTCCTTTCTAATGAAAGTGTCGAATTTTCAAAATTGTAATCTGAAATTGGTCAATTTTGAGAGTTTTTGATTTAATATCTATCAATTGCTTTTCATACTTTAAAAAAAAATTTAATCTAAAATTCTTTGATACGGAACTTGATCAATTCCAACTCGTTCAAAATATGTTCTTTTGAACATCAAACGTTTTGAATTCGAAATAATTAATCCTGAATTGTTGTTTAAAAAAATGGTAAAACTTAATATTTAAAATTTTGTTTAATAATGGATTTTGAAACTATCTATATTTTTAATATACTAATTATTAAATATTTCAAATCCCTCGTTTTACAGTACATTTTCCTGGCCGACTGTTTTGATCGAATAGCGGAGGAAGCAAAATGGGATGACCCAGGGGAATGACGAAACATCCGAAAATAAGTATGATTTCACTTTAACAAATTGATGAGTCCATCATTTTTGTCCACTCTACCAATCTCAGAACTCTCTTCATTTATTACACCCTAGGATTTATCTGAAGTAGATAATTAATATTCAAATGTTTTTTTCTCGCGAGAGTAATCGCCATTCTCGAGCGACCTGTTCCACTGAACAAATAATTGTTACAATATTATAATGAGAGTCGATGGAAACTTTATCAGTGAGAGATTTTTTAAAACTGAAATATTCAAAGATAAAATATTGCAAAATATTATTTTCCAAAATACTTGGATGAAGTTTGTGTTGGATGCACCTTATGCTAGTTCCTATAGATATACAGTCCCTACCCACTTTCTTCTAGAGGCAAAAAAAATAGGTTTGCGATTTACAAAGTATTCAACGTAAGGAAAGGCACAATAAGCAAATGTACCCGCCGATTAATCATACAAATCACTTGGCCTACTAGCGCGTAATTTAATTTTCGTTCCCGTAAAATAAGGACCGAAGGTTTTCTCCTTGTTAGCCTATTTTCGTATTTTGTAGAGGCGATACAAAAAAAAAGTATTACCTATAACTATTTAGGTAAGCTGTAAATCATTCTGTTGTCCAGCACAGTCCCTCACGCAGCTGAGGCTCCGAGTGAGGAATAAAATTCTAATTTTTAATTCGAATTGAGCTGCCGGATCGAAGAAGGGCACATAAACTCATTTCGCTAGGAGTGGGAAGGTCCCTGGAAGCTTTCTCAAACATATACGAATTTTAATTTTTAAAGACTATATATAGATGCAGAAATTCATTGCGCATCTTTTTTCCCCCAGGCAAAAAGTTGTATTTTTTTTAGTTTTCTAATAAAAGCCAAAAAACTGGCATTTTTGTAAAAATTAATTTTGATTCGCTTTTCACTTCAACTCGTGCTCAGTCAGTCAGTTTTAAAGATTTTTCAATCAATCTTTTAGGAAATGTAGTTTGAAATGTCCTTCGACTGATAGAGCAAAATTAATTCAAAAATTTATTTAAAAAAAATTGATGTTAATTTTTTTCTGAAGCCAGGCCCTTATCGGAATTTTCTAACTTCCAGAGTTTCGTTTATCGAGCGAACTTTGAGCAACAAAAGACTTTCAGTGGGAAAGTTGTTGACAACCATACAAAGAAGTTTTCTGGAAAATTTTAGCTCAATCGAATTGATATTTAAGAAATTATTGACGTCTCAAGTCGATAGCGGCTAGTCGACTCTCGCGCGGGCTATAGCGAGAGTCTCAAGATCCGATTTATAATACAGTTCACAAGCGCAAAAAAATGAAAACTAATCAAGTATACACGTTGTATCAAAGTATTATGCATAAATAAATAATAATACGATATATTACAACAGGAACAAAAAACAAATTTACTTTCTCGATGTTTCACCTGATTACTCGATTAGTTTTTATTTTTGGCGCCGCTGAACTGTGTTATATATTGGATCTGAGACTCTCGCTACAACCTGCGCGCGAGTCGACTAGTCGCCATCGACTTTAGACGTTAATAATTTCTTGAATATTAATTCGATTGGGCTAAAATTTTCCAGAAAACTTCTTTGTACTGTTGTCAACAACTTTCTTGCTAAAAGTTTTTGGATGCTCAAAATTCGCTCGGTAAACGAAACGCTGGAAGTTAGACAAGTCCGATAAGCGCCAGGCGTCGGAAAAAAATTAACAACAATTTATTTAAATAAATTTTTGAAATAATTTTACTCCATTAGCCGAAGGACATTTCAAACTACATTCTCTGAAAAATTTATTGAAAAATCCTTAAAACTGACTAACTGAGCACGAGTTGAAGTGAAAAGCGAAACAAAATTAATTTGTACAAAAAAGCCAGTTTTTTGGCTTTATTATAAAACTAAAAAAGCTACAAATTTTTGCGTGAACGGAACAAGATGCGCAATAAAATTCTACACCTAAACATAGTCTTTAAAACACAAAATTCAAAAATGTTTCTGAAAGCCTCCAGGGGTCTCCCCACTCCCAGCGAAATAAGTTTATGTGCCCTTCTTCAATCCAGCAGCTCAATTGTCAACTTATTAAGGCAAGTAAAATACCGTTGGGTTTTCCACGAAGCGTAAATTTATAAAATAATATTTCTAAATGACAAACTGCAAAATAAAAATCCCTCGTCTGCGTGAGGGAGGAAAAGGGCATCGCCCAATATTTCAATGATTTGTTAAATTTTTTAATATGGCGATAAATCAAATATGAGAGAGTAATTCTCTCATTAGATAATCTTAACCGTGCCATAAGACTGTCAATGCTTCGAAAAATATTGTTACTCTAATATATGTCTCATCCTGCTTTTCCTAAAGAACGATGAAACCAAGAATAAATAAAAAAAAATTATAGATGTGTGCCATTTTAGGAAATGATGTTTTTAAAAGACATTTTTAAAATCACCTGTAAGGTTTATGCACGCAGATTAATTTAGTTTCCCAGAGTTGGGCAGCAGAATGGTGTTAACTTTGGTATAGTATTTTATCATACTGTTTATAATGTTTCAGAGAGACAACATAAAGATATAAGATTATTTTCGTTCGACAGAACCTTAATACTCATTTTATTACATACAATAAGACAGGTACTGATAATGATTGATCTTTACCGTGAAAGTATATACGAAAATTATAGCGATTTTCTTTAGATAGGATTTCGCAAAAGATATTTTGGAGAAAGTGTTATTCGAATTTGAAATATATTTTCTCAGATTTATTATAGCTATGCTAAATTTTATTAAATTATTGCAAATTCAAAAGAACTTTTTCCGATTATTAATTTTTTTTCGGGTCCTAGACTTTGTACTGATAATGCAAAGGTGAATAAAAAGTCAGACAGATATTTGTAAGGAATTACATATATAATTATTTTGTATCTCTTTATTAGACATTTTTTGAATTTGCTTGACTGCATCACGCTTCTCATATTTTTCATATTAATCAGCCGAAATACTTGTCTTTCAACGAATTAAAATTCTTTCATTCAATCATTGCATAATTGAAAATGTACTTTAAAAAACAATTGTTTTTCGTTTTTAGAAGTCAAAACTTGATTTAGCGTCGCAAAATAGATTTAAATCATTTGTTTAACATTCCCATTTATATACACGATAAAGAGAGAATTTATTTTTTGAATTCATTGTATAATACATTTTTGAGTTATTGCGAATGGTTTATAGTGTAGAGGTGTTCGAATTTTTCTTTGAATTTTGACAAACAATAAGTTAATAATTATTACTGTCAAAGGAATGAAAAAAAAGTGAGAGTACCTCAAATTAAAAAATAATTATGAATTCCAAAATATTTATAACAATCGAAAAAATATAATCACGATTTTATTATTTCGTTGTATAAGTTGTAGGAGTTAAATAACAGCTTGAAGCTGATTTTGTTGGAAAATGTTGTAAATATTATTTCTCAGTATAAATAATTAAATATTCAAATACTGTCAAAGAAAATATTTCTGAAATTTATGAAACTAGATTAGTTTCAATACTTTTTGCATTCAAAGAATTATATAAAATTTAGTTTTAGGACTGGAGCCATTTAAGAATAAATTGTTTAATTATTGAAGCGTAACGTAGTGGATTGAATAATTCCGCGAAATTGAATTAAAAATGTAAATAGTCAGAAATATTTGATTGCATAATATTAATTTTAAAGGAGTTCAGGTAGTAATAAGAAAATAATTTCCTGTTAATTACATGTATGTGAACGCCTTAATTAATAGAACTACTTTTTTTCGAAAGAAATCTGTAAATATGGAAAAGTGATAATAATAAAAAATGGATGCGCTGCGAATAGTATCGAAATATTGAAAGACGGTAGGTTAGAGTAAAACACTGCGTTTTTCTCATTCCAGTGACCATCAGGAATCGAGCAGTACAAAGCTTATTTGCAAAAAAAATGTTTTTTTTTCATTTGCAAATGGATAAGTGACCGAAAGGAAATGGGCGACGGTTCACCGTCAGATTTTAAATAGGAAAAAGTGTAATTATTTATTGCGATTTTATTGTATTATAAATTATAAGAATCTAGAAAACATATCGCGCCTTCCGTGAGAATCGTCGCTCGTTTCAACGACAGATCTGTAATTGCAAGGAAAAGTTTTGAAGAGAATCTATAAAGATGACATAAGGCAATAGTTTTTTTTTTAGGGCAGGTACAATGCAATAATGTGTTAAGAAACGTGTGTTGTATGTTGGTATAGAAGAAAAAAGGTTACTTTGTCTTTTTTTTGTACGGCAGATAATCGATAATCCGGTCGTACTATGAACATTCCGGAGCCTCAAGATTTTTGAAAATTCATTGAGTGAATTTCACGTGATTTTTTTGTTTGAAGCTAAGAATAATGAGATGGAAATTTGAGAACTTTGTGAAGTACAAAGGAAACTGAAAATTTGAGGATTAAGCGAAATTTAATCAACTTAGCTGTTGTATAATTCAAAAATTTTTTATGGGGTGTTATGGTCTATTGGTTCGTTAATTGAGATTTTCTTGAATGAAGTTGAGTCTAAAAGACAATAAGTTTATCAATTAAGTTAAAAAATAACGAGATATTTATTTTATGATAATTTGGATTTTTTTTTGGCAATTTATAAGTAAATTCTAGAAGCCATCTCTTTTCTTGGGTTTGTAAATTGTTTTTTTCCTGTGATTTATCTCGTGCTGGACGTAGGACCTGATAATTCGATTATTGAGTCGTAAATCGGTCATAATGAACTTAAAGGCGAGTAGTTTGTAATTTAATTATTATTATTGTAGCAAGATCATATCATTATGGTTAACTATTTAGGCGTTAAAGATTAATTAATGAATTAATTATTATGCATAGTGGTAGAATACAAATTCCAAGTTGTCGATCTATTATTATACATATTATTATTAGTTCAAGTCATTTGCTGAACATCCGCTATTTTGATCTAGGAGAAGTATTGTTCGAGTCCTTACCGATTTATCATTTTAGTGAACAGAATAAGAAATTAAAGGAAAAGAAGTTCAATCGTCTGTATTTTTATTTATGTCACCTATTCCTCTTATATCTTTCCCGGGCTCCATTGTCATTACTTAGTTTGAATATTTTAATTTTAAAAGATTAAAATTATGATTATCATTTTTTTAATAAAAAGAATTTTTTTTATTTAATCGATGCGGCAATTATGAGAACTCTTGATTTAATTGTTTGAAAAAACGTCTTTATTTTACATTAATCCGTAACTGTTAATTAGGGGTTTGAAATCATAATGTAAAAAACATTTAAGGAAGTTTTGCGAAAAATTAGGTAATGTATTATAAAGAAGAAACCTTTTTTTTTAGGAAAAAAGTTCAGAACTTCCGGAGAATAATCGTTTTAACCATAGTTTTTGTAATAAATCAGGACTTTTTTTCGGGAAAATTATTCTCTGCTACTCTACTGTTTTCATGTTTTAATCTTCAAATGGTAAAGTTGTAGAGAATATTTTCACTGACAAAATATTTCATCACTTATTCAAATTCAAATTTTTTTATAAAGCTGGTAAGAAGCGTTAGTAAAAAAATTCAATTACAAACATTATTAAAGTAACTTTTTCTAAGTTGTACAATTTTGTAATAAAAAAAACATGTTTTTACTTGGAATGACATCAATAATATATTTTTCCTTTAAATTTAAGAAAATATTTTTTTTTGCAGAGATGAAAAGTCAGGGATTTTGAAAAAAAAATCTTGCAAAAGTCAGGATAGTACATTTTGTATTTTAATTTGAAATTTGCGTATGTCATTTATCAAAGATTCAATGTTAAAAATTTTTTAAGATTAATATTCTGGTCTTTGAAGAATAATGGTCAAGGAAAAACGAGGGAATTTTCAAAATGAAGTTTTGCGGCGACCCTGATATTATATTCTTGGTAGCAATTTATTTGACTTGGATTTGATTTTTTTTCTTGCATTTGAATCCTCCTGACAATTATATTTTAAGTTGAAAATTAGGTGTTTATTTGTTAAAAATGAACTTTTTTAACTATAATAATAAATTTAAAAAATTGATTTTTGGTTGAAATATGAACTACATGTTACGTTTTTCACATTGTAAATGCAACTCTTTCGTTAAAAACTAGGCTGATTGTAGAAAATTCAACTCTCATGATTTTGTTGAAAATTTAACTGTGTTAAAAATGTTGCAAGGTTAAAATGCTGGTCTTTGAATATAATTGATCAGTGAAAATAAAAAATTAGTCAGTGAAACTCAGGTAAGTCTGGACATTTATCATAACAAGTTCCTAGAAATTCTAAGAGAAAAAAATCAAATTAGAATATTAAACATTTTCTTAAAGTGAATATCTGAAATGGTTAAAAATGTAGTTTCCCATTATTTTATTTCTTAGATTAAAGAATCAAAATATAATTTTCTTGCCTGGAGAAGGCAATCTTTATTTATAATTTGTTAATAATACTTTTTACCAAACGAAATTATTATTTGTTCATTTTAATTCATAAACAGGGCTGTTAAGCTATCTTAACATTAAGCTGGCGAAACTCCAAGTGAAATAAATGTTGAATCGAGTTCTGTCACATCACATAATTAAGGGCTCATTCAATGCCCTATTGTCAAATTTAATGCTCCACTATTTAAAAAAAACAAGGCGTTACGCTAGCTTAATGTTAAGCTGACGGAAACCCATGCGAAATAAACGTTGAATCGAATTCTGTCCTTATCACGTAATAAAAAGCTGATTTAATGCTCTCGAAAACCACAAAAAATTATTTTCCAAAAGCCACCCCTAATACTGAAAAAGCACCTTTAATATAAATGGTGCACAGAATGTAAATCTGATCATACCATAATTAAGGGCTCATTTAATGCTCATTTAATTCCCCATTACCTAATTTAATCCTCCACTATTTTTTGTAACCGGGGTTATGCTAGCTTAATGTTAAGCTGACGGAACCACAAGTGAAATAAATGTTGAATAGAGGTCTGTCCTATCAAATAATTAAGGACTCATTTAATGCTCTCCAAAACCACAAGAAATTATTTTTCAAAGGCCACCCCTGATACTGAAAAACCACCCTTAATATAAATCATGCACAAATTGTAAATCTGACCATACTATAATTAAGGGCTCATATAATCCTAATTTAATGCCCCATTGCCAAATTAAATGCTCCGCTATTTAAAAAAAACCAGGGTAACGCTAGCTTAACGGTAAGCTGACGGAACCTCCGTTAAAAAAAATAGTGGAGCATTAAATTTAGCAATGGGGCATTAAATGAGCCTTTAATTATAGCATGGTCATATTTACAATTTGTGCATAATTTATATTAAGGGTTGTTTTTCAGTGTTAGGAGTGGCTTTTGGAAAATAATTTTTGGTGGTTTTGGAGAGCATTAAATGAGCCTTTAATTATGTGATAGGGCAGAACTCGATTCAACGTTTGTTTTACATGGGGTTGCGTTAGCTCAACGTTACGCTAGCGTAACCCCCGGTTTGTAAAAATAGTGGAGCATTAAATTTGGCAATGGGGCATTAAATGAGCCCTCAGTTATAGTATGGTCAGATTTACAATTTGTGCAAATTTATATCAAAGGTTTTTTTTCAGTATTAGGGGTGGCTTTTGGAAAATAATTTTTTGTGGTTTTGGAGAGCATTAAATGAGTCCTGAATTATGTGATATGACAGAACTCACACGGAGAAGAAAGTTCAGTGGCTCCCACCCTTGCAAGGGTTACAACTACTAAACGGAATAGTAAATTATGGACGGGCCACTACGACAGTAGAATCTACTGAACGCGTGTTTAGTCGATATACATACCGAAGATGAGTGTGTTCTACAAAAAAGAAACGTACATGCGACTGCGTGCGCAGCAGATGCTACTCTTCAGTGATTAGTAATATCGCGCTTAAAATTATAAAAAAGAATCCTTAAAAATATATAATTACACATAATACATGATTTTTTTTCAAGATATACATGCATCTACTTACGATTAATTGGTACATCGTAATTTTTAGCGCTTAAATAACAATTAAATTTTCGCACATAACGGG
>NC_046658.1:81431246-81432720 GCF_010883055.1 Belonocnema kinseyi | reverse complement strand
TTCGAACGCATAATCTAACGCACGCTAATCAACGAGCCTAACCATTCGCCTATCGAGACTAGTTGTCAGCAGCTTGAAAAACCAGGAATGGAGTCTTAAGCACATACAAATTAAAATTATAATGTCTGAACATTCTAATTCTTCGGTTTACACCAAAAGTATGAAAATAAGATATTTTATATTACTAAATGTATTATTCATATTTGTTTCAAAAATGTAATGCCTGAATTTTCAAAAAACTTATTCGTGTAAAAGTCACTTTTTGACGGTAAAATCAGAATTAAAAATAAAACTAAAATACAAATCAAATAAAACTAAAATTAAAAATAAAATTCATTACAAATTAGAATTATATGGTCTAAACATTCTAATTTTTTGGTTTACACACTCCAGGTTGTAACCATGACCCAATTCGAATTTAGGAGTCAATCCGTGTTTTCCAAGCAGACGATGGCATAATCGCAGCTGCTCTTTAACGGCTATAGTATTCATTTAAAATATCTTCCATAATAATTAATAGAACAAACACCTTCATACGCGATCGGCTGCCAGTCAGCGGATCAGAGTGGTTACGCTTATAGTTTAACTAAGGAGCATCAGAGGGTTATACATTTGATTTTACTGAACGGATAGTCAGCGTTCGTACTCTTCTGTTCAGTAAAATTAACAGAACGCTGTTTAGTGTTTCTGAACCAACGAGTAGTTGCTATTACTATAAACCAGCTTACTAAACGTGAATAGTAGCATATACTCTACCAGTTCTGTCCGTGCGATTTAACATTTATTTCATATGGTGTTCCACCAGCTTAACGTTAAGCTAACGTAACTCCGGTTTATTTTTTAAACAGTGCAGCATTAAATTGAGCAATATGGCATTATTATTATTACACCATTAAGCCATTTCCCTTTCGGGGTAGGCGTGACTCACTCGGCAGGGGAAAGGAGTAGTGTGTGGAAGGGATAGAGATTTTTTAGGTTGATCCAGAATTCTCGTGCTATTTAAGTAAATAACACGTTCGTTCCGCAACACTGCTCCGACCCAGGCTGCTGATCAATCTCTCTAGCAATCACCCCAAGCGAAGAACCTCACGAAGTCGTTATATAAGGTTCCCCACTTGGGTCCATTAATAGCCAAGGTCTTTGTTTCAGGCGTCGTTCACTCTACTGACACTCTTTTTATTAACTATTTGCCGCCATACTTTCCTGTCCTGGCATACTTCTCTAGCTTCTTTTATGTCCATGCATTTTTTCATGCAGGCTCTCGTGTTTCTATGACTTCTTATGTCTCTTCTAAGTAGGGTCTCATTCACACATTCTAACAATTCTTTCCGCGGTCTAGCTCTGGGCACGTTGTCATTTACTTTACCTTGACACACTTGTTTCGTTAGTCGTTCATTTGGCATTCTCTCAACATGTCCGAACCATCTTAACCGATTTCTTTCCCATGTGTCTGCTAGCGTCTCTTCTGCACCAC
>NC_046658.1:81429646-81431146 GCF_010883055.1 Belonocnema kinseyi | reverse complement strand
CCGCGCCTACCTCTAGTTTGGCTTTCAACAACACCATTTTAGAAATTTAGGATTTAACAGCATCTGCGCTTTCAGAATTGGCTACTTGGTCTTCTTACCCCCACCCTTGTGTCTCATCCCCCCCGTTAGAACAGACTCCAAAATTATGCACCTTGGAATGAACATGTAGCTTCAGTAGCAATCGAGACATTAACTAGTACACTCTATTGTGAGCCGATAACGAATATCATCCTGTATACATTTATACCTCATTAAAGGATAGTTACAACCAAACCCCGTCTACTATTCAATCTAACCATTGCTCGGGGATAATCGTGATAGCTAAATAAGAAGAATTATCGTCTGCACTATCCATCTACAATAATCGAGGAAGTTGGTCCATCCCCTTAAATAATGAAACTTCTGGGCTATCAATGGTCAACGTACTCAACAGTGCGAATGGTAAAAAAAATTTTAATAGAAATCATTTTTAATCAAAGGAATTATTTCAAAGAATTAACTTGATAAATTTTTTTCAAAAGAATATCAAATTCATATTTTAGAGGAATAAAATTATACGTTTATTAATATTATTATTATTATTATTATTATTATTATGTTGCAATAACTTTTTCTATATCATTCGTACTTCGCCTCGTTTTTCTAATTCAGAACTTTGATTCACTTTAACATAAATAATTGGGATTTATAATATTTTCATTATTCATTTCAACTTACAGTATATTGCTGAACATTTTTAAGAAATATTACGTGCTTTTCATTTATACCTTTTGTCAGAAGAAGATTAAAACTTTTACAATCGATAAACTTTTTTCACCTTAAGAAAACTTGATGAGGAATTTAATCATTGTTATAAAAGGTCTGTTAAGCTGACGTAACCACATCTTAGAATCGAGTTAAAACCTATCTCATAATGAAGGGATCAATTAATGCTAATTTAATGCCAGCCTTCTCCGCATGAAAACAAAAACACAAACCGAAGACGACTCTCTCGGTTCCAGTTCTACTTCCCCCCCTCTCCCAACCCTCCCTTATTAACTGATGTTTTTGGTTGGACTGACGTTAGAACTACAATCTCCACCATATGACGATTTGATACTTAACTTTGACATGATTTCGACTCAGAAAATAAACTTATTGCATAAAGGTGTTAGTTGGGCGTATAATCTAAACAATGAATAATACAAACTACAAAATAGCCTCGGAAAGGACTGGAACTTTTAATGACAAAAGGCATGCACACGGAAAATCTAAAGGTCATGTTTCAGGCGACGAATGGACACTGGGTATTTGGAATGCTAGGGGAGTAAATGATCTCAAGGTAAAAGAATTGCGTGAAACTATGGACGTGAAGAAACTAGATATTTTATACGCGCCCGAAACAAAGAAAAAGGGATACGAAACTAAAGACATAAAAAACGGCGTGTTGAAAGGCGGATTTGAAATATGGTCAGGAGTAGACTGTGAATTACATGGTAAACAAGGAGTAGGTCTCATTTT
>NC_046658.1:81427863-81429546 GCF_010883055.1 Belonocnema kinseyi | reverse complement strand
TACAAATTCTCGCATAACTATACAGATCTCAACATGCCGGCCCCCTTTGAACTACCGTGTTCAAAGATTCGAATTTGATTATGGCAATAATAACCGAGCTTAAACTACACGGGTTTAAGGAATGGTCACTTTAGGTATGAGATTGAGATAAAGAAATAGATAACCTGAGAACATAAGCGATTAACATTCGATGAAAATTATCGGACACCTTAACGTTAAGAAAATCATTGGAATTTTCTGAAAATAATAATTAGATTTGACAAATACATTTCATGCAATATTAGTTCTAATTCGAGCAATTCAATACTAATTGTTGTCAATCGGCAGAGGTGATAAGTTTTTTACGCTACGCTTACATTCGCCGTTTTCGGTTTTGAGAGTGACTACGCGGACAACTCCATCTTCTTCCGGATATACGGCGATAACACGGCCAAGCATCCAATGCATGGGAGGCTGATTGTCATCTCGGATCGTTACAATATTACCTATCTTGATGTCAGTCGTGGCACCCTTATGCCACTTTTTCCGCACAGTCAACTCGTGAAGATATTCTTTGTTCCACCGAGTCCAAAAGTGTTGCTTCATCTGTTGGACTTGTTGCCAGGACGAGAGTCGTCCCGACGGCAAGCCCTTCAGGTCGTGCTCGGGTACACCTATTATAGAGTCACCTATCAAAAAGTGACCTGGAGTTAGAGCTGTCAAATCGTTAGGATCAGAGGGTATGGAGGTCAAGGGACGTGAATTCAGGATAGCCTCTACCTCAGTTGCAAGCGTTATAAACTCTTCGTAGGTTAGAACCCTTTCTCCGATAACGCGAATCCAGTGGCGCTTAAAGGATTTCACCGCAGCCTCCCATAGTCCTCCAAAGTGGGGTGAACGTGGGGGGATGCAATGCCAATTAATGCGATGATTAGCGAGGACTCGAGACATGGTATCATTGTGTTCTTCAGAGTTCAAAAAGTTACAAATACTATCGATTTTGTTTTTTGCGCCCACCAAATTAGTACCGTTATCGGAGTAAAGGTCCGCGCTCTTTCCGCGTCTAGAAAAGAATCGACTCAGCCATGCTAGAAAAGCTTCAGTGGTCAAGTCACTGACCACTTCTATGTGTACCGCTTTAGTCGCGAAACATACAAAAATAGCGACGTGGATTTTAAGTTTGATTCGATTTCGGAATTTCTTTTCCTTTATATAAAAAGGACCGCAGTAATCGACCCCTGTATGAAGGAAAGCCCTTTTAAAAATAGTCCGATTTTTCGGAAGATCCCCCATCACGTAAGTGGGAACTAACGGATTAGCACGGCAACAAATGAAGCATTTTCGGATTACCTTTTTTACCGTTGTTTTTCCATTTATAATCCAGTAATTGTTTCGCGTAGCATTAAGCGTCGCTTGAGAGCCAAGGTGCAGTAGTTTCAAGTGTTGATCGCGTATGATAAGTGCTGTGACATTATGATTCTGTGGTAATAAAATCGGATGTTTTTGACCATAATTGAGATCGGAATTTCTTAATCTACCGCCAACCCTGAGTACACCTTCCGAATCCAAAATAGGAGAGAGTGAAACTAATCGCCCTTCCATTCGTTTTTTCGATTCAAGCATTTTAATCTCACCCAAGAATGATGCACGCTGTACTAATTTGATAACACAGATAGTCGATGATTGAAGTTCGGCTGAAGAAAG
>NC_046658.1:81425787-81427763 GCF_010883055.1 Belonocnema kinseyi | reverse complement strand
ATGAAGTCTTCGTAAGGCTTGAGAGACAGTTGAGTATAATTTAGATAATAGAACTGCAGCACAGAGTTCTAGGCGGGGTAAAGATAACGTTTTCAATGGCGCCACTCTAGATTTCGAGCATACCAATTGAGTAAAATGCATTCCGCGTTTGTCAGATGATCTAACATAAATACAGGCCCCGAATGCCTTTTCACTGGCATCACAATAACCGTGCATTTTAAGCGAGACATAATTATCGATGACTATTTTTCGATTGATTTCGATTTCTCGGAGGAGCGCTAAATTTTGTTTGAGATCCAACCAGGACTCTTCTATTTCAGGTGGAACCGATTCGTCCCAACCGATGTTTAATTGCCACAAGTTCTGCATAAGGATTTTCGGTGTTAAGATAACAGGACCTAGTAAGCCTAGCGGGTCGAATAATTCAGCTATTTCTGATAAAATGTTCCTTTTCGTTACCGGCTTATCTAACCTTGATTGCTTGACAGTATAAAAAAATGAATCGGGGTCGGGATTTCAATAAACACCGAGTGCCTTTGTTGTATCGCCTAAGTCTAGACTAAAATCAGTTTCGCTAAAATCTTTAGATAATGATCTGATAAGCTCGGGTACATTAGAAACCCATTTCCTTAAATTCATGCCACCCTTGCGCGTGACCGTCATCAATTCGGCAATTAATTGCCTAGCTTCTTCGATTGTTCTCGCGCCTGATATCAAATCATCCATGTAAAAATCCTCTCGTAATGCGACAGAAGCACATGAGTACGATCCGCATTCATCATCAGCAAGTTGCACCAACGTTCGAGTTGCTAAAAAGGAGGCAGATGACGTACCATAGGTGACCGTCATTAATCGGAAGATTTTTACAGGTTGATGAGAATTTTCTCGCCACAAAATTTTCTGAAACTTTTGATCATTTTCATTCACCAGTATTTGCCAATACATTTTCTCAATGTCGGCGGTCATTGCGAATATATGTGATCTAAATCGGATCAGCAGTGAGAAAAGATCTTCCTGGATATTGGGACCTACCATGAGTATATCGTTCAAAGAATTCCCGTTGGATGTTTTCGCTGACGCGTCAAAAACGGTTCTAAGTCTTGTTGTTAAGCTAGATTGTTTAATTATGGCATGATGAGGCAAACAATAACCGTCGTAAATCGATGCAGATTTATCCTCAGACATATGGTCCAATTCCGAATATTCGCTCATAAAGGTGATATATTTATCTTTTAATTCAGGGTTCCTACCTAACGATCGTTCTAGCGAGTGAAATCGTCTGAGTGCATGAGAGTATGACTCGCCGAGTCCGTTTGAATCTTCCTTGAACGGAAGTTTCACGATAGAACGGCCGGTTGCGGAATCGCGGCGCGTATTTTCTTGGAAGTGAATTTCGCATGCGCTTTCTTCGTGAGATTTAGTTCTTTCATTAGGCCCATTTTCAATTTCCCAAAATTCACAAATTTTCTTGTTTAATAAATTGAATGATAAATTGCACTTGGCGGCAATTGGACCTGCTACACCAGGTATTTTTCCTCCCAGAATCCATCCGAAATGAGTTTTTTGAATAATTACGTTACCGTTAGCTAAAGATATTTGTCCGACACACAGCAATTTCAGAAATATCTCAGCACCGATCAGTATGTCGATTTCTGATGGTCTGTGAAACTCCGGATCGGCAAGACGGATATTGGAAGGAATTTTCAACTCAACCCTATTCAATGGTTCGCTTCGTGTCTGATTATTTACCTCCGGCGTTATGAGGAAGGTCAGATCTGTCGAATATTTGTTTAACCAGGGATTGGATAGTTGTCCTTGTAATATAGCTTACACTAGAGGTCATTTGATTCACTCCACCGAGAGGAATCTCAATCTCCCGTTGCTTCAGGCCTAATTTCTCGGCTAGTTTCTCAGTCATGAAATGCACCTGAGACCCGTTGTCTAACAGAGCCCTACACGCATGAGGAACTCCCTTG
>NC_046658.1:81389981-81425687 GCF_010883055.1 Belonocnema kinseyi | reverse complement strand
GATGTTTCTGGCTACAAGTCTTGCATGCTGTGGCATTACAATTTTCGACGGTATGATTGGACCTAAGACAATTGTAACACAGGTTTAGACTCTTTATCAAGTGCCACCGGTCCTGTAAATTAGAACTCAATAGCTTCTCGCAATTTTGAGTAAAGTGTGACTCTTTGCATATATAGCAGTATGTGCGAGTATGAACTGCGTAAGCCGATTGTCGTTGGAAGGTTGGTTGAGATCTCGTAGGCCGATTGCCGTTATGTAATTTATTATCGCAATGCGGTACGTTTTTTTCAATCCTCTTTTCCACAAGGGGTTTGTTAGATTCCAAGATTCTCTCACGCCTATGCAAAAAATCGAGTAGCTGTTCCATAGACGGAGAGGGGTTGAAGCTGACGTGTTCCTTCCACTTCAATCGCGTTTGAGGATCTAATTTTGAAACGATTGCGTATACGGGAAAGGCTTCAAGAAATGGCATGTTTAGAGCTTCTAATGCGCGGTAGTGTTTAGTTACGGTGTTTAATAATTCGCCAAGAGAAAACGCGGATGTGTTCTGACAATTTGGTAGGTCAAAGAATGATTTTATATGGTTATTGGTCACGAATGTCGGGTCATCATAACTTTTTTGTAGAATATTCCACGCGACTTGATAATTCGCGTCTGTAGTCTGAAGCGATTCGATTTTATCCGCTGCCCTTCCGGTTAGGCAGGAACGCAGGTAAATAAGTTTTTGGGAGTTTGTAAACCTTTGATCATTTTCTACTGAAGATTTGAATATGTCACTAAAACTCGGCCACTGCTCATACGAGCCACTAAAGGTTGGTAAACTCAACGCTGGTAATTTTACATTGATTGTGTTAGCGATTGATTGTTGCGCACCGATATTTAAACCTGTCATGTGAGTTTGTATCTGATTAATATTTGAGAAATTATTTGACGTTAATGAATTATTCGTAATAGGGGGATCTGACGAAGGATCTGTGTCTATTTTAATGAGAGTAGCTTGTGCTTTAGCAGAGAGACCAGAGAGCCTCTCTTCGAAATCCGCGCGCAGTGCGTATTCGTTTTCAATTTCATCATCAGAGACAATTTCTTCCAATTCAGACTGAATTTTCTCAAAATTCTCGGAGATCAAGGTTACATCTTTTATTTTACCCTTTAATTCAATGGGGTCGATTTTCGCGATTGATTTTTTCAGAAATTTTTCTAGAACGGTTGATTTTGCTTTCAAACCACCTCTGAGCCGGTGCAATTGTCCGATACGCTTTTCTACACTAGCCATTTTGCAACTGAGATATAATTCTTGGAATGATAAGGGTTGATCACTTTACAAATCAATATGATAGATAACTCAACAATAGACATGCGAGACTCACCGTTCTGGAACTCAGGAACAAACACTTCGCAGAGTTGACGAAATTAAGAATAAGATATGAAGGTAATGAAATATTCACAAAAAAACACTGATAAAGAGCTGAAGTGCAAAACAAAGAAAACACATTCACAGAGAAAACATATTCCTAGAGCAAACACGACTGAAAGCACAGATTTTCAGCACAATTCACTGAATTTAATTTGTTAACTCGTTGACACACGTTGACTCGACGGCTCGGTGATACTCGGTGACTTGATGATACTCGTTGACTCGATGACTGCGATACTCCTTGACTTGATGACACTTTTTAATTGATTACACACGTTGACTCGACGACTCGGTGACTTGATGATACTCGTTGATTCGACGACTACAATACTCCGTGACTTGATGACAGATTTCGACTCGTCAAGTAATCACTCTTTCTCGATCACTTTTAGGGTTGCAAGATTTTGATCGTTGAATCTTCCTTTCTTAATCTCGTTACGTTTAGATATGTGAAGAATCAATGAAGTCCTGCTGTGTCTAGTAGTCGTTATACAGATTCAAAGAATGTTGTATGATAATTCTTTGCTTGTTCTTGATATTGGTACTCGTTCAAACACGATTGATAAGATGATATTCATCCAGAAGTGGCTGGATTCGGCTTCGATGGACCATAATGTTGAGTACGTTGACCATTGATAGCCCAGAAGTTTCGTTATTTAAGGGGATGGACCAACTTCCTCGATTATTGTAGATGGATAGTGCAGACGATAATTCTTCTTATTTAGCTATCACGATTATCCCCGAGCAATGGTTAGATTGAATAGTAGACGGGGTTTGGTTGTAACTATCCTTTAATGAGGTATAAATGTATACAGGATGATATTCGTTATCGGCTCACAATAAAGTGTACTAGTTAATGTCTCGATTGCTACTGAAGCTACATGTTCGTTCCAAGGTGCATAATTTTGGAGTCTGTTCTAACGGGGGGATGACACACTAGGGTGGGGGTAAGAAGACCAAGTAGCCAATTCTAAAAGCGCAGATGCTGTTAAATCCTAAATTTATAAAATGGTGTTGTCGAAGGCCAAACTAGAGGTAGGCGCGGTACGGAAGCTATTGTTCAAAAACCCATTAGGGCTCAGGCTCGACAAGTTCGGCACAGGAATAAGTAGAAATACAAATTCATAAATCCAAGATAACAATACAACCAAATTCTAAAGGTTAGCAAAAGTGTTAACCGGCTCTAAATGACCTTCTCTACTATATCTCAACTCAAGCTTAAATAATAAATTCTTCCTTAAGTTTTATAAATACTATATTACAAATTCTCGCATAACTATACAAATCTCAACACGCACTTATCTTAATTTTCTATTTCACAACTTTGATAACCTTTAAGATAAATAAATGAAATGTTAAAATTCGTACAAGTTTTAGTAATATTAAAAAGTTACACATACTGCAATTCTTTTAAATTTTATTATTATTCTATTTTTTAATATTAAGGTCTAGGAATTTCTCCAATTGCAAGTGGGATCATTTAAACTTGAAAAAATTGTCAATTGTTAATAAATGCCAGCCTAACCTCCTAAAAAAGAGGTATATACCTCATTAATCCAATATTTTGAGGTGTCCAAATTATAAGGTTCTATCTCCGAGAAACCAAATGAAAAGGTGCTATCTCGTGGCGGCCTAATGAAAAGATGCTAACTCGCGTAGCGATATCTCGAAGCTTCATAATTCCATTTAAATTGTATTGTGAAAATCAGCGCCTCCAACTCTGTTGCAACTTTTCATTTGGTTTCTACGAGTTAAAACCTTTCATTTGGTTTTTTCGAGATTAAACCTTTTAATTGTGACACGTTGATATATGGAAAGTTTTATTAAAATCAATTAATTGGTTTTGGCTTTTGGTTCGTCTGCATGTTGAAAATATTACATTTTTAAAATAAATTTACTTTTACTTCATAATATGTTTATAAGGGTGGCTCAAAAACGCTTTTTTGTAGAGAGCAACGATCCCCCCAATTTCATTCCAAATCCGAAAAAAGAAATTCCCTAATTTTTATTTATTTCTTTATTTTTGATTTTAACAGGTGCCGGTTTTGAGTTGAAGTTTCCCATGTAAAATACATGGGACAAAATCACTTTTTTAAGTTTTTAGAATAATTTTTTACGGTTTGAACAAATGTGTCGAGAAAGTATGGAGGCCTGTTGATAATTATCCAACGAAGAATTTTATGTATCAGACATATGGGATTTACACCTTTAACACACCCTCACGAGTACCTGAAAACTACCCTTAAAACAAAAACTTTTAATTCTTCATGAAATCGACCTTTTGAGCACTGCGTTCTCGTTTTTTTTTAAATTAAAAATTAATACTGTTGGTCTAGTGGCATATTTATTATCATTGGTTAATTAATTACACAAGCCCACACAAAAAAAAGCTGTCTGCACGAAACAAGTGACTAGGTTACCCTTATGGATTTTGGGCCGCTGAATCCGAATATGGCCTTAGAATTTGCCCTTCACGTTCCAGTTTACCCCTAGATGCAAAAAGTAGGGAAAAGCCTAGAGATTTTCTAGTCACACAGGCAATACAAAAAAATTTGCCAGCACGAGAGAAGTGACTAGGATACTCTTATGGATTTTGAACTGCTGAATCCAAACATGTCCTCAGAATTTCTCTTAGCCGTCTCAGTTTTCCCCTAGATGCAGAAAATAGGGGGAAACCTAGGGATATTCTATATATTATTTTGATAATACCAGTAAACGTAAGAATAAACGTATTCGTGTCATATTCTTATGTGCCGGGACTCGTAAAGACCAAATTTATCCTAAAAAATTCCCTAATGTGCTTTTCTGTTAACACAGGCCATAAGAAAATTTGCCTGCAAGAAACAAGTGACTAGGCTAACCTTATGGATTTTGAGCCGCTGAATCCAAATCTAGACTCGGAATTTGTCTTGCACATCTCAGTTTCCCTCTAGATGCAGAATATAATGAAAACCCTAGGGATAATTTGCATCTTATTTTGATAATACCAGTATGCGCAAAAAAGACACATAGATATTATATTGTTAAGTGCAACGAGTTGTAGAGACTTAATTTCTACACAGAAATTCTTTAGTATGCCTTATATTTTCTCTTTAGATGCAAAATTTTAAGAAAAGGCTAGAGAATTTCTGGTCACACAGGCCCACCAAAAAAAAGTTGCACGGGACATGTGACTGATTTCGCACGCAAAATTGTAAAGGATATTAGGTTTTTTTATTTTTTCCCGTGTAAATCAATATAATCTGAGAAAGACCTTTAATTTCCCTAGAATTACTCAAGCTAGGGGAAATAGAAGGCATACTAAAGAATTTCTGTGTACAAATGAAGTCTCTACAAGCAGCGCCGGATTACAATTTTTCGGGGCCTGGGGCTAAACCTCGAAAGGGCCCTCTTAAGGGCAGAGAAAATCCCAATTTTGCTGTAAACTTTATTAATTTTCTGGGGACAGGGTTGCCTCAGCCCCCTGGGGCCTAGCGCAATAGACCCAACGTGACCCTCGGTAAATCCGGCGCTGTCTACAAGTCGTTGCACTTAACAATATAATATCGCTGTGTCTTTTTTCGCTCATACTGGTATTATCAAAATAACGCGCAAATTATCCCTAGGGTTTTATATTTTATGCATCTAGGGGAAAACTGAGACGTGTAGGACAAATTCTGAAGCCATATTCGAATTCAGTGGCTCAAAATCCACAAGATTAGCCTAGTCACTTGTCTCGTGCAGACAAATTTTTTGTATGGCCTGTGCGACTAGAAAATTCCTAGGCTTTTCCCTACTTTGTGCACCTGGGGAAAAACTGAGACGTGTAAGACAAATTCTGAGGCTATATTCGGATTCAGTGGCTCAAAATCCATAATGGCAGCCTATGGGGCCATCCATATACCACGTGGACAATTTTGCACCACTTTTTGACCCCCCCCCCTCCCTCGTGGACAGCCGTGGAATTTAGACAAATACCCCCCCCCCCCTGTACTTTGTCCACGTGGACGTATTTTATGAAAATATAGATATTATTAGTCTTTCAAATGTCCAGGACGTCGCGACAATTCCATGGACGTCATTTGAGTACTCACTAAAATTTCAGATTCTTTTGTTTTCATATGTCAACAGTTCGAAATTCGTTGACTGGCTAACAGCTATTTGTGCATTTTGCAACAATGAATCGTTAAACTGGTCGGAGATTCCAATGAAAAAACGTCATTTTAGTACTCTTCAAACCCACGGGGAATAATTGTTTGGATGTTAAAAACTAACAAGAAGTTTGACTGGCAGGTCCTTAGTGGTGCCAAAGTTAACTAACAGACTGTGAAAAATGTCAAAAATTCGAGTGAAAAAACGTAATTTTAGTACTCTTGAAACACATTGGGGATGATTTTTTAGGTGCAAACAACTACCAAGAAGTTTGACTGACAGCTCTTGAATGGTGCCAAAGTTGATTGGCAGGCTGTCAAACATGCCAAAAATTCAAGTGAAAAAACGTGATTTTAGTACTCTTGAAAGCCACTGTTGCGAGCTGTGAATTTGCATAAAAAGTGAGATTTTCGTAGTTTCTTTTTTGATATACATATTATTTTTATAGAAGTATCCTATAAATTAAAATTTTAGTTAACGAAAAGGACAAAACTTTCATCCGGTTGCTGATTAAAATGTCAGTCAACTTTGGCACTACTCAGGAGCTGCCATTCAAATTCTTTGTTTGCTGTTTGCACCAAAACAATCATCCTCAATGGGTTTGAAGAGTACTAAAATGACGTTTTTTCACTCGAATTTTCGATATGTTTGACAGTTTCCCAGTTAACTTTAGCACCACTCAGGAGCTGCCAGTCAAATTCTTTGTTTGTTGCTTGCACCAAAACAATCATCCTCAATGGGTTTTAAGAGTACTAAAATTACGTTTTTTCACTCGAATTTTTGACATGTTTGACAGTTTCTCAGTTAACTTTGGCAGCACACAGGAGCTGCCAGTCAAACTGATTGTTAGTTTTTAGCACCAAAACAATCATCCTCAATGGGTTTGAAGAGTACTAAAATGACGTTTTTTCACTCGAATTTTTGACATGTTTGACAGTGTCCCAGTTAACTTTGGCACCACTCAAGAGCTGCCAGTCAAACTGATTGTTATTTTTTAGCACCAAAACAATCATCCTCCATGGGTTTGAAGAGTACTAAAATTACGTTTTTTCACTCGAATTTTTGACATGTTTGATAGTTTCTCAGTTAACTTTGGCACCATTTAGGAGCTGCCAGTCAAATTCTTTGTTAGGTGTTTGCACCGAAACAATCATCCTCAATGGGTTCGAAGAGTACTAAAGTTACGTTTTTTCACTCGAATTTTTGATATGTTTGAAAGTTTCCCAGTTAACTTTGGCATCACTCAGAAGCTGCCAGTCAAATTCTTTATTAGTTGTTTGCACCAAAACAATCATCCTCCATGGGTTTGAAGAGAACTAAAATGACGTTTCTTCACTCGAATTTTTGACATGTTTGACAGTTTCCCAGTTAACTTTAGCACCACTCAAGAGCTGCCAGTGAAATTCTTTATTAGTTGTTTGCACCAAAACAATCATTCTCAATGGGTTAGAAGAGTACTAAAATTACGTTTTTTCACTCGAATTTTTGACATGTTTGATAGTTTCTCAGTTAACTTTGGCACCACTCAGGAGCTGCCAGTCAAATTCTTTGTTAGGTGTTTGCACCGAAACAATCATCCTCAATGGGTTCGAAGAGTACTAAAGTTACGTTTTTTCACTCGAATTTTTGACATGTTTGAAAGTTTCCCAGTTAACTTTGGCACCACTCAGAAGCTGCCAGTCAAATTCTTTGGTGGTTATTATTATTATTACACCATTAAGCCATTTCCCTTTCGGGGTAGGCGTGACTCACTCGGCAGGGGAAAGGAGTAGTGTGTGGAAGGGATAGAGATTTTTCAGATTGATCCAGAATTCTCGTGTTATTTAAGTAAATAACACGTTCGTTCAGCAACACTGCTCCGACCCAGTTTGCTGATCAATCTCTCTAGCAATCATCCCAAGCGAAGAACCTCACGAAGTCGTTATGTAAGGTTCCCCACTTGGGTCCATTAATAGCCAAGGTCTTTTTAGTTGTTTGCACCAAAATAATCATCCTCAATGGGTTTCAAGAGTAATAAAATTACGTTTTTTCACTCGACTTTTTGACATGTTTGACAGTTTCCCAGTTAACTTTGGCACCACTCAGAAGCTGTCAGTCAAACTTATTGTTAGTTTTTAGCATCCAAACAATCATTACCCGTGGGTTTGAAGAGTACTAAAATGACGTTTTTTCACTCGAATTTTTTACATGTTTGACAGTCTGCCAGTTAACTTTGGCACCACTTAGGAGCTGCCAGTCAAACTTATTGTTAGTTTTCAGCATGTAAACAATCATTCCCCGTGGGTTTCAAGAGTACTTAAATGACGTATATTCACTCAAATTTTTGACGAGTTTACCGATAAATTAT
The DNA here is from genome assembly GCF_010883055.1 of Belonocnema kinseyi. Classification (NCBI taxonomy): domain Eukaryota; kingdom Metazoa; phylum Arthropoda; class Insecta; order Hymenoptera; family Cynipidae; genus Belonocnema; species Belonocnema kinseyi. The sequence goes on along the minus strand of NC_046658.1, from coordinate 81,417,792 downwards.
TGCAAAATACACCAACAGCTGTTAGTCAGTCAACGAATTTCGAACTGTTGACTATGAAAACAAAAGAATCTGAAAATTTAGTGAGTACTAAAATGACGTCCATAGAATTGTCACGAGCTCCCGGACTATAAAAAGTTTAAAAGGAGCGATGAATTGGCTGCAAAAATTCGAATTAGCTTAGGAACATGAGCTTAAACACGATTTGAATTTGATAGAAAAAGTCGTGAAAAAAATAAAAATAAACATAAAAATTATAATGTGCATGAGCACAATATAAAAATTGGAGTATACCTAGAGTATACCTTGTCTCATTTCAGTATATTTTTCGACAGATTTAGGGAAATGTATATCCACGTGGATTCTAGCTCGACCCTCCCCCCCCGGTCCCCCTCGTGGACAAGCGTGGAATTTTGCCATACAACTTTTTTTTGTGGGTCTGTTCTATTAATTATTTAAACAAATTAAATTTTGTTTAATTTTTTTTTCAAATTAGCCCCCCTCAAAATTATTACTATTAGTCTAGTGGAATGTTTAATAACATTGTTTTATTAGTTTTTAATTGTTTAAACAAATATAATTTGGTTGAATAATTTTTTTTGTAAATTCGTTTTTTCCCTAAAAATTATCACTATTGGTCCAGTGGAATATTTATCAACATTAGTTAATTCATTTTCAATTATTTAAACAAATGAAATTTGTTTATACAAATGAAAATTAATGAACTAATCTTTATATATATTCCACTAGGCCAATAGTAATAATGTTTAAGGAAGAAAAGTATTTTCGAAAAAAATTGTTTAAACAAATTACATTTGTTTGAATAATAAATAATTAATAAACGAATGTTAATCAATACTCCACTAGAATAATAGTAATAATTTTTCGGGGGGGGGGGGCGAATTTTCGAAAAAAATTATTCAAACAAATTCCATTTGCTTAAATAATTAAACATTAATTATTCAATGAAAATAAATATTATACTAGGCCAATATTATTAATTTTAAGTAGAAAAAGACGAGAATACATTGTTCAAAAGGTCGATTTCATGAAGAATTGATATTTTTTGTTTTAAGAGTAGTTTTCGCGTATTCGTGAAGGTGTGTTAGGGGTGTTAAACCCAAATTTCTGATAGATGAAATTCTTCGTTGAATAATTCTTTACAGGCGACCATACTTCCCCGTCCCATTTTTTCAAACCCTAAAAAATTATTCTAAAAACTGGAAAAAATGATTTTTCCCCATGCATTTTACATGGGAAACTTCACGTCAAAACCGCCACCTGTTAAAATAAACAAATAAAAAATTAGGGAATTTCTTTTTTCAGATTTAAAATAAAATGGGGGGGGGGGTGTTGGCCTGTAGCATGCCACCCTCCCGCGTGGACAAAATGTTCTGGCCCAGACCAGACCACCAGGTTTCCAGCTCTGACGCCGCTAGACAGGGGCTGGTCAGCCGCTGGTTATGAGCTGGTCAGCCGCTAGTTACAGGCTGGTTAGCCGCATGTTATTGACTTGTCAGCGGTAAAAGTGTGTAAGCTATAAATTGGTCTGCATAAAAAAAACACGTTTTCAACTCTTCTTTTCTTAATAGATGCCATTACGAATTTATTTTGTCCTGATTAATATGTAAAATCGTAAAATAAGATTTGATTGTAAACATTTTACGATCATAGGCGTAAAATTATATATCCTCTAGACGCCTTTTTGCTAAGTGTTTTTTCTTTAAATATTCCATTATAGCGCATTTCTTAAATTTTTAATAAATATCCTTTAAACTTATACATAATCTTTGCACTTTGCCGAATTCTAATGCACCTACCAAGGTTGGTTAAAATACTTTATAAATGGACTGATATACTCTACTTTTATAGTATTCAAAACCATTATGTTATACGCAGACAATATTTCCCGGTAGGAATTTTGTACGTTTGCCCATTTCGTCCTTCACTACAGATTTTTTTTACAACCGGGTATGAACTTAAACAAAATAACAGTAGTGACACTTACCTCAAGTCAGAGGAAACAAGTGTTTTTTAAGAAGAGTATCTTTTATCATATTGCTATCAGAAATACTTTCAATGATAATCAGGTCATATTCATAAAAAACTGTCATGGTTACTTTTTGTATTTATACTGACAGAACTCTATAATCTTTTATACCATTATTAAATATTCTGTTTTTATTAGATTGATTTTTTATTGCTTTTAAACAACCCGTGTAGAAATTCAAATGGGGAACTAGTCTGGTTCCCGACCATTCGACCCCATTTAAAGTCGGGGGCTAGTCGGGACATCTGACTAGCCCCCGACCAGTAGCGTCACGGTAGATTAAACGGGGTCTGATCCTGGTCGGGGTCTGATCGGGTACTAGTAGGGGTCATATGATAATAAAGCCGCGTGAAATATTAACCAAACTCCCCAAAATTTGTGAAACATTCCCTAAAAGTTTTTCAAAATACTTCTTATTTACGGAAATCTCCATAAACTTTTTAAAATATTATAAGTGCTCAAATTTACCCAAGATTTAATGGGGAACATATCCTACGCTTAAAAATGCATAAATTCATGTAACTAAAATTCCCCAAAATTTGTGGAATATTAATTTTAAAAAAAAACGTCAGATGGAACGCACCAATGGAAGAGCTTCGCTCTGACGGAACCGCCATGTTGGCCACGGTAGTCTCTACTCCAGGTAATAATGCTTCGTTACGTGTAGACTGCTGTCTTAAACACTCAACGCTTCATTTCTGTTGCGCGAGAGGCGTCACGTCGCGCCCTTGCGGATTTTCTTTAAAGCTACCAGTCCAGAACCGCAAGACTCAAATGAAGGTGGTAGCGAAATCTGAACTGCACCTTGCTTAATAGTTTACAATTAGGATACTGCTCTTCACTGATTAATCATAAAATTTTTTTCTTTCCAATTTCAACTACATGAAGGATTAGACTTTATTTACATATGGCAAAGCTTTCAGATCAATTTAAAAATAAGCATCTGTAAAAATTTAGAGTTTTATGACTTTCAGCAGACTTTTCACCTGCATCTATATGTATCTTATCCAATATGGATTTTCTTAAAATTCCATACAAAGGTATTTATAAATGTTCCTAGAAATTCGCAATTTTCTCAAAAATACTACAAAAAAATAAGATTACGTCTTTTTGAAGATTTTGATCGTTGTTTTTATAAAAAGCTGATTTTCGTACAAAATTATTAACTCAATAATTATTATTACTTACTAGTATTACTTATTATCTCGCCGAAAATTCAAACATAAGAATAACCCGACCAGAGCCCCACTAGCTCCCGACCCGAGTATGAAGATTACCCGCACGGAAATTAGTGAACAAAAAGGCCCGACTAGCCCTTGACTAACCACCAACCAGGCCCTGACTGAAATTTTGACAACAAAAAGCCCAACTAGTCCCTGATTAGTCCCCGACTGGGCACTTTGTCAAAATTAATAACCCGACTAGCCCCCGATTAGTGCCCGACTTGTAATAGGGCCAAATGGGGTTATTTTCACACGGGAAGTTGTCCATTTCTGATTTTTAATTTGGAAAAATACATAGAAAATATACATAATGCTCTTAAAAACATCTTTTGAAAGTTGCAGTATTAAATTTTTTAAATATTATTATCTTTTTAAATCTTTCGACTTAGAACTTTAGCCTAAAGTTATAATGATAATATTCAACTTGAAGTCAAGCAATAATGCAAATCATCCATGAGATAATAAGTTTTAATTTTTGAGAAATAAAATTTCAACTTTTCATAAATTACTATTCATAATATGACTGACCTAGCCGCTTTATAAATTTTTGGCTTTATTTCGTGATCATCTGTCAAATTGACTTTTTACACGACATGGGTTTTACATGGTTTTTTTTTGTACGTGGCTGCGATTCGTTGTCGCGCGTCTTGAATAATAAATAAAATATTTGAAATCATTCTCTATATAATAATGGCTGACGTATAATAAAATTACGATGCATTGTCCATTCGTGCAATATATTTGATCACTTGTGATACGTGTGTACACTTCACTGAACATGTGAAAATTGATATATTATGTAACGAGAATAAAATAATGAATAAGCATGCCTACCTATATTCCACGGGAAAAATGTACTATTCTAAATAAGGAGTGAGTAAGAAAAACCTGCTAGACACTTTAAAAAAATTGAAATAATTACTATTTATATATATTCTATATTTTTAAAATGAATCGATTAATTTATATTACAGCTTTATCAGGTTAATATGTGCACACATTAAATCGAGTTTCAAGTTATGTATTCGATTTTTTACATAAATAATTAATAAAAATAATTTTGCTTTATTAGCAATGAAAGTGATTTTAATGTTAGAAAAATGTCTTGAATTACGATAGTAGATGTAAGATTTCAAATAAGACATAATTTTTATGCAATTTATAAAGAAACATGCATATCAATAATTCAATAACAGTGAATAAGAAATAGAAACTGAGAGCTTCATAACATCAATATTTTTCACATTTTTACTGGAAATAACTGGTAAGAAGGAAGGCTCAATGTTATTTTATTAGGCGCGATTAAAAAGAAAACAACATAGTAAAATTACCTACGCATTTATTTTACTTTACTTGTTTTGCCGTTTAGACTAGTTAAAACAGTTAGCAATTAGCATCATTCTGAATTGTTTTGAAAAAGGCAATGTATAAAAAAAATTACTGAATATTCACACCATTAGAATCAAAATAAAAACATTCAAATTAAAAAATTAAAAAATTTCTAATCTAAAAGTCCCTTAAGTCCAAGTTTTTCTATGCCACACACGGTGCTAACAAACCAAGTGGTTTTCTTCTCACTAAATCTCCTAGGTTAGTTGATGCAAATAATTTAACTATTCACGCAAAAATTGTTTGAAATATCCTGACGCCGTATATTCAGTTAGCGGCTTCGATAAGGCATGCACTTCGAACAGCAGTGATATGAATGTGTGCAGGGGTCTCTCAGACCCGAGTATGGCTTTGCGCGTTAATTTTTGAAAAGGTGAGTAGATATTTTTAACTAAATGGAAAATTTATTAAGGGGCACAGTATGCACATTTTATTGAATATAAAGTTAAAATTAGATAATTTTTCCATAAGTAATCGTGCTCACAGTCGGCATAAAAACATTCATACATACATACATGCATCAATGCATAAATGCTTGCATGCATATACATTCATGCATGCATACGTATACACAGAAAAACATAAAAATTCGTAAAAACTTGTTTTTCGGGTTCAGAGGGTGTCAAAAAGTGGACATTTCACCAAGTAGAAGGGGGGGGGGATAACCAATAACAAATGAAAAAAGACGAAAGAAAAGGAAAAAGTCCACCAAAACCAACCTCTCACATATTTCTTTCTCCGTGTATTTTTTATACTACTAGGGAGGAGCCCACATGTTTCGGGCCAATTTAAATCCCCAAATCAGGGATTATTTATATGAAAACTACATGGTCTGATTGAAATATTCTGAAGCTAGTTAAAATCAAACATATAATACCTACAGTTAAAAACAGATATACATATATACATTTCCGTCTTTAAAAGAGGTTATCTTATCTAATCTTGCATTCATTAGAGAAAAAATTGACAGGGATATAAAAATTATTTCTTATGATGAGAATGCAAAGCAATAGTTTTAACTAAAAAGAAAAACTTGTTTCCTGATCCCAATATTTATTTTTGTCAATGAAAATAATCTTGATATTTTTAACCGATTACCACAAATTATTATCAGTGATATTTCAAAAATTGAGGTTTTATTTTAATATATGTAAAAAAAACTTGAAAATTCAAACTTAATAAATCAGAAAGATAATCTTTCACAAAAAAAAATAAATAAAATAAAAATGATTTTTGAAAAATCATTCCTTTCAAATTTTTAGAGAGAGAGAGAGCAACATTTAATCAAGACCATTTTTTTATACATAGCTTTTCGTATTTTTTTCGTAGCATGTGTCGTTTTTCAAAAAACTTAATTTTATTATTTTTGATGCTGTTGTTTACGAATGAAATAAAAATTATGCGTCCTATTCAAAAATGAATAACAAAATAATGAAAAAATTTTTAATCTTTTTTAACTGCCCATTTTTTGTCAATTCATCTTTTTTCGTATCTTGTATAGTTTGAACTCAAAATGGAATTTTTTATTTTTCATTATTTTTCGTGTGATAAAGATGTTATTTTTCGAGAAAATGAAAAAAATATGTCATGTCAATCTTGCAGGATGTATAAGAAGAATCATTATTGTCCGCTGACTTTTTTATATCGTGCGTTGTTTGGCTTCAAATTTTAATTTTTTGTGCTTTTTTTTAAATTTTGTAAATGCTGTAACTTTGGTACTTTGATTTTTATCGAAAGAAGTCATAAACATAAATTGTTCTTCCTTTCACGAACTACGAGTGTCGGAAAACAGATTTTTTAAATATTGAAAAATATAGTCTGAACAATTTTTAAGATGCTCTAATTTTGTTAATTTGTATCGAGAATAGCTGGTTAACAAACTTGACCTTCAGTTTAGGACAGTTAGAGAATATACTAAAGGCCAATCCAATCGCTCAATTCTTTTGAAAGTTCTGGTGCTAATAGAGTAAAAATCTGCACACACAGAAGGTCTCAAAACGTGGACATTTGACAAAAACAGTGGATGTGTGGGGGGGGGGGGGCGGTAAATTTTGCACAAATGTAATACCTTCTCTGATGTGTATGTAAAAAAATTTTGTTATTATAAATTTTATTGCAACTTGTGTCGTTTTCCATAAATATAATTTGTTTATTTTCAATGTTATTTTGCACAATTTAAACCAAAAATGCGCATATCAACGTGAAGTGGTTATGAGAAAATGTTCAGATATAATTTAGACGACAAATTTTATTAATTTCAATTAAATTGTAGCTTGTGTCGTTTTTCCACAAATTTAATCGTTTTTTTCATTTTGACTATATTTCTGTAACAAAAGTTTTTCCAAATACAGTGAAACTCTTCCATAGCTCTGATTTCGGCGTCTATTCTCAGAATGCCTATAGAAGGGAGGGCTTTTGAAGAGATCTGCCGTGATTTGAGAAAACACCGTTAACTGCAAAAAATCGAAACTTTTAGAATAATTATTGCTAAATTTTGGAAAAACGCCGTTAACTGGAAAATTTGGCGAGTCGTGGCTTACACCGTTCTCCGGAATCATGGAATCTCGAAAAAAAACGTCTGTGATTCGAGAAACGCCGTAACTGCATTTATTTTTAGCTGCGAAATTCTTTTGTTGTGAATGGCGTTTTTTCAAATCACGACAGGCCTATTTCTGAGGTCCGTGATTCGAAGAGAGCCGTAACTGCCCGTTACGGCGTTTTCTGAATTTCAGCATCCCAATCAACACCGTTAACTGCATTTTAGACAATTAATTGACATTTTTTAGCAATTTTTGTTGCAAAAATGAAAAGTTTATATGCAAATTAATCAAGAACAACAAAAAACTGCAAAAAATGAATTATAATCCACGATACACGCGAGTAAAGATTGGAACAGTTTTAGTCGATTTTCTCGGCTTCGTTCATTTTGCAGTTAACGTTGTTTTCTCATACCACGGCAGAGATTCACTGTATTTTCTTTTTAATTGTCAATGTCATTTTTCACGATTAAAACAAAAACTATGCATTTTATTGAAAATAATAAATAACAAACTTCTACCTTTTTTATAAACAAATTTTTATCCATTTTTAACTAAAAAATTTTTTTTAACGAAGTAGATCAATTTGCAACCAAATAGTCGAATTTTTAACCAAAAGAGATAAATTCTGAACCAAGAATATAGTAGTAGAAAAATGTACCTTAGAAAAGGAGAAAAGAGGGGAATAGAAGAACAAGTGGGAAGTTTCTATTCAGATGCTTTGCATATAACATAAAACCACTAATTTTCTTCCTTTCAAGGATTTCAAAAAATTTCTATTCACATTTATATTTGTTATGTGTGATGTTACATTGGTCAGTAGCCCCGCCACCCCCTACGTCACAAATCGTCACAAACCATCATAAAACCTCTTACCCCCTCCTCCCCTCTGGCAATGTGACTTCGTTTGTGCACGGCCCGAGAAATTATTATTAATCTATTGTCAGATTTATAAATAAAATGATAAAAATTCCAAGAATATTGTCAAAAATCCTTTAAAATTTGAAGCTTCTTTTTACCTAAAAATTGAAAGCTCATATCCAATACAAATTACAACCCCCTTATCCATGTCGGGTTTTAGAAACACTGTTTCTAAAAAGAAAGCTAGAAACTTGCTGTTTTTTTGAAATTGTACAAAAATGACCCCTAGACTTTAAAAAGCCATGGGAATCTTTTCGAAAGTCACATGAGCTCTAAGAAAGCTTTCGGTAGCCGAACACAATAGGAGCTTTTATCTGCTTAAACACATATCGTAAACTACATAAACTTAAACATTCTCAATTTAACCATACATATATACATATCAAATGTAATCATGCATGTACACAACGATATTGACTCATTTGTGCGCAAGTTGCATACTTATAGGCACGTGTGTTCGCGTATGTAATATATACGTGACCCGACACATTGAGATAGAAGAGCTAAGAAGATATCGCTAAGTGGTTGCCGATATACGGTTCCAGTTCGCGCGAGCAGTTTGTAACTAACTACCTGTTCGAGAAGTTGATTCCCATTTTGAGATGGTTTCACCATTTTTTAATTTATTCATTTTTAATCCGTCAAATCGAGATTTTCAGTGATTCATGTATTAGTCAAGAAACTTGTGAAAAAAAAAAAGAAAAAAGATGAACGGCATTAAGAAGAAAAAGAAGAAGTCCAAGAAGCCAAAGGTATAAGTAAAACATTCCTAACTTTTCAAAATTCAAACATTCACCACTTCATACATTTTTTTAATTTATTTAAAATCAAAATTAATACAAATGTCACACTCATTTTCCATCTGAAAAAAAATCAAAACTTTTTTCTCGAAGAGCAATTTACGTATTTTAGAAGGAACTGTATTTTAGAACTGTTTCTGATTCGGTCAGAATGTGAAATAATTGAAGATTACCACATGTTTACAATTGTTGTGAAAATCGTGCTATTTCTTCAATTTTCTGACTTCAGGTAGCTGTAGAGCCAAAAATCATATCTCTCAAAAGAATATTTTTTCTATGATATTAAAAATGAAATTAATATTAGTGGCGATGACTTTACAAATAAAAAAATGCTCAACGAAAAAGTTTCAAAACATACAAAAACATTTATGTTAACTTTATCCTTACTTAAATTTTGTTCTTACTATAGCTTTTTACCAACTTTTGTAAAATATTTGCATTCGAATAAATGTTGGCTTATTTTTTCAGGGAAAGCATTCTCAATCACTCTATTGTGTCCAATTTGAAAAGTAAATTTTTTTGTGAATGAAATCGTTTAAGGAATTTAAAAACACATTTCTTTTTTAAATATATCTATTTTAAGACAATTTACTTTAAAAAATGTAAACAGCACAACTGACGGGAATATATTACCCGACATAATAAGCCATAATTGGTTAAAATTTCAGCATTTGTAAAAAATGGATATAAAGCGACAGGAAGAACAAATTCGATTACAAAAACTCGTGTTAAAAGAAACATTTTTCCTTAGATTTAAACTTTTTCCTAAAAAATAATGTTTTTTCTTTCATAAAACGTGATTAATAATATTATGTTACTTTTTGTAATAGTAGAAAACTTTCTTTAACAGAGCACGGAGTTTTGGCACGAGAAATTCATTCAAGAATACTCGAGCCAAAAGTCAGGTTTCTGCAAAAAATAATTTTTCTAGAATTTTAATAATCGAAATAATATTATCAGTTATTTCTTATGAAAAGCATAGTTTTTTATGAAAAAGGTTAAAATTTACCAATAATACCTAATTTAATAGTAATTTTTGTAAATGTCATGTTTCTTATTGTCGTTTCTTACCAATTTTTTAAAAAATGTTTGAATTTTAATAAATCATACCTTACTTTTTCAGGGAACATATTCCATATAACTCTGCTGTTTCCAATCGTTAAAATAATTAAACAATTTTTAAATTTAGTCATTTGTTTAAAAAATATTTGCCTTCTTAAGAAATTGTTTTAACGATTTCAGCCATAGAAAAATTTACTTGAAAAATTGTAAACAGTAGAATTGTAGAGAATGTTTTTCCCGAAAGAGTAAACCATCATTTATTAAAACTTAACCATTTTGAAAAAATTGAGAAGAAGTGATAGTAAGAATAATCTTAGTTACATTAGACATTGTTGAAATAAATGTTTTTTTAAGTTAAAGATTTTTTTCAAACCAATTTTTGCTATTTGAGATGACATAATCATTATTATAATCTTGATTCTCAAAATTATAGAAAAACTTTAAATGCGAACTGAATTAATAGAAACCAATAATAAAATATAACTGTTTTTGGTTGAAAAGTCTAATACTATATTTTTGGTTGCATTCATCTCGTTTGGTTAAAAATTCTACTGTTTGGTTGAAAATTTTAATATTTTTATGAAAATGCAACTACTTTGTTCCAAAGTCATATTTGTTAGTCAAAAATTAAACTACGTGGTTGAAAGTTTTTTGTTTGTTAAAAATTCCCTTTTTTGGTTTAAAAATTCATATATTTGCTGGAAGATCTTACTATTTTGTCGAAAATTCGTTTAATTTTTAGTTGAAAAATTATCTTTCTTATCTTTAATTTGAACTATTCCGATTAAACTATTAGGTTGAAAATTGATCTTTTTTGGTAGCTGTTGTTGAAGATTCACAATTTTAGCTGGAAATTCATTTCTTTGGTTGAACTTTGAAATATGTTTTTAAAATGTATTTATTTTTCTCAAGATATATAATTTTCGTTGAAAATTAATTTTTTTAGTTTAACATTAAACTTTTTTTTGCAAATTTGGTGGTGTTTTTGTTGTTATTTAAAATTAGGTTTTTAAACTAAAAATTGAACTATTCTATTCCTAGTTCAAAATTTATATTGTCATTGAAAATTGATCTTCGTTAAAATTTGGTTTGTTTTTAATAAACTAATTTTTATTTTAAGGTGAAATCTTTTTTGATTAAAGATTCACAATCTTAATTGAAAATTCAACTATTTGGTAGCAAATTGACTTTTTTTTGGTAAAAGTATCTATTTCCGGGTTGAAAATTCAACTGTTTTGTACACAATTTTTCTTTTAATTTGAAAATTAAACTATTTGTTGGAGAATTCATATTTTTGTTGAAATTCCAACTATTTAGCTAAAAATTAAATTGTTTATTTGAAAATATAACTAAAAGTGGAAACAGTATTGTTGTGTAGAATTTTTCAAAATAAGTCATAATTGATTAACATTCAACTTTTTTTCCGAAATCCGTAAGAAGCAATAGTAAGAAAAAATTAATTTGCAAGAAACATTGTGCAGATTCAAGAAGTTATTACGTCGAGCAAATTAGTTCTGCGGAGTAATTGTTACAGATTAAAAGAGTGATTTTTCGCTGTGCACAATCACGAGATAAAAATCTATTCAATATGAAAAATAAGCATTTATTCCTCAATGATGTAATAAATTGCATGTTAGAAAAACAATTGCAATTTCTTTAGAAAAAAACGTTAAATCAAAATGATTTTCACAACAAGATTTATATAAATTGCACAAAAGTTGCAAAAAATTAAAAAAAAAAACTATTTTTCAATATAGAATAACACATTTTTTGATTATTGTATTACATTTCCCGATTTTCTATCATCAAAAACTCATTTTTAACGCTCTTCCAGATTTGATATCTTATCGAAAGGTGATCTGATAAACTCATTAAGTGATTACGCGACTTGAACTTGTCACAATTAACGTCAATATTCAAGTACTTCCTAATTTTATTACTATCAATCTAAGGACAGTCACATGTGCTACAGAAACAAAAAAAAAACTTTACAACTGTAAAGATTATTGGTTGCAAACACATTCTGTGATAGTTTATCAGTATACGTTATTCAATCATAGTTCAATGATTACGCATAAATTGAAAATTATTTTAGTCTAAACATTTCAAGGATCAGTTTCAAACTATAGTTTTGTGGTCGAAAATGAGTCAGAATCTTTTTGTGCCATTAAGAAAGAGTAAAAAAGCAAAAATGACTAAAGAATTGAACATAATGCTGTCACGTGAAGCAAAATAGTGATCGTTGTTGAGTAATAAGCATTGGCATTGATATGACTATAAATTCTTAAGAACTGTTTCTTTCATATTCTATCCTTATGCTCGTTAAAATTCAGCTTCTTCAATTTGTCGCATCCCAGGCAGAACTGTTCTACTAAATTGAAAAAGAACTTTAAATAACAGATTTGTTCACGAAATTTTGCAATTCTAAATTTTAAAAATAAATCTAGATAAAAATAAGTCAAAACAGGTGACAATTAATTGTCAAATATGGGGAAAAAGTTTGAAGAAAATGATGCTGAATAAAAGAAGTTTCGTTAAATAAAGAAGAAACTGATTAGCGAGTTTTGTCTAATTTGTGAAAAGACTAAATATTTTCTCAAAAATTGTATTTGATCATTGATGTCAGTTCAGGGCCCTTCTGAGTTAAAATAAATGATTTGTCTCATCAATCAGTTCACCAAAATTGCTATTTATTTTTATTCTCACGATTAACTAAACAAGTGAATATGAGAAAAAGTTTCCTTTCCAGAAACTAAAACTTTCCTCTTCGAATATTCACAGCATTTCCTTATAATTTCACAATTTTCTTATTATGCATAACATACTCTCGACTATTTATTATTTATTATTTATTTATTTATTATTTATTATTATTTTATTATATTTAGATATTTCCTCCAAGGAATTCAGAATACCTTATTGTTCTCACATTTCGAAAAGAAATACAAACTTTGAAAACGTTTAAATCAGATAAAATTCAATGTATTTTTTATTGAACAAAACCAAAATTGATTAAAAATATATAAAATTCTATCCGATTACACCGTTCCTAAAGTTTTTAAAAAATGCGAGAACATAAAAATGATGACTACAGTAATGCTAAAATGTGAAAAGATAAAAGCGAGGTCATTTTGACTTTAAACGAAAACTACTTATGTAAATCTCAGATACAAGAAATAAGTTCATCTAATTAAAACGTCAATAACATTTAATGTGATTTCCAATTTGTAAATGTCGTATGCCAATATCCTCGTGTTTAATGACGCTCTTAGGTCGAGATCGCTATAATTACGTAAAATCCCAGTGGGCATTATCTGGTTTCCTAAATAAGAAAATCGGATTTCAGTATACTTTTAATCTTAAATATATTTTTTTTCTTTTTATGATGCCTTTGAGTCCATAAATTTATATTATCCAATTAATATAATTACTTAAGATTCTGGGCTTTTAAAAATTCTTATGATATTAAACTTTTGGGATTTACAGAGTTTCATATAGAGGATTAATTGAAAACTAATTTCACATTAATTTAAACAAATTTAGAACTATATTATGTGTTTTTTAATGTTTAAAAAAACTATATCTAGGGGGAATGTGCATAAATTACGTTAAGTTTTTCTCTACCGCTTTCTTTGGGTCGGTGAGTTTAGCCCCCCCCCCCCCCCCCCCCGCGTATCTGACGTAATTTTTGTGGCCAACCTTTTCTTCGTGTGCATATGTTGAAGGGTGATTCAAAAATAATCAAAGACGATTTAGAGATTTGGGGGGGGGGGGGTGGTAAAAATCACCTATTTATTATGAATTAACAAAGTAAGTCAATTTTAAATCAAATGTTTGAATTTTCAAAAACAAAAATGAATTCTCAACAAAAGTTTAATGTACAAAATTAAAAAATGTATTTTAACCTAAAGAAAAGATTTTCATTTTAAATCAAAAGCAGTTAAACTAAATCAACAAAAAGACGAATTTTCAATACAATTTTTGATTTTCAGACTTTTCAGCCAATAAAGAAAACAGATTTTTCAAACTGTTGAATTTTTAACCACAAAAAAAGACTACCAAGAACATTAATTTTAAACGAATTTTCAAGAAATTTCATAAACTTTAAACCAAATAGTTTATTATTTATTCTAAAAAACTCAATTTTTAACAAACAAAGCATATTTTAATTCTCAGTAAAAACATTAATGTCAAAAAAAAAATTATCTACAAAACAGTTGAACCTTTCTACCAAATTGTGGAATTTTAAAGATGAAAAGACAAATTTTCCATACAAAAACAGTTGACCTTTATCACAAGAATGTTAAGTTTCAATAAAAAATTTAACTTTGTTTCATATAGTTACATTTTTAGTAAAAAAATTTATTTTCAACCTAAAAATAGAGTTTTCATCAAAGCAGTCGAATTTTTAATCAAAGAAATAAATTTTCAACTACTATTATATTGTTACAAATTTCTGGTATTTGGTTAGAGATGCATAATTTTAGTTGACCATGCATATTTTTGGTAGAAAAATGAAATATTTTGTTGAAATTTTTTTTTGTAAATTTATGTTTTAAGGCCATGTGATGATTGGGTCACGTGACCAGATTCCTATCTTACCGACCCATTTTTTATTTCCAAACTTATTTTCACACGTAGCACCATATCGAGTTAAAAATTTTGGGATAATAAATAAAACGCATTAAGAAAGGTGGCTCCAGTCCTAAATTTTTATAATGATAAAAAAAGTTTGTTTTAATATTAATAATTTTTTTTTGCTTTTTTCATGATTATTAAAATTTAGGATCAGACCCACCTTTCTTAGTGCTTCTTATTTATCATCCCAAATTTTCAACTCAATGCGGTGCTTCGTGTGAAGATAAGTTAGGAAATAAGAAAAGAGTCGGTAACGCAGGAATATGGTCACGTGACCCATTCATTACATGGCCTTAAGGGAAAATTTAACAAACTGAAAATTTCCTATTTTGTAGAAATTTCTTTCGTTTTTAGTGGAAAATTTATTTGATAGATAACTGTTCCAATTAGTTTAGTTCGTTTAGTTTAAATCAGGATGAAGAGCTCCAATGGAGCCCCCTGGTGCTCGAGCAATAAAGCCTATTGCGCCACACCCTTAACTATTCGCTCTCAGTAGTAGACCCCAGGCAGACCTCTTGATGAGGCCTAGTATGTCAAACAGTGATTTCGTTATAATTTCCTCGGTTTCCATTAAATGGGCCTCAATGGTTTGTTGCCTGAGCCTAGCTAATGCTGGAACCTGGCACAAGGCATGCAGAGATGTTTCATCATTCCTGCCACAATTCTTGCACTCTATCGTGGGCTTGTCTCCAATATTGTTCATTTGATAATTCATGCGGTTGTGTGCTGCAATCATATAAATCACTGTCCTGATGTTTTTCTTTGGTAAAACCAGAATTATCCTGGCTCTTTCCATCCTGTACGTATAGCCCGAGATGGTTTTCGCCTATTAAAATCCCTTTTGTTTGAAATATCAATAATCAATCAATTATTTATATTCTTCTATGCTTCTCTAGCTCTAAAATTCAAACCCCGATCTGCTGATTTTTAACATACTGGACCCTTTCGCCCCGCCCCTAAAATCTAGGGAGATCCTCCACTGCCTCTCCTCTCATTGAATGGTTAAAATAAAGGTTAAATTTTTTCTGCAAGAAATTAAGATAAATATACATATTAGAAATTTATTGTTTGCCTCTATAGATCGTTTTAAAATCCAACATCGTGTTGGGAAGCTTGTTGTATTTTTTTTTGAAACTTCGATGTATTTTGAAAATTAACAAATCCGCTATCTCTCAGAAGGTAAAAAGTCAAATTTGTTTAAAGTCCTATCATTGTTTTTTTTTTAAATTTGGTATTAGTATAGTGAATGTAAATTATCGATAGTGAGTTTTTCGATGATTAAGTCTTATTTATTTAAAATTAGAGCAGAAGAAGAGAGGAAAATACAAAACGACTTCGAACGAAGCAAGAAACTGCTTTATAAAAAAATGAAAGGAAACAAAAGCATAGAATTTGTCAACATGAGAAATAATGGGGGGAAATGGTATATGATGCAGACGTAATACTAGAGGCTTTCAGAGACTATTTTAGGAGACAATTCGGAGATGAAGCTATAGGACACCACAACTGCGATGTTGAACACGATGCGATAGAAAACTCAAGTGAGAAAGTCTGTGTCACTGAGGTTAGGGATATAATTAAGAACTTGAAAACCGGTAAGGCTGCCGGGGTAGACGGTATTAACACTGAAATGCTTAAACACGGTGGCGAGTGCATACCAAATAGACTGTGCGAATTGATAAATTTATGTTTCGAGATGGGAGCCGACCCAGACGATTGGAAAAAAGCGATTAAAATACCAATATACAAGAGAAAGGGAGATAAAATCGACTACAATAATTACAGAAGGATTAGCTTATTAAGTGCCGTAAGTAAAATATACTCAAAAATACTCATTCGTAGGGTAATGAAAATAACAAAAGCAAAGATTTGGGAAGTTCAAAGTGGGTTTATGCCAGGAAGGTCATGTACGGATCGAATATTTAGCTTAAGGCAAATAAAAGAAAAAAGTTTGAGTGTAGGAAAAAAAGTTTTCTGTGCATTTGTTGACCTAGAAAAAGCTTTTTACAAAGTAGATAGAAGTAAACTTTGGGAAGTCCTGAAAGAGTATGGAGTCAATGGGTACGTGGGTTAGCGTTCGTAGATGATAAGGTTGTTATGGCAGAGTCAATCGAAGAACTACCAAGAATGTTAAATAAACTAGATGCAAGCATGAAGAGCATGAGCCTCAAAATTAACGCAAATAAAACAAAAACTATGGTGTTTGAAGGAAAGAGTGAGAAAACACTGTGCAATATTTTATTAAATGATGAGAAAATTGAACAAGTTGATAAGTTCGTATACCTTGGTAGCTTATTTACTAGGGACTAGAAGATAGATGAGGAATTAGATAGACGAATAAATGAAGGTAAGAAGGTTATTTGTAGAGCAGGTCCCCTTATCAGAAGTAAAAATATATCAAATAAAGCTAAAATGGCAATACATAATTCTATATTTGTACCGACTGTACTATACGGTAGCGAGACATGGACTTATCAAGAAAAAGATAAGAGTAGAATTAACGCAATTGACACGAGATTCATGCGCATAATATGCGGGAAAACTCTGATGGACAAAGTAAGTAACGAGATAATTCTAAAAGAATGTGGTGCAGAAGAGACGCTAGTAGACACATGGGAAAGAAATCGGTCAAGATGGTTCGGGCATGTTGAGAGATTGCCAAATGAACGACTAACGAAACAAGTTAGACCCTAGTTAGAAGAGACATAAGAAGTCACAGAAACACGAAAGTCTGCATGAAAAAATGCATGGACATAAAAGAAGCTAGAGAAGTATGCCAGGACAGGGAAGTATGGCGGCAAATAGTTAATAAAAAGAGTGTCAGTAGAGTGAATGACACCTGAAACAAAAGGCCTTGGCCACTAATGGACCCAAGTGGGTAACCCTACATAACGACTTTGTGAGGATCTTCACTTGGGGTGATTGCTAGAGAGATTGATCAGCAACCTGGGTCGGAGCAGTGTTGCGGAACGAACGTGTTATTTACATAAATAACACGAGAATTCTGGATCAATCTGAAAATTCTCTATCCCTTCTACACATTACTCCTATCCCCACCGAGTGAGTCACGCCTACCCCGAAAGCGAAATGGCTTAATATTATATATATACCGAAAATCAGCCCTATGGTAAAAAAGGTTTCTATGATTTCAAGAATAAAAATGATATATGCCATGTCTTATGTAACAAAAAACATTATTTCAAAAAAAATTTAATCATAATAAAAAAAGATAATGTTAACAATAGTTTTTGTAGTGAAATTTTTCCTGCTGTTTCTAATTAAAAATTGTTTAAAAATGGTTGAATTTTAAAACAGCGTAGCTCTTTTCTTCCAGGAAAACATTCCCTACAACATTACTGTTTTTAATGTTTAAAATAAGTAAATAATCTTGAAATACAGTTACTGGTTTTTTTTTTGAGAATTTTGCATACAGAAAAATTTACTTTTGAAGTTGGAAAGAGTATGGGTCGAACTACAAATCCGACTACCCTAGAGTTGGGGAGCCAAAGATAACGGAGTTAATGTAATGGACCGGTAAGATCTCAATACTTTTGAATGGGCGGATCAACTCAGGGATGACCTGCTGGAGTGCTCTGGGGTGCGAAAAACACTCAGTTCTCGCATTTTTCGCATAAACGACTGTGAAACCATGCCGAGGAACTCCGAAAAAGGGGTTATATAAGCAGAGCGTCTACTCAACCGTAGCCAGAATGAGCCAGAACAAGCCGGGAACAGAAAAACAGAGGTGACACTGAGACAAATCGCAAGCAAACACCCCATAGAGAAAGAGCGATGTTTCAGGACTCGCAGAAACATCAACATTCAGGTTTCTCTCAAACCTAAATATCTGGCTGAACTGGATGACGAGCTTCGTGGACATTTTTCCGAAGAATCCGACCTCTGGAATATTAATTGTGGTGTGTATAATGCAGCGAGCGCTTTGGCAGATTCAAACGGTAAAACAAACCAGACGGCTAATCATAAAACCAGAAGACGAATGCATCAACTCACCACAAAGATAGGCCGGGCAAGACAGTACGTCCCTCATTTAGTGTATGATTGACTACATAACATCTGGCAGGAATTTCACCGCCAAGGTTCGACATTTCGCGCGAGAAAAGCGGGTTCGTTATCACACACTGAACAAGTCAAAGCTTCTGTCAATGAGGTAGTATATCGCTGACAGAATACAGGTACTATCTGTCGCAAGGAAAAGCCTAGAGCAGAGAGAGAGAGAGAGAGAGAGAGATAGGCCAGAGTAAATCAACAGTTTTTCTCTGACTTATCCCGACTCTTCAAAGACCCTCAAATTATTGTCAACCATCCGCCCAAACCATAGCAGGTCGAAGCATTTTAGAGAAAAGTCTACGAATTTCGTCATTCAGTGGAATAAGATTCAAAATACATAAATAGCTTCAAGGAGCTTTGCACTGCCTTCATAAAACCTGAGGAAGAATGCCCACTCATCATTTTGGAGGAGGTGAAGAAAGGATTAAGAGGCATGAAGACTATTCCGCTTCGGGACCAGATGCCCCTACCAGTGCCCCTACCAAAGATGGGCAACTTAGCTGATCCGAAGAATTACAGGCCAATTAATTGTCTAAACACACTGTATAAGATCTTCACTGCTATCCTAAATGATAGGATTGTTCGGAAAATTGGACCTGTGTGGATATCGGGAGGACCGGCTCATTGATAGATGTACCTGAAAAGACGCAGCATTCTACCAGCGCGGCCTATCAATGACCTGGATTGATTATATTAAGCTTTCGATTCGACCTACCGTAGATTTATCATCTGTCTTTTGGAAACTTAAAGGTTCATCCGCACATCGAGAGGAGCATAGAGAGGTTGATGCCGCTTAGAAAAACCAGATTTACTATCTCATATGAAAAACATCGTGTGACAACTAACGGCATCACCTTTCAGAGAGGTATTTTTATAGGCGACACCATGATCCCACTCCTCTTTTGCCTCATATTATTACTACTATTTCTCGCACTTCGCCATTCCAAAGGGTACTTTTGCGGCAAACATGTAAATCAGAAGAATAAGGTCCCTCATGTATTTTACATGGTGGATCTTAAGATCTGAGCTAAAAATTAAGAGCGACTACATCTAAGCCTAGAGATTGTCAAAGGACCACTTTAAGGATATTGGAATGGATTTTGGGTTAGAAAAATGCGCCAAGGTCTATTTGGAGCGAGGAAAACTTAAAGGCATCCCCGAAGACCGTGAGCTCGTCGACGGAAGCGCTAGACGACACCTTCGCGCTGCAGAGACCTATACATTCCTATACCTATACATTTATTTGGGTTTCAGAACTATCGGCGAGGAAAAAAGTATCTGCAACGAACATGCTGGCCATCACGGTATCATTTGGAGCGGTTTCATGCACGAAGGATGAACTCAGATCCCTCGATATCGGGACATGAAAGGTCATTTACATGAACAAAAGCATGCACTTAAAGTCTTCTGTTCCGCGAATTTACATATCACGCCGTCAAGTAAGTCGAAGAATACTACATCTTGAATGTGTTTACAACAGGAATATTCAGGGTACAGCAAATATTGTCGCAAACGGGCGGGACCCCCTTTATAAGATGCTCAGGAAGCACACAGAGGTGGGCAAAGGAGCGTCTCTGTACAAAGCGACGGAGGAAACTGCTGAAACACTTGGTCTTGACTTCAACATCAGGGGTGAACAAATTGCATCAAATCTTATCTACTTCAAGTCCTCACTCCTGAAAGCCCGGATTAAGAAAGCACAGGAGAAACACTTCTGTGAACAGCTCTTCGACAAGAGAATTCACGGTATCTTCCACAGAAATGTGGAGGATCAGTCGATGTTGCGTGAGCTAACGTTTGCTTTCCTTAAATCACCCGAATTGAATTTGGGAAAAGAGGGTTTCATTTTAGCATTTCAAGAGGGTGTCATTTCCACTTTATCATATCGTCACCACATTTTAAGCAAAGATATTCCTGATGAAAAATGTAGAGCGTGTCAAGCTCACCCCGAACATGTAGGACACGTACGATCTAGTTGTCCGACTTATACGGGAACGACCTACATACACAGGCCCGATGCGGCACTAAGAGTGCTTTTTTACCTTTTCTGTCACTCTTGCGGCATTAGCCTTAATACCGCTCCGCTAAATGCTCCCAAGGAAATCGAGTCAATTGTCGAAAATGAGAAATGCTACATATATTGGAACTTCATATTATCAACAATTGTTTCTATTGCGCACTCGAAGCCTCACATAGTTCTCTTTGACCTTCAGAAACGAACCATGTTTGTCATCGAATTTTCGGCACCAGCTGACAAAAACATCATAGCCAAGGAAAATGAAAAGAAAGAAAGGTATAGGGACCTTATAAGAGAGTTGCGACGATTATACCTGGAATATTCTGTTAAGCTAATCGTCCTTATTATCGGCGCTCTTGAAGGTATCAAGCTTTCACTGGTTAAGAGCCTGAATTACATCCCTGCGTATCAACAAGATGTTAAGACACTTGCGGGCAAAATGCAGAATGCGGTCGTTCTTGGGTCGCTCAGTGTCTTCAATTTGCACGACAGTTTTGCCAAGTCGTCGTATCAATTCTGACACAGACTGTTCTCAGATATATACCAAGTTGAAGTTGAACAAAATTGCATTATTTAAACGAAATTAAGCTCAAGTGGATCGAATAGTCTGAAATGTCAGCACAATATATTCATTTTTCTAATTACAAAGCCATCGAATATAATAACATGTAGATGGTCAAGTAAGAGACTGGCACATGTTTTTAAGCGGGTGTCCTGCTTTAGAAGTTGCTGAAAATCTATTTTTTTTGTATTGCTTAAATCGATAGATAAGCTATCCATGAATTTATTTGAAAAGTTACAGAGACCAAGTCTAAGTATTTTTTAAAATACGAAGCCGAAAGCAAAGGAGCGTCGACCAGGTGTGCGTGTAATCCACCAGACTCTGCCGCGTGCTTCGCCTCTCTTAATCTTCTGTTCGAAATTTCATATCTGAAAAACCGTGTAGAAATTTCTAAGAGGTTCTTGTATGGGCCAGGCTAGTGTTTCCTTTTTTAATTGGGCTCTAATATGGAAAACTAGTCAGGGTCCCTGTTAGATACAGATAGATATATCAAGGTGTGCAGTTATGTTCAACGAAGGGCATTCAGCGATTTTGATTACCCTGCAGTAGCTCAATTTAAGCATTGGCCAGCAGCGCACAATTTTTGCTGATATCCCTTAAGCGCAACGGATCAAGAGGAAAAACAAGCGCCAGACATTTAGCAGCAAGGAAGTTCATACGGCTCGTAGGCTCAAGCAAATTCTCCTAAACTTATTGTTTAGGAATCTGAAAGGCATTATACGGACCGGGAATAGCTGATTAGCAGATGAGTTCTGTAAGTAACCAAAAATTGATATTTTCTCCTATTGATAACTTTAAGTGCATTTTCTTCAGTTTTTATTTTCACGATTTTTCTAAATTGGCGGGCGTGATGGCAAAAAAACTAAACAGCATTCTTAAGTGCTTTTTTTGCTATTGAAAAACAAAAACAAACATTTCGAACCAGATTTCACGATTTTTTCTGTTTCTTTTCTTAGTTCACAAAGAAGAAAAATATATGCCAATCAAATTTTTTTATGTTTCAGACAAGAGTTACAAGCTGCATCTTTCCCGCCGATTAACAACTGTAGTTGCAAGGCGCTCATGAAATAGGCCGATAATTTTACAGTTATTCATTGTTTTATGTTGAAAATCTTTTTGTATACATTTAAAAAATAGATTAAAATATTCCTCAAAGTTCATTGAGCTAAGTGGTTTTCTTTCATCCAAAAAATTCGCGGAAAACATCTTTTTGGGGGTTTAATAAAGCAGGACACCCCGTTAAGGGCGTTGTAATTGTACAGGGTGTCTGAACAGTTCCGGGGCAACTGAATATTTCCCCAAGTAAGATATTTCCCGAAAATATCAAGGTCATTCTTAGAGTAACTTTCAACGAGGAATTCAATAGTGACCTTGGTTTTGACCTTGTAGATGACCTTCAAGGTTATTTCAATGTCAACCTTTAAAAAATTGAAACTTCCTTATTTGACGTTAACAATAGAAAGAGCGGTAAATTTTATATTCAAAAATGTACGCAGGTCATAGGTCAGGTGTGACCTAGGTGGTCACTCGAAGGTTATATAAACTTAAACAAGGTCTGAATACCTTTGAGACCGCAGCTAGTTATTTGGATTTAATTTCAGCGTTACCTCTTGCCTATCACGCTTTGGGTTGCTTTATTAGCGTTAGTCCCCTTGCATCTCACATTTTAGGGTGCTTGGTTATCATGATTCCCTTCGCCTCTCACGTTTTATTGTGCATGATTATTATTAGTCTCCTTGCCTCTCACGTTTTGAGGAGCTTGATTGTCGTGATTCCCCTTGCCTCTCACGTTTTAGGGTGCTAGATTGTCTTGAGTCACCTTGCCTCTTACATTGTAGGGTGCTTGATTATCATGAGTCCCCTTGCCTCTCACGTTTTATTGTGCATGATTATCATGAGTTCCCTTGCCTCTCACGATTTATTATGCATGATTGTCGTGAGTCCCCTTGCCCCTCACGTTTTAGGACGCTTGATTATCGTAAGTCCCCTTGCCGGTCACGTTTTGGGGTGCTAGATTGTCATGACTCATCTTGCCTTTTAAGTTTTAGGGTGCTTTATTATCATGAGTCCCCTTGCCTCTCACGCTCAAATTTTTGTCCACTCACTTCTAGACAGTGAGCAAACCGATGCGATGATAGAAACCATCAAGAGAATTTTGGATGATGTCGGTAGGAATTAGAGCCGTTTCATCAATTATTCTTTTTTGCAAGTCTGCTTTTTAAAGTTTGGTTTCATACACTCGCTCTTTTAGATAACCCCGAAGAAAATAGTCACTGCATCTAAGTTAGGGCAAACGTCTCGTCCGTAGTGAGGCGGCTTTGTTAAAACCTGAGAGGGAAAAATGGATCAACACTTTATTTCTGTAATATATTTGTAATTAATCATCATTATTATTATTTTATTATTTCATTAAATAGTAATTAAAAAATAAAAACTATTTTTTAACTACACTTATACAGAAAAAGTTACCTTTTACGAAGATTTTAGCAGAATAGGGCAAAAATGAACTGAATCCCATACATTTGGTCCTTTATTTTCCCCTCAGCAATCTCTGAAGTGAAGTTAGCTGTTTGTTGAAGTGAAAATACCTAATAGGCTCTTATCTTATCAGTTTGAATGTTCCCGCCGCTATATCTGAAATATTGCAATGTTTTACGAAACTCCCAATGTTTCATGAAACTTTTCATCAGGCTAAAGTTTCATGCAAATTTACATCCCTACTCATCGCGAAAAACAAATTTCTGTTTTTATTTTACAATTGTATTTACCTTATCTTTCATGTATGACACTAGCCACTGCAAGATTAGATATCTAAGATACCTTTAAACTTCCGCAGAAAATCTAGTGGAAATTTGTTCGAAAGACCAGGCATGAATTTCAATGCAGACGGTCACGACTTAGTTTGTACATCTCGGCTTGGGTGGTTTGAATGTCATATAGTAGGTTTTGACTAACCTAACATTTGGATATTACATCACGCCAAGTACTATTTTTATTCCAAGACTATTTAGTCGCTAGTAAATGAGAGGAAATAAAAAGTTAGGTAATTATTATTATAACTTACCTGCTTATTAACATCTGTTTCAATCAAATAACGACCGACAAAATGATCTTAACAGGTGACTTACAGTTTGTAGACGACACTTCACGTTGCACTGGATGAGAAAAAACAGTTTATAAATGATGCTTTTCCCCTAGATTCTCCAAATGAACCTGTGTGGTTAAAATTTGTTGCAACTCTATTGAACACCGATTTCAGTGTACATTGGAGGATCGGCGATTTTCTGTGCCTGCTCTAGGTGCATTCATGATATTTCTTCTATCATGAAACCGTCTAACAGTTCGTTCAACGCTTGATGCTGCGATTCTATTTGCGCCACCCATAACTGTTTCATTGAAGAGATTTTGCATTTCTCTGTAAGATTGCGTCACCGCACCCGAGCCTCTTCTCAGGAGAAACGACACTCTTTCACTAAGAAGTTCCATTTTGAATAATAAAATTCGGATGTTAATGAGGGTTTATGTCTTTTTTTTGAGTATTTCCTATTTGGAACGGACGCAAAATTTTCTGTAAATGTACAATTCAACACAATTTTGTGTAAATTCTAGAATAGAATTTTAAAAAAGCCTAAAAAATGTTACAAAATCTTGATCGGACAAAATACGAAGAATTTTTGCAAATGTTTTATTTGAAATATGATTTTCCGACTTTTACAAAAAGTTTGTGTAAATGTTGTGTCAAAGGGGAGAGTGGGAGGGAGATGGCCTATGACATGAGTAAATTTTTTAACGTAAAATTTCCCGCTGTTTCGATTGCCGACGTCAGGTAAGGGGGCTTCTATTTTTTTTAATTTACCTGAAAATAACCTTGAAGAGAATTAACAATGTTACGTCTAAGGTAATATCTAAATGCACCTGGCTAAAATAAATAAGTAAGCTCTTAATGAATTATTTCCAGAAGTTGCACTTCTCAGATGTTTCCAAATTATGTTTAAGTTTAAATAACCTATAAGTGACCATCAAGATCACACCTGACACGGTACAGTCAAGCTTACAATTATTATGAAATCTTAAACTTCATTTATAAAATTGACAAAAAAGTTCCATCTAAAATTGTAAATAATTGTAGACAAAAAAACCTTAGTATTCAATAAAAGAATAGTTGAGGATGTAATGGTTCATTTTAAGATATAGTTATTTGAATCTTTGTGGTCTTTCCTTCATTTTATAAATGAGCGTGCTTTTTATGCACCTATAATTGACAACAGCTCATTTTATTTTTTCAAGATTCTTCATAATTATATTTATGTTTTTATTCGATATTGTTTATGAAACATTGTTTAATTCGAAAACCGAGTAAGAATAGAATATTATGGACCATCCTTTAAGGAATTAAAGTAAGCTATTACTAATGAAAAGTGACTGGCTATTAAACTTTCATCTATAGTGGAAGGCAACACACAAATATGCAAATGGCTGTTATAAATATGTTTATTTTTTCTGGTGAATACATTTTCATACAAATATTGGGAGAAAACAGTGCGAGGTGGATACCAGTTAAAACTCAATACTTTACTAGACTTACGCCAATTTTCAACCAAGAAGTATTACTTAATAAACATAATTGTGGAATTTTCAAAGAAGATTTTGAGAAATTCACAATTTGGGGGAATGTTACAAAATTTTGATTTTCCCGTAGCCGGGCAACCAAGAGGGTACAAACAAAAATATGAAATATAGAAACAGTGCATAAGACGTACGAGAGTATGCAAAAAGAAAATTTGAGAAATTTGAATTTCGGAGAGATAGCACGAAATTTTGTTTTTCCCCTAGCCAGGCAACTAAAAGGGTACAAACGAAAATATGGAATGTACAAACGGTAGACACGACGTACAAACGTATGCCAAAAGAAAATTTGAGAAATTTCAATTTCGGGGGAATTGTACGAAATTTTTATTTTCCCCTAGCCGGGCAACCAAGAGGGCAAAAATAAAAATATGGAATCTACAAACAGTACAGGTTCACTTAATTACTATACTATTATTTTTATTGCAACAACTTTTTCAAAGTTAGTTTTATTGCTTCTTTTTAGTATTTTTTAATAAGAGCTTGATTTCAAAAATTATTTTTATCTTTTTTTTACGTTTTTGGCACTTTCGTTTGGGATAATTCGGAGGACTAACTCTAATTTAAATTACACTCTCCAAGACCATTTCAACTATACCCAAATACCCATATTGTCCGCGTTTTCTAACACTGTGATAATTTAAATGCAAGATTCATACGTACTGGATTGGTCCAAATTAATACGAAAAAAAAATATCCATTAAATTTTATAGAACTAACTCTATAGCAGAGGATACGATGGTAGTTTAATAAAAGTTGAAATCGTCTTTGTTTTACATTGCGTTGAACTATGCAACGAAATGTGTAACAAAGTTCTATAAAATCTAAAATACAGTCTATATCGAAGAAGTCTCGAAACTATAGAGAACAGTTCTATAAAATGATAACCGATTTATCACCGCAAAAAATTAATCTCTTGTATTATTATATTATTACAATTATACTCTAATATTTTTTCACATGTTTAAGTACACAATTATTTACTATTACACAATCACTACACTGTTTATAATCGCACGCTATGAAAATTTTTATTCGCTGTGGTGTTCAAACTCTATAAGTTTCGCGTTCCTAATTCTTAACGCCTAAAGCAAAAAAAAAATGACTTTTTATAAACTTCATTTTTTTAAATTAAATGATCATCTCATTTTCGTCAATTAATGACGCAATTAACGAATTTTAAGAGTAATATTTTTTTGCTTAAGATATGTTTGAAATTATTTAAACAATTAATAATCACCTACTTGCCCCTTTTCATTGAGGGAAGGTTGAGAAAAGTCTAGTTTTTTTTAATCTTTCACACTATGTTGCCTATTATTCAGGATTACTTTTCCGTTCTGTTGCATAATTATAATTTAAGCAAGGTTTACATGCAAACTATTTTCAATTCACAGATTCCATTGATCTACGGTGATGATTTTAAGAAGAAAAAAACGCATAAAAAATAAATTTAATTGTTTAAACAAACTATTATTGCTTACAAAATATACGGTATACGTTCTAAGATAACGAAATAATGTGAGAGATTCGAAAAAACTAGACCTTTCTTCATCTTCCCTATGAAAAGCCGCAAGTGAATGATTATTAATTGTTTAAATAAATGCCAATTATCTTAAATAAAAAACTTCAAATTCGTTAATTGTGTCATTAATAGCAGAAAAAATAAGTTTTCATGAATTATAGAGAAATAATTTTTAAGCAAATAGAAATTGTTTAAACAAAAGAAAATGGTTTAAACAAATGGAAAATGTTTTAAAAAATAAAAAATATTTAAACAAATAAAAATTGTGTAGAAAATATTTTTATATGATTTCGAAAAAAATATTACCCACAACATCTGTGAAGTGTGTCTTTAATTACAGGAAACAAGCATTAAGAGGTGACTATACTTTAATTACGGAAAAGAAACAAGGTGGGGGGA